>NC_139666.1:12294593-12432951 GCF_951799395.1 Argentina silus | reverse complement strand
CCATTGCCAGTCACAATGCTAGAAGAAGGAAGAATTACTTGTTTTTATTTATTATTATTTTTATTATTTACAGTAGAGAAACTGTACAGGGGGGTAGTGGGGATGAAGAGGTCTTTAGGGGGGACAGTCAAGATGTAGCCTGAAGAGATGGGTCTTCAGTCTAACGGTGGAAGATAGGTAGTGAACCTGTCTAAGACAAGCCTGTCTCTATGCAGGGAATTGCCCTGATTCACAAACACACTCCAACAAATAGGTCTAATGAATGAACATTCACTAGAACACATTGGGAACACATTGGGACTCACAGGTTGAGAGCCTTACCTAGTTTAGAATGGGATCATGAGAGATACAGGAATACAGAATCCATCTCAGGAGAGTGTTTTCTATGGTAAAGTGAAACTGTAGCTGCCTAAGAAGCTTCTGCTTAAGACATCCAAAAAGCTACTGTTGCAGAATGCTGTCCAAGCCTCCTTTGTCCAAACAAAGGAGGATACATACCACTCACCTACTGTACAGAACAATGATCTTTAGTCAGTAAGTCACAACTGGAAGCTGAAAATGCATAAGCTTAATATTACACACCATTGATTACTGAAGCTCAACAATATTGTACATTCTGATTGGGAAAGTAGACACATTTTTATTATTATTGCTTTTGTGTTTACTCTGGCACATGCTGCTGTCCACCTCCCAGTGAGACCCATGAGTATGATAACACTCAAGTGAGCAGCCTCACAGCTTCAGACAAAGAGGAGGTTAATACATGCCATTTAGCTGACGCTTTTATCCAAAGCGACTTACATTGCAGTGAGTGCATACATTTCAGTATATATGGTCCCAGCAGGAATCAAATCCACAACCTAAGCGTTGTTAGTACCACGCTCTACCAACTGAGCCACAGAGGACCACAAGCACTATCAGACTCTGTTGTTCCCTGTAGGTCCAGCTATCCTCCTATACCGTGTGTGAGGACAGGCAATGACTCATACTGTACGAACATCACAATACTGTAGCTTGTTCTCTCAGATCACACAAAAATAAAGAGAATTCCTCTGTATTGTGTTTACATTTATCATCCTTTGTTGTGGGTCCAATTATACTCTTTGAGTAAATGTAAATGTGTGGGATGTTTTTTTACAGAATTGGCACCTCTCTGGTGTAATGAGATCGTTGATTTACTACACAGTTAGCTATTGTGAACAGATAGTGCCCACCTCCACAAAGGAACCCTTACGTAATTATGAACAAATAGAAAATTGGTAAGGCTTTATTTGAATGTTCCATAATCAACATGGTAATTACCTGGTTAAAAAAGTGATGACAACGTTATCACCGAACATCCTAATTAGGGTTGGTTACTGAGATTATTTCAAATAACTACCAGAATGCACCAATTTTTACCACGTCAATTCATAGTTCAATACCAGGCAAGCACAGTACCAGCGGTAATACAGGTGGACTGTAAAATAAAGCCTTATCAGAAAATCCATACCATTTTCTCCCCCTGAAACTCTGATTAATTATTCACTCGTAAAACAATATTTACAGTCCTTGGGACCTGCTATTGACTCCCCTGCCTGACCTTGAATCCACTTCCTTGAGAAGATTCCCTTGAGGATGGTACTCGCATGACTAGGCAGGCCTTATTGTATGTTGTCATTTAGCTGGGATTAGATAGTCACACCAAATCTACTGATGTCAGAAAGCCACCATACCCCCACCATCCGATTTGACATCTCTCCACCTCAAGCTCTGTGTTCCACAGACTCAGCTCAATAGACTACAGCATGTCATTTTCACCCAGATGGCACAATTGTATTATCCTTGATGTTTAACAGCAGGAAGTGTGCAATGACTTTAAAGAGACATGACTTTGCTCCCAGACTATTTTCTCCTTCTGAGTTTTTGTAGCTCTTAATCCTACCCCACTCTGGTGCCAGCCATATGAAGGGGAATGGGTGGACTGTTTTAAGTGAATTATGAGTGCAATCACCTGTGTCAAATATTGATAGAGTATATTTCTCAAAAGCTGTGAAATCCACTGATGATCCTTATCTTAAGAATTATACCACAGCAGAAGATTTATCTCTTTTATATGATCCAACATGTATCAATGCAATGTTTGCAGATCAACAGTGGACCTGCATGTTATAGATTACATTTTGAATGGTTTCACATTTATGGTTGTTGTGAAATATATAACACTTCCACCAATAAAGGACCCAGAGAAATAATGTGAAACTCAGAACTTCCTATAACTGCATCCAGTCTGCTCAAGATAAGATCAGACTGCTCTGTGATACATTTTCCACTGCAGTCAACAGTGCCAGTTCGATGGCAATAACATTCTGACAATATGAGTAATGTTAGTGGTAAAACCTCTGGTAAACCTATAAAGGCAAAATCTGATAAAGTAGAATATCGGGCTTAAAGGCAAACAGTAGGTCAGTGAAGAGAAAAGAATTGTTATCATTTTCAACACCCAAACAACACCCAAATACAGGTTGGAATAAAATGTGGCAACCATACAGTATGTACTTACAAGGAGGCTATGGTGTGTTTTTATTCTAAATTTTTTACAAGATCATTCTGTGCTTTTCTGCTGCTGTTTGATTTATCGACCACTGCCACAGAAATAGTTTTCTTATCCTTGAGGATCTGGGGTCTCCAAGGTAGGAAACTGAGCAGGGCCTGATGGAACCTGTCTCCAGCCAAGGTGTAGAGGGCCAGGTTAAAGAACGTGTTGAGCCCTGCCAGGGGTCGGGAGATGGTGTAGGCAGCATTGATCCCTCTCTCCACCATACAGGACGCCATTCTCATCCTGGTCGCCACATGTATGTAGCGCAGGATGTGGTAGGGCATGAAACACAGCACAAACACCATCAAGATCAGCACTGTCAGTTTGCGGGCACGTACCCGGGACGGCCTGCCAGTGTGTGGCCCAATTGCCAGCTCCCAAGCGATGCAGGTGTAGGTCCAGCACACCATCACCAGGGGGAGCAGATAACCCAGGATCGTAAGCAGCAACCCATACAACCACACTTTGTGTACTGGATCATTAGAGGCAAAGTCCGGGCAGAATGTCTTGTTGTTCCTAGTTTCCACATTGATCAGGTTGAGCATAGGAGTGATCTCCACCAGAGAGATGAGCCAGACAGCCAGGCAGGCAATGATGCCCCAGTTCGTCCTCTGCACCTGGGCAGCCCTCAGAGGGTGGACCACCACAACGTAGCGGAACACACTCAGGCAGGTGAGGAAGAGGATGCTGCCGTACAGGTTGAAATGGAAGCCAAAACGGACAAACTTGCACATGAACTCTCCCGTGGTCCAGTTCTCAGCTATGTAATATTGTATCAGGAAGGGCAAGGTCATGACATAGAGTAGGTCTGCCACGGCCAGATTCACCATGATGATGCTGTAACTCTTCCACGGTCGCAGCTTAACCAGGTAAATGAAGAGTGAGGTGACATTACCTACAAACCCCACTGTAAAAATTATCCCATACATGACTGGGAGATAATATTTTTTTATGGCGTCATCCACGGGGAAACATCCAGCAAGCCCAGTGTCCATTTCTTTATTTCTAGACATGGTTGTGTTGATAGAACAAACAGAGTGATCTAAGACACAAGTGGAGACACAACATGTGAGTATAATGCACCTATTACAAAATTATAAAAAATTATAAAACTACTGTATATTCTGTTTTACACTCTTGAATTCAACTATGAGCTGTCACAGTAGTATACAAACGAAAATCACTATTCCTACCGTAAACTGCAGTGTCTCTCTCCTTCACCAGTGTCACCTCAGAATTTCCTCAATCTTTAGACTAGCAGTCACTAATAGCATCCCTGAACCCTCCCACTCATCAAGTGTATAGTACTCAACCAAGAAACCACATTGTCTCCTCAACAGGGGGCATCGGAGTAATGCAGTAAATGATATCAAGTTTAAACACCTTTATTAAAAGTCTGCTCAGACAAACTCTCCAGGAACCGACAGTTCAGTTGTATAGAGTAAATTGATTCATGGTTAGATTATTGGTGGGTTGCATTTGAGAGAAACGTCAACTGTTCTCTTATTATAGAATATCATGAGAGTGTCATACACTGTAGATACGTTATAGATACTGTAGAACAACATTTTCCAGCCTACTTGTTTAAAACATGTCTGTATTGGGAGCCTACCTTTACGGGTTTTATTGTCAATGCAAATGGTTGTTGTATGAACACTAGAGTATCTGTGCTGTAAGGGGAATTCAGACTCACTGACATACCTACAAGATGTGTCACATTTTCTTCCTGCTTGAGTTCAACAACAGCAGACAAAGCAAGTTACTGTTTAACTTATGGTCATATTACTGACCAGTTAATATCCTAACATTCACTGGTTATTTTCCCCAATAAGAATACTAATCCTTCCTCTTGAGCACCTAATCTTTCCTCTTGAAACAAAAGAAAATCTATGAGCTGGGTTTTGGTGATGTAGTTTGTCTTTAGTTTATAGTTTATAGATAGTTCAATGCAACTGTAATTTGGAACTAGAAGGTAAACCTCCAAATAACGTGACAGACCTAGAAACACATATCAGATAGATTATGGAAAATAGGATTCTCTCAATTTCCTGTTTCCCCTGTGAAATAGAAAGGAGGAGCCTGACATCTAGTGGCCATAAGATGGAATTGAATTTGTTTGTAAACCTGAATATGATCTAATGATAATGCGAATATTAGACAGCAAGATTATATGCAGCGGGCCTACTTTACTTTGACATTATATTCTGATCAAGTTATGTTAGTACACACCTACCTGTGTCTGATTGTAGATTGTGTTTTAAATTACACTGCCTTGTTTTTACCTTTTTCAGTAAACAATAATATAATCATACTAATTTGTTGCGTGGAGTTGAAAGGGTGAGTGTGGCAAAGCTTTATTATTTTCTAAGAAATAACTATATTTAACACGTCATGTCAATCAATAAGAAAGTGCTCCTTCTTTACCACTAGATGGGGTAAAATAACAGGAAGTGATTCTGAAAAGAGCAGAGAAGTACCACTGTCGTGTGGATGATCGAATTAGTATGTTGAGACAAAATAAAATACATTTTGTTGCCCACTCATCTGTGTGTGTTTCTTTGTTTTTATCTGACACTATAGTTATTTGGGATGTGCACAACCACACCATTGTTGTTTGCCCTCATCCAAGCATTATGGTTCATCCGAATACTTTCATCAGTAAGTGATAGCTTGACCAAAGACAATAGATACACACAGAAAATACACTCCAGCCCTGCCATAAGTCCTGTCTTCAAATGAGGCACTGAAGAGTGGGAGGTATGCATGGCAAAAGGTAGATGTATCTAGCTGGTGCTGTTTGTGAACGAGAAGACTGGTGCAGACGAGTGTAGGAGGGAAGCCATCACATTCACACTGACCTTCTACCCACCTTCACTCTGAATAAATCAGAGGGTCTGATACACATACTGCATAGATATTATGTCTCTTGCTCTTTATGTACAAACACTTCAAACCCTCATCTCTAGCATTCTGTGCATCTCAGACTTGAATTGCTTGAGATGCTCAGGTCTCTTAGTTTAAGCACAAGACAACAAGAGAAAAGCAACTGCACTGAGAGAAACAACAGGCAAGGCTAAAGTTGCGAAATGCAGCAGAAGAATGATTGCTGCTAAGGAGAGAGTGCTTCAAGGTTGCGGCTGTACTTCTTGGCATAACAGAGGTACTCTCTTAGCTCTCTCATGCAAGGTTATGTCTGGATGCAATGCAATGAAAATGTTCTAAAATGGAATGACAAAAATGAATCAATTACAATGTAGAACTTACTTATAATTTATAAATTACTTTGGGGATGGTAACACAGCACACTGAGGAGAACATAGTTTGATGTCTTACAAGGTCAGAGGATAACTCTGGGGTGAATGTTTTCTCCCTGCTCCCATTTCTGAGTCTGTTTGACAGTGACATTTCTTCAGCCTCGATGGGAAAGATATGGTGACCTTTCCACACAGCTCTTGATGTCTCTGCTCCATTCTTTTGAAGGGGATAGTCAATGTGACAAGATCAAAGATTGGATCTCTCCTGTATGCTGATATTTAGTCTCAAGACCACATATGATGAATGTGACAGTTGAATCAAAAGAAAAAAAGTCATTATATTAGTGGAAGGATTTAATGAATAGGACTTCATACTATAATACAAAAGTACAGAGGTTTCATATGGATAATTCTGCATTATATCGCAACGCATATAAAAACAACTACACAAAAAGTCATATATAATATTTTGATGTTGGCAATAATGAAAATGCTGTTAATTCAGTTTATAGACAATACATCATTTCATTATAATCGGAATATTGTATGGATGTTAGATGAATCTTCATGCTTCATGTCGTGTATGGTACATCTACCAAAAACCAATTAGTTAAGAAAAATGGAAGAACCTCAGTGGAGCAGTGTCTTCCCCATAACTGCTCCTCTCAGCAATAAGCCATGCATCCCTGTGAAGCATATCGTAAATAGATACTGAAAGCACTTAAATTAGTCTATAGATTCACTACTTTATTCATCTTGAGTAAGCCAAATGCTTTCGAATGTAGGCTGAAGTATGAGTATCATTAGACACAGTGATTTCTGCTGCTGTTTTGCACCACCTCCACTACCGCATGGTTGGCATGGACTGTGCCATGTGGACCGTAGAGTGGAGCCTGGTCAGCAGGCTTCCCCTACCAGCAGTCTGGCATTCCAGTCTGGTCATCTTTTTTTTATGCCTACAACAATACCGGCTCATCATTCCAAACATACCACTTTCAATTTAGTGGAAGGAATGCGTTTGTCTCCATAAATACCTACATAATCCTATATCTGGCACTCAATAAATGACAGGGAAAATACATGTTGCATGGTTATCATGGGACAGAATTTAAGAGATCTGTAACAAAGGGGGAACAGAATGACAAGAAAGTTCAATACAGAGCAGAACTAGATTGGGCCCTTTATGTGTGAATTGTTGATAATGTTTCTTAGAAATTGTGTCACTGTAAATCACATTAGTGTAAGGCAAGCCTACAATATGCTGTAGAGAAGATTCTCCTTAATTCAAATGATTGTAAATGAGTATATTGTAAGCGTATACATTTCTCCCAGGATCAATGCAGGGATTGATATGTACAGCTGTGGCGTGTTGTCCTGCATACATTAATAGTATGAGTAAAAGTGAGTAAAACATATGGCTGATAGATTTAATTGACCACCCCTCCAAGGTTAACAACCTCAAAATGCATACTGAACCCTTCCATAATGCCAAACCAGATGATGTCATTCTTCAACTTGCCTGTCTGATCCTCAATACTGTACTACACCCTCTCCCAAGCACATTTAAGTTTTTCTTCTAATAATATGTTACTACAAGAAGGTGTGTGTGTGTGCATTTTCAGAAAATACAGTAGTATGATGGTGTTTGCAGTGTTTTCACTTGATAAAATAAATCATAAAAAATATAAAAGGGGGGGGGGAAACGCCAAAAAATTATTAAACTATTGATATAGCGACTATCATTGCTATTAAATCTAATTTATTTTCATTTCAATCAAACCCCACAGTAACTAAAAACCCCGGTAATTTTCCTCACGGTTTCATTGCTGTTCCCTTGGTAACAAGCAAACCCTTGCCCTTCTGGAGCCTCCTGACATTCGCTTGGATCATACCATGTCGTTGCTTGTGGGGAGATCTGTAGATTTCCATTCAGTATGTCGATCGGTGTGCCAAGAAGTGTGTATTATCCACATACCAAAATATTTCTATCTTCTTTAAACCTCTTCAATCTATCAATACTCCAATACCTAAAACGTCTTACGATTTTTGTATAAATGTTGGCATACAGTGTAAGCAAGTTACCCCTTCATAAATCAAACTGGCAGTCGGGGAACAGCGAGCTGTCAAATGCTTGTTGCTTGTCAAATCTGTGCTACAAAGTAACGAAAAAGAGAAATCAAGCACCCAGCTATTTTTATCTGAAACATAGCTTCTTCAGTACGACAGGAATTACATGGATTGTTAAACGAATCCTGTCGACTTCACTTGATATCTTGTTTTTCTCAGTTCCGTGGTGCTGGGGTATCTGCCCTGGCTGCGTGACTGGGCGACTCGTCGTGACGATGAGGTAAGCAGGTGGAATTCTAGCTTGCCCGTTTCCTATCCTAGCTTGCTTGCTCTGTAACTAACAGTCATGTCTGCTAATGTAAGAAGACAGCTATTACTGCTGGTTAGGAAAAACATAGTGGTCATCAATAAATGGTCACTTGAAGTATCACTCTAAAAGAGACTGAGTGGGACGTTCACCAAACTACAGTTAGCTAGCCAGATGTAGCTAGCTGTTGCAGTCATGTCTGCAGCCTGGTGGTGGAGGTAGCTAGCTTGTGTAGCTAGCATAATGAAACAGCCCAACAAGAAGTTATGTTTTGCTTATCTAATGTCTCCTCTAGATATGGGATAAACAATAGCATATCGCTATTATTACAGGTTTGGCTAATGATATCATATACCTTTTGTCAATTGCCATTAATAATGTTTGAGATGAGAGATGAGTTTATGGACTGTAAATGAGATATAAGATACATTTTCATATCAGTGTCAAGAATTGTTTGCCCTTTTCAGTGCGATTGTCATTTGTTCATTCACATGGGTTTCAACTATATTGCCTACTAATATAGCAGAGAAAGTGGGTAAGTACAATCTTATGAATGTATTATTACACATCTACTTATATAGTATCTATAGTGTAACTTTTGTGGTCATCTTAGTCAAAGGCGTTTTTACAGATGTAACAATTGCTGATCTCAGTATTATTATCCTTTACGCAATGAAAATCCAGGAGGAATGATGTTAGACCACAGCTAGGTCTACAAAATAATCTATATAGCATCAGTAGGCCTATCTGCAGCTAGCCTGTCAGTCTGGGCTGTGCAGCCAGTTTGTACACTGCAAATCTTTTTCTGTTTCGCTATTGGCCAGAGCTCACTGGGAGGGTCTTCCTGGAGGCGGGCAGGCAGGCAGGAAGGGGGTGGCTGGAAATGCTTCAGCCAGAGAGTTAAGCAGACAGTCTTTTTCCTGCACTGTCGTGGAAAGAAAATTTCTGTCTAGGCATGGGCCCTGAACACACAGCACAGAGAAGGGAATGACAACTACTATTCACATGGTGATTATCTTTAGACAGAAAGTAATTAGGAGAAGTCGGACTGCTAACCCAGACTCTGTGGTGGAGGTTAGAGAGACTGAGGAGCTCCAGCACTGCATGAGGTGAGAGGAATGTTTCCCTGCTCTGTTTCCTGACTTGTTCATAGAGGAATTTGCTGCATTATGCTGCATACCATGCGGTGAGTGGGAGAGATAGGGGACTTCACACGAAGAGGTTGATAGAATCTGCTCCTACGGATCGCCCTCTCTTGCAGCTACCGCTGCTTCTGTTTGCTTTCGGTTGGTTTGCTGTTCCTCTCTAATGTGCATATTTAGCCAGTGTGGGGAGTTTACCTCTCTCATCCTGCCAGGAAAGAACAAGGCGCTCCCTTTATGCCTGCTCTGCAACTTCCTGTGGCGTTTCAGCACTTACCCAGTCTGTCTGTCCTGTGTCTGACTCCCAATGTGTGTGTGTTTGCACTGGGTACGTAGCAGTTTCCCTTACGTCTCGAGTTCTGGTGGACTGAGAGTCAACACAACTCATAACAATGATTTATTCTCTGAGGTGCTAGGTGTCAACTGGTCATCATAGCCAGCTGAAAAAAGAACTGCAGGGAAACTGCAGGGAAAGTAGCTAGAGAGGGACCATCACAAATGCAGATATGGAAAGTTCTGCCTACTTTACCCTACTAATATAAAGGCCTGTATGAATTGAAACTGATCTGAATATAACAGCACCAGTTGTGTAAAAGTTTGGTCTAAGTATTGTAACTACTGCATTTCATTATATTATAACTGACTCTTCATATAAGACTAATTTCATAACTTTCATTAGGCCTATATTGGAATTAGATTAGAAAACTACTTTTCCTTGAAGCCGAAGAAATCACAGCACCCACTAACAGGAATGGTTTATTTTCCTTTTTTCACATTTGTTTGGTCTCCTTGGTGGGTAGACTGCTGTAGATAATCACGGCTGATTATCTGGTACAGAAGTGCACCCTTAGTAACATGAAGATAATTAAGGTCATGCCAGTTCACTTAGCAGTTAAGACTATTAGAATATGAAGCACACACTCTTGCTGACTCAGTGAATTGCTGCCAGCATTGCTGCTGGAAGCTGGATGATCTACAGTAATAAACTAAAGCCTAGTTGTTAGAAAACTGAACCTAAGACGAGTTGAGTTTACAATGACAAACTTTAATAGACAGTAAACAACCTCTCTTTGTATACACTGATAGATACGCGGAAATAGTGATAGACTGATAGAGACGCACATGTGGAAAAAGTAGCTTGGATTGCAGCTCATTAAAAAAAGATTTTGTGTAGATCTGTGTAAGCAACTTTTTTTTGCGGGGGGATAAGTTTCTCTCTGCAGTTTGTAGTATTTTTTCATCTATGTGTAGGATTGACTCCCTTTTGATTTGCATTTTATCCACTGCCTTGAGGGTCTAAATTATAGGAGGAGCTGCACAAAACCAGGACTACTGCAAAGCAGGCAGAGCCAAGGGCAAAACGAGAGCCTCTGCCTCACTGATAACCTTGCAACTGAATTCACAAGAGTAGTGGTTCAGAGCCTCCCACACTTGGCTAAAGGTCAAACTATTGAGTGATACTCTTATATTCTATATTTATGTTGCCTTGATATAGCCTACTTTTTGCTAGCAAAATCATTCTCATCAGGGGTTTGATCAAAAATATACAGTAGAAGGCTGTAGGCAACTGTTTGCTGTAGAATTGTCTCATGAGAGAGAGTATAAGGCTACCATCATTATTTATTCCCTACAAGCTATTTGAGGAAGAATCAGACATCACATTTACCCCAATTATGCTTGTCCATGGAGAATAGAATGTCGAATTAAATTATGCCCTTTTCTGTAACATGATCCTGTTAACTGATACAGCCTACTATATGTCCCACTTGAGACTTTGCAAATTTCAAGGATGTTGTCAGTTCATCGTCAATCATTAACCAGGATTGTTGTGTATTTCAATTTGATTGATCTTCAACCTTTGGTTCATGCTGCAATACATGATGACAATATAGGTCTACTCTTTAAACAATAAAAAAGTGATTGCAAAACATGTAGGATTAGTCTATCATTATCATTAATAGAAAAAACAGCTTAGCCTATGTATCAGCACCAGGGATAAACTCTGCCTAGCCTAGTTTCTCGGTTCAATTGTGGAATACCACATTACTAACATCTAGACTAACACTGAATTATGGCCTCCTTTTAAATATGTTGACTGAATTGATATCCTCATTATCACAAAGTTCAGTCCCCAAGGGCTGCTCTATGTTTGGGCTACTTCTCCTGGGGTACCCCCAGCTGCTTTGGCTCCCCCCAAGCATATATTTATAATTTTGTCTTATTGGACTTGTCTGCCCGAAAGGCTGTCTGGAGATAAATATAGTGTCGAGCATAGAGTGCACGGAATTAAAATTTCATAAACCGTAGGCTGAAACAGATTCAAGGTCAGATGCATTAATCAGTCAAATATGTCACTCTGATTAGTGGCTGCTGTGTGTTAGCCTGGTGATGGCTGTGCTGTCGATTTAGACACCAGCCATGTTGTCACTGGCTGACATGTGTTAGCCAAGAATACCTCTATGGCTTAGGAGTATGGCCCACATCAGCATTGTGTTCTAGAACCTCAAATTGCTGTTGGAGGGGGAACTGGACTAATCTGGATAGGTCACAGGGGTGTTATAGGCACCTTCCTACCTGGGTCCCATCTGTCATGCCTCATCAGCGTTATCCTAGAAGCACATAGCCATGGCTCCAATAGGGATCATGTTATATTATCTGTCGTTGTAAGCTTTTTAGTAATGTCCTTTATGTTATGCATTTTTGCCAATGTGCTTCGCACAGTTCAGCTACTGTACTCTTTTTCTGTGTTTTAGAATGTATTGTAACTGATATTATCTATTAATAATATTGTGCTATTGATGCATAGGGGGAGGGGTGCTATTCTGATTGACAGCTGTCTTACATAGCCTAGATCAGAGCAAATAAAAAAAAATAAAAAAAGTATTAGCATTTGTTTTCACTTTCCCCAAATGGGTTAGCCTTTTAGCAGGATCTGAAAATGAATTATGATTTGGCTAATTGCAAAAGGGTCACATTTGATATGTGACTACCCTCTCTCTCTAAAGTATAGGCCTAATCCCCTAGGAGAACAGGAAAGTAGGCCTAGATCCTGCGTTTGAGTCCATGATTGTTTTACTGATAATTACTACATTAATAAATGGGCATGTCTATCCATTAGGTTGGATTTAGGCAAGGCCTAATGGAGGTGGTAAACTTTTGTGGCACCACCGTCATAGGCTAGAGTAGATCATCTGTTACCAAAATAATGTCTCCCCGCCAGTGATGCATTAGTTTTTCTTGTGAGGATAGTAGGCCTAGTGACAGTAGAGATTTGAAATTAGGCATTACCATTTATGCTAATACATTTAATATATTCCATTTAGCTGATGCTTTTATCCAAAGCGGCTTACATTGCAGTGAGTGCATACATTTTTCAGTAAAATATGATCCCAGCGGGAATCGAACCCACAACCTAAGCGTTGTTATCGCCATGCTCTACCAACTGAGCCACAGAGGACATTTAATCTTGGTCTTGGTAGAATATCTTGTTTTAGCCCCAGATAGCTGTTGCCATGCTTCTGGTTTCATGGAGAGAAAAGGGCCTTAGCAACAAGGAAGTACAGTAGCTCACATTAGCTCACAATTTCTTTTTTTACACAAAAGTATTTTTGTGGTTTTCTTGTGTTTTGTGGTATTCAGGTTGGTCAACATACGTGTTTTTGGCAAACATCTCATCTCATAATAAGTATCCATCCTGGAGTGACTTTCTGAAAGCTTTCCTAACACTGAGATCATCTTTTTGTCCATCTGCAAAATTGTGTTCGTGCTATGAAGCACTTGTGACTCACCCCTAGAGAGTGAAGTGTTCGACTGTTTCTGTCCCATTGGTCTTTGACCAAGCAGTTGATTCTTATAGGCTGGCCATGATCCGCCAAGTGCAGTGTGTCATCTAAACTAGTCCTCCTGGTTTGCACCACTGCATTCACTGCTCCCCTGCTGTTTCTCTCTTCCCAGTGTCCACATCAAGGCCTGAAGAATTCCAGATGTTCTCAATGATTCCAAATGACTTGAATGAGTTCATAAATGATCTTAAAGGGGAACCAAATGCTGCACCTCTTTTATGTTTGCTTGCTAGTTATTAAGAGGAAGAGAACAGTATAAACACATTTAGCAGTCCATGAGAAGCATTATGGAAACCAACGTTCCATGGATACTCATGAGTCATACATTTCATATGAAGGGAAGGCGTCACCTTTGTTCTGTATTTCAGGCTGTTGGACAGACCGGGTACTCCAAAGATATTCTATCATAATGTCACAGTAGTAGCCTATTGTTTTGTGTTTTTCACTCCGCTGTTTAGATAAGGCTTAACTGCTTCAAGGTTATGACAGTATTGTAAGGAAGAACAGCTGTTCAGTATGTTGCAGATTGTTTTTGCTAGTGAAAAACTTAAACTTAACTGTAACCCTTTCCTCTCTTTCAGATCACCAACAGAAAGTGCCTTTCAGACAACGTCCCCAACTTGAACCTGCTATCTGGTCCATGTGCGTGGAAAGCCAACGCTCCCTTTAAGGCCGGCCCTGAGCAGTGACAGAGGATACCTCAGCAGCAAATCTTCAGCCTTCAGTTCATTTCTGCACGATTCCAGCAGCTAAGGAATCCAACAGGAAAGATTTACTGTGGAGACAGGAAGATCTGCCAAAGCACAACGCGACTGACAAATTAGGAGAAGTTGGCAAAGTCAATACCAAGCAATCTGCAAGCATTAATATTCTATCAAGGAACTCCATTGCCTCAAAAATTGTATTGGATAGTGTCCTTGTCAGCAGAGGAACAGAGACACTTGAATGTGCCACATAGTGAGCCCCTCACTCTTGCCAGAGGTCTGCCATTGGTGCAAACTGATTGATAAGTGAATGCTTGCTGAATAATCACTTTTCCTCCCAGTTGACTTTCCAAACTCACGTGGAGACAAACGTTTTGAACTTTTTACAACGGGTGGCAGGTTTCCAAATTAAAGTCAACAAGTATTTTGAACTTCAATAGATTTAAACCTATTGACATGGCTTTAAATATATCTTCAATGAGAGACACAAAATGGCTGACTTTGGAAGTGTGTCGGCAGTTTCAGAGAGGAACTTGCTCACGTAGTGATGAGGAATGCAAATTTGCGCACCCACCAAAGAGCTGCCAGGTTGAAAATGGAAGAGTTATTGCCTGCTTCGACTCGCTAAAGGTAAGGCATGTCATGCACCATTTTTTTTCGGACAGATTCATGATTCTTGATTTTATGTGCAAGAAGAACTGGCCTTCTAATGTGGCATTTTAGGGTGTTTACTGTGCAAGGACGGACCATCTCAGTAGACATCCCATAACCATAAAACCAAAGGGGACATACATTACTACACCCCATGGGATACAGGCTATCCACCTCACTCCAGGTGGTGTAGGCCTATAGGCTATAGCCTATGCTGCCTTCCAGTGGGATTACTGCTGATGCGTTCTCCCTCTCACCTCAGTGGCCCTGTCTGTGGTTGGGTCTGGGTTAATCCACGTAGAGGCTCTCAATGCCACCGCAGCACAATATAGCCCTGCCCCCCCTGGATTATTCTTGTTGAATCATCTCCTTATCTCTTCACTGACCAGCCCAGTTTAAACAGTGTGCCAGGCCAATGTATTTTTTTTTACCTCTCAGTCAAGGCTTGTGCTGTAACAAACATCAACAAGAATCTGCACAAAGGACCTATTTTACCGTTGTATGTTTTTTTTTTTAGCTGTCGGAGGTGGGGGGGGGGGGATCCTTTGGGTAGCTTTTGATTTTGCCCATTGGCTTTTCACCCCAAACCATTAATGGGGATGGAGATAGTGTTGCAAGTCACTTAGTTTTTTGTTATGTATATGGATGGAGAAGCAGGACATTTAGGGCTTGAATAGCTGTCCCAGTCATTAATCTTAGAGGGAGTCATACACTGTTGCCCAAGCTCACCCAGAACAGTGCGGGCATTGAGCTGCCTGTCCTCCAAGGCTATCTACCTTGCACCGTCTTGTGTGTTACTGGGCCCAGCGAGTCTGGAGTCATCTCACCACGAGGATGGTGATAGGACCCGGGGGGATGCCTGCTCAGGACTCACATGTTCCTTCACAACCAATAACTACTTGCATGCATCTGAATTTAGTTAGGTGGACGAGGCTTTACGACTCGGGGCATTGTACTGTCTGTTTTGTATCACATTGAAAAGAAATTATTATCCGAACTTTTTCGTTGTTGATTCTGAGATATTGTGGTGGCTACGCTAATGCCCTCTGGAAACAGGATCAACCCACCCACACATGGAACGATTCATCCAATATTGCTGGAATTGTTATGTCACCGTTTCTCAAAGAGAATTATGTGGATGTTTTTATCACTTTTGTCATGCGTGTCATTAGCAGCTGATTGGGTACTGAAGAGAAGGGTTCTGAAATCAAAGTTAATTTGTTATTTTTTTTTTTAGCTTAATTGATTTGCTGAGAGAGAGAAAGAGATTCTGTTGTAAGCTGATGGAAGGGGGATGGGAAGAGAGGCCAGAAAATATACAAATGCCACACAGTCATGTGATGATGTCACAATTATTTCGTCTGAATAGCCTGTTGTCTATGTGAAAATAAATCCTTGAGTCTTGTCTGTCTGTTAGGCCTGCATTCTGTTGAAATTCTCATTGGCTTAGCATTAGTCATTTCCACATTGATTTAGTCTGTACCTATATTTTATTAATTATTTGATGTCTTAGTAAGTTCATAGTGAAGACATGTTGTTCCACTGTTATTGTAGGATATAGGATACTTTGGATTTGCCTTTCAGTTTTTCTAAATGCCCCCTAGTAGCCTAACTTTCCCTTAGTTGTTAAAGTCATGTGATGAATGAATGATCCTAGACATGAGCCATTGCAATGAAATGCTGACTGGTTCTCAACTGCAAACAACTGGCCAGAATCACCTATTATGGATGTCACAGGTCTCTCTTCTTAGTTCTGATCCACCCTCCCCTAACATGCTTTACTTAATGTTTTGCATGTGATTCCACTTTGCCCAGCAAGCCATGCATGATAGTAGTTACTATCTCATGACTGCCTGCAAATTAACAAAGAAAGGCAGACACAACCTCATGTTATCCACACTTTTTCCCATTCTAGGGGGTTGCCTGCCTCTTATCTGAATTGTCAGCATGAGAAACTGTCCCTGTTGCCTTAACGACCTGCCTGTTTCCTCCCTAGAAACAGGGCTGGGCTCCAGTGAAGCCCTGTCCCTGCCACTGCACGTAGGCTCACCCAGCATGGCTGTGCTGGCTCAGGGTTGGCTGTCAGTCATGATAGGGCTGAGAGGAGTTGCTTCCTGTGGGCTTCTCCCCTGAGGCCGTGCTGAAGCTGGGTCAGAGGAAGCCTCTACAGACGCAACAGAGAAGGAAACAGCACTGCTCATGCTTAGAGCTAGCTGTATAGCTTACTGACATGGGCTTTACATGCTTGTTAGGTTACAATAATTTATGCTTCATTCAATAATAAGCTTCATCATGTATGGTTATAAGCTGGCTCTAGTTGTTATTTAAGCTGATTATAAGCTTATATTTTAAGATAACTGTTGAACTTCGTCACCTCTTGCACTATATTTGACCCGGTTGATGCAACAGCATAGGCAATATTGAAGTGGATTGCTGATTGATTACATGTGGTGTAGGCTAGCAAGGCTACGGTGTTCTGTCGATAAAAAGCCATGACACTCACCCGCACTAAAGATGGTGCTGTAGATTTAGACCTTATTGAACAATGATGCTCAGCTGTGCATTTCCTTATCAAGTGTGTTGTTTGTTACACCTCCCATCATGAGAGGATGTAAGCTTGGCCTGTCATCCGGGGGACCATGTGACCAACAGTATTCCTCATGGGGCTCCTGGAGCATTGAAGCTGAGCAGAGGTGTTGAAAGCAGGAATATTAATGGAATATCCCTTCCAAACCAATCGAATGGTTTTGTCAATGTAGCTCAGGGTGTGAACTGAATAATTACCTCCCTGTCACCTTTTTTATTTTGGGGATGGGGGGGTGGGTTGGGGGAGGAGTTTATTTTCATTTTTCAAGTAGGCAAACAAAGCTGACATGAGTGAGTCTTTTTCACTCAAATGAGATGAGCAAATACATTTTCTATTCGGCGCTCTGCTAGGAACCGAAGCCAAAAGGCTTATGACATGCCACAAAGAGAATACACAAACTGTCCCTGGAGTCACTTTTAATCCATTTAACCTGTATCCAAAGCAGTTAGGAGGAAACAGAATGAATTGTGTCCTTTGTGCTGTAGCCGCTCCCCAGCTTTGGGCTGTCTTGTTTATGGCGTGGTGGTGTTTAACATTCAGTGTGTGGGTGTGGTGACCAGCACAGCGCATGCTGTTATACTGGGATTAGTCTAATTTATCTGCTCTGTGTCTGACACTACCCAAGATTTGTGAACAGAGCTGCCATCAGCTACTGTACATCACAGAAACAGCTATTCTGTTTCATGAGCTTATACTTTTATTGCACTGTATATCATATACTGTAGGCTATATTGTTCAGCCTCTTTTTAGATGTGGAGGGTTTACTCGAAGGAAAAAAACCTCCTCTTGTTACTTGGAGAGATATCTCTAAATAGCAACAGTTGAAGTCAGCAATTTATTCTCCTCATACACTGTAACGTGAAACCATGTGTGATAGATTGATATTCTTCATCTTAACATCGATCACTGAATATCTGCGTCATATTAAAGGTGACTTTCTTTGACATTGTGTAGGTGAAACATGAATAATGCATCATTGGGAGATTATAATTAAATTATCCAGAAAGCCTTTATAAATCCTGTTCTGTCAATCGAGTGCTGTTTCTTTTTTACTCAGCCTCATGGTCTCTCATATCTTGAAAGAACTTGACTGACTCATATCAATGTTCAAACTCTTAGGCTGGGTTTGTTATATTCCATACACACTTGTATTGGTTTAGGATGGAGGAGTGTTTCTGATCAGACCTGAGGGACTACATTGGTTCCATTGTACCTGCCAGACAAACTAAATCTAAGTCTTTGACATGTATTTGACCCAGGTCTCTTTCTGATTGACAGCCTATGTTGCCAGTAAATAATTGTAATCTCAATAATTGCCATTGTGACGGGGCAGCTGTAGGCAGGGCAGTTAGGGCGAGAGCCAAGGGCCATCAGAGGGGTGGAAAAGGGGTCGAGACAGAGTCCATGTGTGAAAGGGAAAGGAACTCAAACAATGCTTAACATTTCACACCGGGAATGGCTGTGACGACAAACCCCACTGTCTATGGGAAGGTAGCCGAGGGAGACTGAGAGAAAAGAAGAACTCTATCTGGGCTTAGCCTAATGGAGAAGCCAAAGCTAACTGCCTTGAGGAGATCTCTCTCATCCGTATGAGGGGGCTACACCACTGAAGTGGGAGAAAACATTAGTCTATCCTCTCTCTTACGTCACTGACTCACCCTTTTCCCTCTGCACCTGTTCCACCTTACTTTCAGACGTAAAGCAAATTGAGGCTCCTGTGCGTCACCAGAGCCATTCTTTCTTATTTCCGCTATTTCTCATTCACTGCAGTCTTGTCAGTGTTTTTACAGCAGCTGTGCCCCATAAAACCACGTGCTCCATTTTTATATGTTAAAGACACGGAAATACGTCAAGCAAAAGGCCATGTATTGTTCTGATAAAAAGAGAATTGGATAAGGTCTAATGGTTTCACCCCAGACATTTGCCACTCTTAATATCTCCCCTTTCTCACTCAATTTAAATATAAAGTATGCTCACCTTCAGTAGAGACTCAATGCTGCAAATGACGTCATCATTGGCTAGGCTATTTAAAGTCTCAATTAAGCCCTGCATATTACTTTAATTTTTCCATATCACTTGAGTAATATAGTAACATTAGCTGCAAATTAAGCATTTATTGGAGAGAAATGGGCCCGCCTCATTGTAAATTGATCTATGACAGCCTCATGCCTACTTCATCAGCTATCTCAGAAGATATTAGTTGGAAGTAATCACTCTTCCCAATATCCTAAAATGACGTCAACATTACACCACAATGTAGATCCGAATCATATGTGGGTCTACAAGCCAGCGCGTTGTGTCTTTTGTACCCACCTCCTGTTAGTCTTAGATCATGACTACAGTATGTAGCAGATAAAGGAGTGATCTCACATAAGCATATAGGAGCGCCATAGCTAATATGCCTAGCTATTGTATGTCCTCATGCATGTGAGTGTATAAGCAGCTGGTCATTGTTGGTTCAGGTGCTACACTCACACGGTTTTCACATTCCAGACTCATCCAGCTTCCTGTGCATGACATCAAAGCCCCCACCACCCTCCTAGTGAGTGAGCTGGAGACCAGTGTGTATACAGCCAGAAAATAGCCTCACGAAGCTCTCAGGAATCGAAAGGGAAATTCCCAGCTCTGAAGATCACGTTCAGCGAGGCAGCAAGAGCCTGTCCTCATGCTCTTATAGACGATGGTGTGTGGCATTGGATAGTGTAGGTTCCTCTTGATGTTTGTTGAAGTGGCTCACAGCATAGCGTGGGCGTTTACCCCCCTGATGTGGCTCAGGCTGTGGGATGTACCACGGTATTGAGTGAGTTGGAGTGAGAGCTGGGTGGGAGAGTGTGCGGCCTCACTGCAGATGATCTGATGTGGGAGAGCAGGAAGGCTGTGTGGAAGGAGGAAAGGCGTGTGTGTGCGTGCGTGCGTGCGTGCGTGTGCGTGCGTCTGTGGAATTAGCACTCTCACTGCAGTGGAAAGCCAAGCTTATGAGACACCAGCTCACCAGCTAACGCATATTAGCATATTAATTTCTAGCATGTCAGCAGTTGTTCTTATAGCCCATCTGTGGGATTATTAATGGAGAGGCAAACACACAGGCTACTTAATTACCCTTGGGAAAATGAGGCAAGTAAACTGACAAAATTGCCGATTGTCTTTGTCTCTTTGCATGTAATTGCAAGGTGTGATCTCGTCGATGTTAGAGAGAGAATGCGAAAGCGAACCACAGACCGCTCTACATGTTGACTTTTAGATAGTGTCCCTGTGTCTCTCTGTTGATCTCCTGGTGGAATAGAGCTTAACATGAATTTGAAAAGTCTGAACAAAAGACGTCCTACTGAGGGATGAAATCAGAGATTGTGGAGCCAGTGGAGGATTTGCCTTTGGCTGGTAGCTCATGCTCAGACTTCATGTCAACTTACCTGAACGCCAATGAGCTCTCGACCAAACTAGCCTAATTCTGAAGCTCGGAGAGGACAGAACGCTCTCTCCCACCACAGCCATTCCCATGAGGCATTTAACACTCACCGAACAATGATCCTTTTATCCTTCTGCAGTATTCACACCTCCTCTGGTTGCTTTCTAAAGGGAATGTTACACCAACACAAACCATTCTATAGAAGTAAAGTGCTCCTGTAATGAACCAGCTCATTGCGCTACAGATGTGGAAAATAGAAACCATTGTTTGTCTAGTTGTGGAGATTAAGCATAACAATTTTACAGTGCCTCACTCCTTTGTGATCCTTTCTGGTTTTCATGGAGTTAAACGTCTCCCGCCTGGGATAGCCTTATCCATTTCCCTAGACTTACATTGAATCAGACACTTAGGCCTACCTCCAGAGCTGTGTAAGGCTTGGTTCATTCAGATTTCTGGTAGTCTCAAATTCTGGCTGTGGTACCACTATCATCCTCTCACACCTGATGGGAATATTACGCTCCTTTAAACTCAGATAAGAGACCAGTGTGTGGGTTCTGCTCTTGTCAGAGAGCAACCGTCACCACTTTCCCCACTTTCCCCACTTCCTGAACTGGCATCAGACTTCAGGATGTCTGAGGCGACCTGAGCCTTTTAGCAAGCAGAGGAACAAGTGTGTACAAGGATACTGGGGTATCAGTAGATATTATGGCACAGATATAGCCTTAACTTGATGGATAACATGAGCTATCTGGACCAGAGAAGGGGTCAAAGTGCCTGAGACTGAAGCTCTGTTGAGTTGTAGCCTACACCTAGGAAGAAAGGCTGCTAGTGTTTTTTGGCTGATTTTGAGGGAAGGGAATAGGGCTAGCTAATGTTCTAGACATCCTGTCTACAATGTACCTTGTTCATATTGTTCGACAGTATGCCTAGGCTACCTGTTGTACTTTCTTGGGGTATTGCAGAGAAATGTTTATACTATGTTCTACTGTAGCCTACATAGCATTAGGTTTTACCATATACTGTAGGCCAGTCCTACCATCCTCACTGTGCAGTGTCGGCCTAAAGGCTACATCATAGCCAACGTTGGGGTTTCAACTACTGTTCATTGGTATATCAGTCAAAATACTGATTAACATTATTTATTCTTCAGAGACGAGGCACAGAGCTGTTTTGTTTTGAGAGGGTAAACAGGGGGCCTGTGTTTACCACAGCTGCATTTATGTTTTCCACATCTCTTAATAATTCACACCCTCTCTCATTCGGCATGAATGGAGGACGCGTTAATGATGTGCCGCGGAAAGAAAGCTAATTTAAACTTCACTAAAGGACTTGTAACTTTTGTTAATAAGGAACACTGAACTTTGTTTGCTGAACATCTGTTTCTGTTCTTCTGTGGGCTGAATAAACAGTTAGGCTACTCCTGTGTGTGTTTAATAATGAATAAAGTCCCATTGATATAAAATGTAAATGACATTGCGTTAGAGAAGATTGTCTTGGGACAGAGAGGAGCATTATGTGTATGTCTCTGTCTATATCATAGGCTGACACAAGATGTGCTTCCCAATCACATTCATATAGCAGCAAGTCCAATAATGGTGGAAATGTTGTAGTAGTTATAGTAGCACAGAGTCTGTGTTTTAATTTCATCAAACTTTTTTTGTTGTTTTTGTCCTGGACTCCTTTGGGAACCTCAGTCAGTCACAAAGAGGTCAGGCCAAGCCTTATGCAATAGCTTGACATAAACCCTAATCCAAACCCTACCTTTCATATCTGGTAACTTTCCAAAAGGAATGTCATTACCAGATAAAGTTAAGTGGAAATCCATGTGGGCAGTCCATGAGAATAATTGATATGAATCTCATGGGAGTATCTCAAATGAGTTTGTAATTCTAATCTGTTTATGAAATTAGTTCTGCTCGCTTGAATTATTGAAGTGTTTCTTCATTTGAATATGTAGGACATAAAGGAGCTTATCTCCCATTAATTCAGTTGTTTGACTGACAGCTATGACTGAATTAATGATTTGTCTCATAACAGAAATGTTCAAGTTCAGCATGCTGTCTATTTTACAGCCCTCACCACTCCAAAGTGAGGTCTCAGTCTAATACAACTCTCCTCTACTTCTACCAACAATATTTATGCCCAGCACCTATTTCGGGTCAGTCCAAGAATCATTAGTGGGTCAAGTGAGCAGAGTGGAGAGGATACTATCAGGCTGACATCTGGATTGTTGTGAATGGACTTTGGACTCAACTGTTCCCCAACAAAGAGAATGGGATGTCAGTGTGAAGAGATTCCCTACGTTGGCAAGCTCCGAGACAGTTTCTGGCAATTCAGCTTTTCCCGTAAGCCTCTTTTAGCTGGTAGGTTTAAAGCCGTGGCTAATTTGTTTCATGGCTCATTTTAGTGTTAGTGATACTGATTTCCAACTATATTGAAAGTTTTGGCCATCTTTGTTGATCATTTTCAGAATTTACTCACAATGAGCTCTGTGTATTCACCCCCTGATCATAGAAAAAACTAGTTGTCAACACTGTTTTCTGCTACTCTCTCTCCAGACATCCATATCCAGTGTGCATTGTCATGGGAGGCAATGTGCTCCTCTCTTAGCTTCTGTGAACAACAATTGCATCATCATCCAAACACTCTGTCCCCACAGAACCAGACTTGCCCATATGATGTTTTCATGACTGTGTTCTCATGATTTGTCCTCTCTCTTGGGGTCTGGGTGGGATAAACTGAATGCCGAGAGCTTGGACATTGTGGAGCCTCTAAATGAGTCTCTCACCAAGGCCATGTTCCGGGAATGGACAGTCTTTGTGTGTCCAGTAGCTGTAGCCTTTTTACTGGATGGTTGTCAATTAATTCTAGCGACCTTGGTTGTAATGGCATTGTGTGCTGCTGTTGAAAGCGGTATACATTTAGGCCAACCATTTTTTTTCTCGATCACTATTAATGCAATGTTGCACATTTGAATCTCATGATTTTACAGCTTTCAGTGAAATGATTTGAGCTGATGCAAGCAAGGATGTCTGTTGAAAGTTCTTTCATGAAGCAGTTTGTTGATTGTTCAATTTCATCCGTGCACAGGTGCACTAAGCAACACTATACAATCTTTTCACAAAAGATCAAAACCCTTGGTTTGCTATCATTGAAAAATGAGAACAGAATGTTCTGAATTGGACAACTGTTGAACAAGATCCATTCATCTTTGTAAGGTATAGACTAGTAGTGTCTTCGACAGGCCTATTGTAGGCTACATCTTCTGTAGGCCGACATGGTTTTAGAATTGGTCTAGCACTGAACAGCTAGGCCCTTTTTCAGAGATTATTAGAGTTTTTCATTAAAACGTAGATGTTATCATTCAGCAGAATTTCGCTAACTCAACAGTACCAGGCTACTACTACTCTCTTATTAAAGCTGTCAGGCCTAATCCTGTTAGTCTTAGTTTACTAAGTACATAGTACAGTATGTGTTTTCATATTGTTTCATAGTTTGCTTTGTTTTGTGTTCTTACTGTCTTATTACAGGGTCGATGTTCAAGAGAAAACTGCAAGTACCTTCATCCGCCCTCGCATTTAAAAACCCAACTGGAGATTAATGGACGCAACAACCTCATCCAGCAGAAGACGGCAGCAGCCATGCTGGCCCAGCAGATGCAGTTTATGATCCCAGGCACAAACATGCAGCCTGTAGTAAGTTGCTCATACTCAGTTGTAAGTACCCTCTAGCTACGTCCCACCCCAAAGTCACATCCTTCACCTCTGGCAGAAATGGGTACTTTTCCTGACTTTTCTGTTTCTGTTCCATTCCCCTCACAGCCCACGTTTTCTGTAAACCAGGGGCTTGGTCAAAGCCCTGCTCTCAGCTACGCTCCTTATATGACACCCATGACCCATGGGATGGGCCTGGTTCCTACGGAGATGCTCCCCAGCACCCCCTGTATGGTCCCGGGGAGCCCCCCTGTCAATGTCCAGAGCTCTTCTTCATCCTCCTCCTCCCCCTCACAGAAGCTGCTCCGCACTGACAAACTGGAGGTATCATGTCACCTTCACTCAAAAAAATAAATAAGGCCAAGTCATATACAAATTGATATGGAACGCCCGTCGAGCGTTTCAGATGAATAGACTGTCAACCTGCTGTAAGGTCCTCATTGTCCTTGTGTGGTTCTCTTGTCGTAGGTGTGCCGTGAGTTCCAGCGGGGGAACTGTGCGAGAGGCGAGACGGACTGCCGCTTCGCCCACCCCAGCGACAGCCCCATGATCGACACCAGTGACAACACGGTCACCGTCTGCATGGACTACATCAAGAGCCGCTGCTCCAGGGAGAAGTGCAAGTACTTCCACCCCCCTGCACACTTACAGGCCAAAATCAAAGCCACTCAACACCAGGTCAACCATACGGCCGTGGCAGCCCAGGCAGCAGCTGCAGCCATGGTAAGATGCTTCCCTTCAGACAAGTGTACAGCAGCTTAGTAACACACACGACAGGCTAGTGTAAAACATGTCTTCCTTAAGGCCAACTCGTCCTATTAGTTCTACACTCACAGCCGTAATAGATAGTTGACTTATTTTAATCCTATTTAATTTACGTTTGTTGGTTAATTAGCCAACATCATAGAATGTGGAGCACTGCTTTATTTTTTACATGAGGTAGTTACAAGCAGTTTAACATCTCAGGTTGTTATGTCTAATATATGCTCTTTAGTCTGTATTTAGGCCTAAAATAAGTTGAATACATAGTCTGCGGTAATCTACTCCTTAATTTGCCTTTAAACTGTCACATACTGTAGCATAGCTGTTGAATTTGGGACATCTTCTCATGTCACGCTAACAAACCTAGCTATAAACCTAAAGGTTTGCTTTGGCCGTCTCCCCTTGCTTTCCATGCTTTAAAAAAATCTATGTTCAAGTTGCTAGCTGCTGCAAAGATAACCTTGTTTCTACAGCAACTGTCTTGTTTCACACTAGTGTCTGCTGTTGGTTTTGCCTCTGTCTTAAACCTACAAGGTCCTAAGGGGGAACAAATGATCTGCTTATTACTATGGAGTAAAAAAGAAAGAATCCATAGTCAGATTTACCAGCTAACCTCTAACAGCTGATTCAACAGTTAACATCGCTCTCATCAATTGGCAATTTAGCCTTTTTATTTACGCAGCAAGACATTATGCATGCATGGCCGTACATAGAATGTACTGTGTATTCCATAGCCCTCCTATTTTCCGTTCCTCCATATGTTTTCATCATCGGTTTTATGGTCATAAATGTATGTACTTTTTTTTTTACATTGTATTTTGTTTTTGCATGACCTCAGAGTTACATAAACAGAGGTTCATAGTAATGGGGAAACCAGTACTTCTGTAATGCTCGAATAGTATCTTTAGTATTAGGCTACATGTAGTGTATTCTGTAAAACTAGTGAAGGTATCATTTTGTTCAAGAACCATAGAACACCAATGTGTTCTGACAGGCATGTGCTAGGAAGGGTACCAAAAATGAGATCATTGTATTATGATCAGAATTAACAGAGCTCCACATTCTATGCATAGGATTTCATCAGTACAGTAGATGCGCTTAGATCTTATGTGGCAGTAGAGTAGATCATTCTCTCTCTCCCTCTGCATTTACCATGTCGTAAAAACACACAAGATGACATGAACTGCAACAGGCTAGCCTTATAAAGACGAGGTCATCATGTCCAGCCAAGGGATGACCTCTCATATAGATGATGCCAGTTAGCTTTCTCTTCTGTCTCCATATCAAATTCATGTGTATCATGTACAAGCCTGGTCCTTAAAAGCAATTGTGTGTCAATTAATGCCTTCATGACGTTATACAACATTTAGCCTATAGTGTTCTACACTGTATCCTTGATTTGACCATGTATTGATACTGATTAACAACTTGATCAGCTAATGTTGTGTTCTTATAGTGATTGACCAATTGTACATTGCAAATAACCTTGGTCCCAATGTCGTTGTACAGTATTGTTGTAAATCCTACTAGATTAATTAAGCTATTAACGAGTATAGTAGATGCTTACATACTAATTCAGAAGTAAGAAATATATGTTTCCTTGAATCAGTTATTTTGTTTATTGTGCATGCATATTGTTTTATGTGGTATACTGCATTCAGATTATTTTGTTTTGTTTTTTCCTTCTCACCTATCCACAATGCAATGCTGTCCCCATGACGCACCTCTGCTTGCTGTTACCTGTATGTTAATACGCTTGAATCCCATTGGCCCACTGCCATCATGTGCTCGCTGCCTGCTATTAAAAGACTCAGTCGACTGCCAAAGCAATGAAGCGACCCCTCGAGGCAACTGTAGACCTGGTACTTTGACCTTTCACCTTTTGCTTTGCATGTAGCTATTAATTGTACTGTAGCAACTCACAGAATTTAATTTGCCGTTTTTATTTTACAACCTCTTAAGACTCATCTAGTATGTGTACAGAATCATTTACCATCAGTTATCTTTGATTGATAGATCAACTATGTGTTTAATTGTGTTTTAGTAGAATATTTTAACCATTCACTGATTTTATCATGAATACCTTGCTTGATTTTGTCCTCTTGTTGTTGTTGTAGTCGTATTATTATACAGTTGTGCTACAACGTTGTGTAATTGTAAGAATATTATTTACAGCTCATAGCCAGACAATGTTTACAAAACTGCTGCTGACAAGTATTTTGGCTCTGTCATGTTAACATGTCCTCTCTCCTCTGCAGGGTTTCCCTCACGGTATGCTGCAGCCCCTACCAAAGAGACAAGCACTTGAGAAGAGCAATGGGGCCAGCTCACTCTTCAACCACAGTGTTTTGCACTACCAGCAGGCTCTGGCCAACGCACAGCTCCAGCAGTCGTTCTATCCAGGTATGCTCTGTCCACGGCCCCACAGACACACTCACTGAGTGGCCCTCTGCCCTTTTATGACTCCTTCCCAGGTTATGTTTGGTTGGCTACTTATCATGGATCTGTTAGATTGAGTCTGTATCCCAGTTTGAGGCGTCTTTACATGTTTCTTTGCATTCCTCACGGTCAGATGGTCGCTATGATGATGGAATAAAACACCCTTTAATACAAGCTGATAATTTGTGCCAATTATGCACTGTTAATGTTCCTGATGCATATGTAACTGCTCACTGTTAATGTTCCTGATGCAGATGTAACTGCTCACTGTTAATGTTCCTGATGCATATGTAATTGCTCAATGTCTTGGCATTAGTCCGGAAGTCTTATGATTTGTCAGTGCTTCCAGATGGGTTAGTCGAGGGAAGTCTGCCAGCTATGCATGGCTAATTCCAACACTAGCGTGCGCAAACTTTGCGGTTTCTACATTCTCATTTCTCATTCCCTGTTGTGCGTTAATATAGTAGTCGACTCTTCAGGTGTTAAGTTTGCTGTACATAGGCAGTGATCCATTACGTCTTGAGCTCATTTCTTTCTGTCAACATGGCCTTCCAGTGGTCAACAGTAGCAGCCCCCCTCAGCCTGCCTTGTACTATAGCCAAGATCTACTGTATCTCACTGCTACTGAGTCACTCCTGCCCTGCCTGCCTAGCACTGCTGCCCATGTCAGTGGAGGAACAGCTACCTTATACTGCATGTGCCACCCCCTCTCAAAATGGGTGGTCTTACACCCACACACTATACTAGTACTACAGTACATTACACATCGGGCTTCTCTGTGTATGCTCGCCTCACGGCTCACCAAGCTAAAGATCCCCTGGTTCCCACTGAGGGGTTGATGTCTGCTTGTATTTGGTGTTTGAATGTGTAAAGCATGCTGAAAACAGTTTCTAGCTAACCTGTTTTTCTCCCCTATTAACCTATATTCACTTTCCACTGCATAATCACACAGGGTCAGTCTTTTGCATGACTCCTGCTACCAGCATTGGTAGGTCACTTGCTTATTATTTCTGATATCACCTAATGAATGGAGAACCTGGGTGGAATGCTCTTACTCTTGATTTAAAATAAACTCTTGTTATTCCAACGTGTGCCTGGATAAACACTGCTCTAGTCAGGGCTTAGGCTTGTTTATCTACATTATGGGCACATTTTAAATCACCTGTAAGAAAGTTTATTTATTTTATTTTGTATTAATTGTATATTCTAGTGTATTTTTATGTTAGTCATGCTCATGACAAATCGCCAGACTTTATGTTTTATACTTGTTCCCCTACTTTTGATAATTATTTATTTTTTATAGAAATCTTTTTTTGTTCTCTGCAGTGATAATCACACCTTAGTGAATGAATATCCAAAACACAAGAAAACATACTGTAAACAAGTACTACTGGTTGATGTTATTTATAGTTCTTTGCTGTGCAGTGTGGTTAGGAAATTTGATCAGTTTCCCAGAGATTTTTCTTGATCATTCCTTGGAAAATTATTATGCAAATACATTTCCAAGCTCTAAAAAAATAATAATATAGCACTTTGAAAATGCTGCTATAATCATCATATGCCTTGTAAAACATAAGTTTGTACTATTCATCATTATTGAATGCATTTGGTTTCAAATGACAGTCTTCTCTGGACATAACAGATTTTGGACAAATTTCCTAAACTATCTTTTATCAGCCCTCCTCTATTATTTTTCCCGTGCTTTCTTGCTTTGCACTGTGATTGCTGCCATCTGCTGGTCTAACCCAATGATGGCTTGCTGCTAATGTTGTACTGTATTCACCATGCAAAAAAAAAAAAAAAAAAAGAGAGAGACGTTGCTATGGTTACCATAATGCTCCACCTACCTGTTCATTGCTTCCATGGTTCCCTTCCTGAAAAAGTACCCATGATGTACAGTGCTACGCCTGCTACTGTCTCTGCAGCAACTACTCCTGCCACAAGTGTCCCCTACGCAGCAACAGCACCAGCCAATCAGGTTTGCTCCTTTTAAAGCTTTCTTTCATGAATCCCTGAGCTCTAAATAAGTGCTCGTTATGACAACAGAAGAGTCAGCTGTCATCATGGCATTGCTCCTTTGTGTTTCCTTGTTTATCAGTAAGCTTATTTTCTATTATTTCAGATGTATAAGTCTTACTTACGAAAAATAATAAAGCACTTATTTAGAGATCTCTCATCTGCAAATAGTAGTTGTGTTGTGTTGCACAATTTCCTTAATTGTTTTTGCATGTTTTTGCTTTATTCAATGTCAAGTGCCCCCTTTTTTTTTTTATCAACATTCAGTTCCTATAATTCTGTCAAGTGTGGGGAAATAAAACAAACCATACGTTGGAGTCTCTTGAAGCACCTCAACCTCTTAAGAAATAAAGGAGAAGGAAGAAGGACAATAGGGAAGAATAGTCTTACTCTGACAATCTTCAAATTGCTAGAATACACATTTTGGAGGTGTTTGTCTGACATGATTTGGTCTTTATGTGAAGATGTGTGTGTGTGTCTGTGTGTCTGTGTGTCTGTGTGTCTGTGTCTGTGTGTCTGTGTGTCTGTGTGTCTGTGTCTGTCTGGGCCCAGAGCACCAATCTCTGGGCTGAGACTGCCCTCTGTTGCCCAGTTGAGAAAGCAACTTATTGAGGGTCAGGTCAGGTGATCAGATTCTTCCTTTCAAGTTACAGTAGGAAGGTTGTGGATTTGTAAGCGTTTTTTCATTTTGTAACCTCAACCACAAAAACATATTCCCCATGGATCAATCTTGCATTATGTAATTCATTCCAAATGTTACTGTGGCCTCCCGCCCCTTTGAATTACCACTGTTTTCGAGGTATTCTTTTCTAACTGATTTGTGTGTTGGTGTGGTGTGGTGGGTGGGGGTGTGGATGTGAGTGTGCATGTGGGTGTGTTTTGCTCTGTTTCATTAATTTGAGAGATTACAATTTACAGTATTCAACTCAGGCCCCTATTTTTTCTCTCCTTAACCCAGATGTTTTATTTGACATGCAATCGGATTCAAATGTGATTTTCCTCACTCACATGTGGTTTTCTTTCTTTGCTATGCCTCATTTGATTATACTGATCACAGTTTGCTGCAGTTAAACATATTTTAATGCGTTTCATTTTTCTTTTGAAAACTGTGAAGTCATTTACTGCCATCATGACTTTTGCACCGCACTGTATCAGCATTTTCTTGGCAATCCAAAAATGTACTGGCACAGTAACTTGGCCCTGAGGGCAGTCGGCCATTTTCTTTTATTATGAATGCCACCATTGAGTAACATGTCTTTCTCAATCTCTGCTTCTGAAACAGATCATCCTCAAGTAACCAACAGGAAAGGAACAGAGTGTCAAGATGCTGCCCTAAGAGGCCCTAAACAGCCCTTCTGTAAATACTACATTTGCTCCACACGAGAACTACAGCAACCTGCATGCTGAGAAGAACATTACTGAGGAAAAGATGTAAACATAACATTGAACTATGTTGAATATACAAATTATATACCTGTATTGCTAGGACTAATACCGTTACTGATATGTAAATGACACAAGATTATTACATGTATAATATACACATGATTGGGGATTGTGAAGATTTAATCGTTATGGTATTTGACAATGACTTTTTTTCTTTTCTTTCTACAGTATGTTTCTTAAAACTGCACAACACTCACCCGATTCAAACTTAATTTTCACAGAAAAAACAAACGCATCTACAGTAAGTGCTATAGTAGATTGCTTTTATTTAATGAAAAAAACATAGAAAAGTACTCATGTGTATACCCCATATACAAATTGCACTTGTTTTGTGAATCAGGCTGGAGGGAGTTACCCCTCTCGCTGTTTGAAAGGATGAACGTGACAGAGGATAGCCTGTTGTTGACCGTGTTGTTCCCTTCTTTAGTACAGGATCACTGCTCCCCCTGCTGGTGTGCCTTTGCCTCTCTGTGTGATGTCTGGATAGGGGAAAACTACTTGAGCATGGCCACAGATAAATGATTGATTTTGGTTTTTCCTTAAGGCAGCCTAATAACAGTGTTATTATTAACCGCCACAAATTCAAGAATTGAAATACTCAACTCAACCACCAGTTACCCTAAGTTTCTATCCATGCAGGTCTGTTTGCATTTTGTCTCTCTGGTCAGGGTTTTGTTTGGGCCTTCGGTGCGTTTCCATCCTTAAAAGAACCACCATAGCCCAGTTGTCGTGCCAATGGCCTAGCAGAGTGATTGGTTGGCTAAAACAAAGCCCACTGCATGTGTCCATATGGATGTCTGCAGGAGGAGGAGCTGATTGAGTAGGTATGCCAGCACAGGCATGTGAAGGGTAAGATGCACGTGCACGTGAGGCATCGTAGATATGATCATAGCACAAGGGCCACGAGACATCAAAGGGGGAGCAGAATGATAAAGTGTTCAAATTAAAGGTCAATTGAATGATCCTTGTAAAAAAAAGGCTGACTCACATGGAAGGTAATCTTGCAGGAACTTGGAGGTCACTTGTCAATCTTGTCTTATTTTAACTGTAGAAGTGCCTAAAGTAATGTACATACATAACAAGCATCTTGAAAAGGCTATAAGTGGAAACATATTCAACTTTAAATAGAAAACTCTCTCTCTATCTCTCAACCTACTCCACTTTGTCAGTATAATCAAATCTGGATGAAAATGAACAGCTGTGTGTGTGATGCTAATTCAGTGCATTAGTACTCTTTGTACACCCGGTTAGTTTTAGTGCTTTAATAACTTTTCATTCACTTTCAAGTTTCAATATCTGGCAGATTTGAATCACTACTGCTTTGGTAGAATGTTCAGTGATGTTTCATTATGTAACATGGGTTAGCCTAAGTCTTTCAGTTTGAAGAAGTTTGCAACAAAAAAGTGATTGGAGATGAGTTTGGAAAACATGATATGTATTGTGGTTCAATGTTAGTAACTCACCTGTCTCTTTATACAACTGTCTTTATTATATCCTAACGTTTAATGCATTGTAATCATATAGTCTGTCTAACATCTTTCAAGTAGAATGTATTGCGATAAATGTTGTAGTGATAGGACCTGGTTACATAACTAATCACATTGTGCAATGAAAGTCATATAACCCTACATTTTGTTGTCAAATGTACATCATATTTAGAGAACTGGTCTGTGCCGTTTCAAAATGAAAATAGCACATACAGTTCATACATTCAGGGCCAGATTTACTCAACAATGCACCTGTGCAAAGTTTGGACCTGTTATTTTCAGTAGGATATAAAAGAAAGCATGAAACTGTCAACACGTAACCGTAGGTTTATACCCCTCTGTTAATCTTGGTTTAACTTTTTGTTCTTCCTTTTAGTTTTTATTTGTTCTTAAAAATAACAGTTATAAACTTTGCATAGGCACAAATGCTAAATCTTGCCCCCAGTCTTTTCATTCTTTTCTTCCTTTTTTCATTGTGTGTGTGAGTGAAATCAGTATGCATACAACAAATTGAATCAGTATCATGATATATTGTCATGGTGTTTGATTAACTCAGACAATCCACAGAGAGACTCCTTTACGCATGTTCTTACCACCTTTAACCTTTTCTTCACTTTTTTTTCTTTTCAGAAAAGTTAATTTTCATGTAATGTTTGATGGAAATATATGGAATATACTTAGTTTTATTTGTTTAACATTAGTAATAGAACAATGTTGTAACCTATTCTATTTTAAGATGAATGTAATTTATTAAGCTGAGCTTTGCTCTGCTGGAGGTTCCTCAAAGGGCCTGTCCTGTCACGTTAGCCTATGAAAAGCCGTCTGTGATCAGGGATGGGATGTCGGAGCTACCGAGGGGCAAGCTCCCACATCTCATCCTTGTCACTGCCTTGTCACCTATACAGGACAACACACTGCAGTATGAGCAAGGCTGTAGAATTGCTTCTATTATGTAAAAAAAAAAAAAAAAAGTCTATTGTATAGGTCACAGTTTACCAAAAAAGAAAAATGTAAGTAAATTTCATCGTAGTATGGTATAATTTCATGTTTATTTGTCGCTGTGGCAACCTAAAGTTGCAATGACGGAAGCTCTGTATTTTTGTAAATGATGTAATTGTCACGTTTTTCTAGAGCACTGTAACACACTAGATTATATTGACAGAATCTGAACATTTCCTATTTTATGGCAAAATTATATACAACAATATTTTCTGTATCTTATTGCCTTTGTATCACAGTATATTCATTTTCCTAGGGCCTATCCACGGCACTGAAATGTCTCAGTACATGCTCTTAATTTCATCAAAAAAGAGCTGTTATGTTCTCTGATACAAGAACCTCTGAACGATATACTGTAGACAAGAGAAAAGTGAAAAAGTTGTTGAGCAGCGGTTTAGAATTGCACTTTTCCCCTCAAAATTTGATTATTCTAAAACTGCAGATAATTTATTATAGTCATGGGTATCACAAATGTGGCAGTGATCTTTTTTTATTATTTCAAATGTTCACAGAGGGCATCTTTCATATGAAAAAGCCATTTGTAACTGGATGTTCATTTCAATTCAAGTTTTACAAAATGTTTTGAATGTTATTATAGCTAGAAACATCTGCACCTGCGAGTCAGTTGAGATTTTAGATTACCCAATCAAAAGAGTTATGGACAGTCAGAATGTGTTTGCTTTTATTGACCCATTGGTAACATAATTCCTAAGCACTTTCTGAACAGTTGGTAAACTGAGCAGACAAGCTTATTAGTGAACTTTGCCTTACCTTTGATGTATTGTTCTTAAGTTCTTATCTGTTAGTTGGGTATCATGAAAAATAAGGATTGTAATTAGTCTATTGCAAATTAGATTTCAGTGACATATGCTGTTTTTCTCACCACAGGGGTTTTCATTTTGAGGCCAAAATGGTAGATTGTAAAGAGGGCAGTCAAACACTTTCCTGAGAAAAGCTTGATGGTGATAAACTGGCAAACGTGCCATTCTAAATGGTTGTGCTAACGTTACTGCAGACCTGTATGTAAGCTGCTGTGCCAGTGCCACATGGTTCCATCAGTTATACTCTATAAGAGGGGAAAAGAACAAACCCTTATTCATTTTAAATCTGTTTATGTGACAATTTTAAATGTTTTATTTGTGCATAATTATGTGCTCTTTTATGTTATATACAGTAGTTTTGTTTTGGTAAATCCAAAATTGTGTAAAATCTAATGTTAAAAAACAAATAAAAGTTTAAGTAAATGCCATCTTTGAGGCCTTTGTTTCCGTGATTCATTGATCAGATTGTATTCTTATTTTGAGACTTGCTATGCAGAGGACATGATTTCAGAAAGGATAACACAAGACAAAAGCTGTCTCATTTGCCTTATAAACATTTATATAGCCTTATGCAGTAAAAGAGCATTATGCAACTTCAGCAAGGCCCTTCTGCTAGGCTGTTTGTTTCCATGATAGTTTATAAGCAGCTTTTACATAGCCCACTCCTTTAGTAAGTTCAGCAGCGACACAGCTGGCAGCGTTGCCATAGCAACAGCATCCGGCGCACTTTCCTCCTCTTGGATACACATCCTTAAGCCGCGGCTGTGATTGGATGAGCGCTCCGGGGATGTCACTGGGGTAACCGAATGATGGGCATTTTAACACATGAACGGAAATCCAACCGTTGAATGTTACTGGCCGTTTCCGTGTGGCATTCAGACGGTCATGAGTGAGGTTTACAACGAATGACGGTAGCCATTGGGCTTTTTGCACATCTATCTGGAGAGGGAAGACCCGTCTCTTTTTCGTTGGTACGGAAGCCGAGAAGGGACTGGTAGGTTGCACGACGGCGGTGGGTCTCCACCCGAGAGTATGGCGGCTAGGATTGTATTGGACAGCGAATAAGGAACGGAGAGACATGAAAGAGATGGTGAAAAAGAAACAAAGAAACGAAACTTGTTATATGAACTCTTGAACTAGTATGATACATTTTTGCTGAGATATAATGCGCACGTCTTCTCGCAAAATCCATCAGGGCGTTTGTCCTGTTTTTTCTTCAATGTCTTCGCCGGGGCAAGTTTTGTTTTTTTATGATGCTTAGAGCGGTGAGCTAAGCAGATGAAAAAAACACAGATTTCACATTATTTAGCATTTCGATTTTTTCCAATGCATATGTTTATTTTGCAATCGTTTAGATGCACTAATCATCAATGTCTGGTCTGCCTGGGGGAATTTCTACAATGAAATCCATCTTCGGGCAGCGAGTCTTTGTGCTCTGTTTTTTATTTGCCATTGCTGAGCAGTGGTAAGCAAGGCTGTATTTTTGCTATCCGCTTAAAATGGGACGTGAATTGTAGGCCTAAATGCCATTTGCGCGCGGATATTTTAGTTCAGTTCAATGTCGAGCGGAGAGTGAAAGGTTTCGACAATCTCTTGAATTCATCCACTAACAAGGGAGCAATGCGCGAGTACAAAGTGGTGGTCCTCGGCAGCGGTGGGGTCGGGAAATCCGCCCTCACTGTTCAGTTTGTCACCGGGACGTTTATTGAGAAGTATGACCCAACCATAGAGGATTTTTACCGCAAGGAAATCGAGGTGGATTCTTCACCCTCTGTTCTGGAGATTCTTGACACTGCTGGTACTGAACAGTTCGCTTCCATGCGGGACCTTTACATCAAAAATGGCCAAGGGTTCATATTGGTCTACAGCCTTGTCAACCAGCAGAGCTTTCAAGACATAAAACCCATGAGGGATCAGATCATCAGAGTGAAAAGGTGGGTAAATGTGGATAAAATCCGTGCATGTACAGCTTGTACAGTAGGATGTCTAACTGTCTAAAAGCTCATTGACATGCATAACATACTTATTAATGCCTGGGTTTTTTCTTAGCACTGATGCATCTGTCACATCTAATATGAGATAACCCAATGGCACAGAACAGAATTGATCCAATGGCACCATAAACACCATTAAGATGTTTCAGGTTTTAGCGCACCATTACACTGACAAAAGTCTGATAGGACAGACCTAGCCATTTTATTATTAGGCCCTACAGATTTATATGTAACTGCTGGTGAGAGAATGTGACCTGTGATGACACACGTAGGTCTATACTCTTCGCCTGTGAAAACATTGGTCTGACCCATAATAGATAAATCCAAATGGTCCTCCTATTAAGTTAGGCATATGCAATCCAAATGGGATCTTAAACAGTAATGTAGTTGGCCAAGTGTGGTCACGACATGCCTTTTTGTTTGGTATGGGTGCCATATGGTTGGTCATCTGCTGTTATTATTTTGCCTATAGCTCTACTGCCATCTTATGAAATAATAGGGCCATGCTGGGAATTCTCCTCAGTTATCCTCTCTACTGTACCGTCAGGTCTGTCCGTCAGTGGAGCTCAGACCAGTGGAGCTCAGACCAGTGGAGCTCAGACCAGTGGAGCTCAGACCAGTGGAGCTCAGACCTGTCCTCATTACAGTGGCGATAGTGTGTGTCTGGCTACGTCTGATGCTGCTCTGTTTGTTTGACGGGCTGTCCACTGCCCGGTGTGCTGGATGCTGCAACCCCAGTGAAACAGACAGCTGGAATACCCAGGATTCACAGCACCAGTGGCTCTGCAGAGAGGCCTGCTTTTGGCAACAGACCCCAAAAATACGGCTAAAGCAATGGGGGTTTGGGCCGGTGTCACTAAATTTGGAAAAGAGCACAACAGAGAGGCCAGTTTCTGCAGAGGGGATTCAGGGAAAGTGATGTTTTTAATTAACAGCTCAAGCTGTTTGGAAAAAAACAAACCAGCACAAACAGGAATCGAGCAGGGTCTGGTGAACACGCACTGGTACAGGGATGCTCTAGACATGAGGTCATTATTAGGGATGCAGTTTGATGCTAATGTAGAGGTTAACTGAGGATGTCTCATTGTCTGAACCCTCATGTTTATTATGAGTCCAGTGCAGAAGCAGAACGTATGCAGTACCTGTGTTGTAGTGCACTATATCATCATTACATTCTTATGATTTATTTAACCATTCTTTATTCCACTTGTGTTTGTCATCACAGATGACAGTTACAGAGGTATTATGTAACAACATGCCAATACGATTTGATCATAGAGTAATTACAGCAGAACTAGTACAATATATAGCCCCTCAACTCAAATAATGTGTTACCCCTTTATCCCTTGGCAAAGTTAGTCATAAAGTGTGCAGCATTGCAATCTGAAGCAAATGTACATAATCACAACATGAATGAGTCAGACACCTAGGGCACCTGGGGTAAAACCCTTTGCAAATGCAATCTTCCATTTGCATGCAATCATCGTATAGACCTGGTCGATGCATATGTGTAACTGTCTCTCTCCTAGAGAGTTCATGTGAAATGGAGATCCAGTAGGCAGTGGGCTGTGACAGTGTGGGTGCATCACTCATTGTAGGTGTCAGTGTATCTGCCAGGGTGAATGGAGGGAGTCTGATGAGCCACAGAGAGACAAGGCTCTGCCCTCTGAGAAACCTCTCAATGGAAAGAATAGATTAGAAGGAATGCAGCACTTCTGAACTGCTCAGTTATACTGGACTGTTCTGCCGGTGTGTTACCCTGCAGTCTTTGTATATGGATATGATTTCAACCAATCAAATTTCTCATCAATATCATTGTTCGTACATGAAATTGCATTCTCTCAAAGGTGTAGGTGTAGGTGTTGCACTGCATCACCTATTCATCAGTAGTGTCTCTTCCTGGACATCATGGGGTTTGTTTGTCTCTCCCGATGAATTCATAACTGTTTCAAATTGGGAGTTGGGATTGTGTTTAACCATTCACATAAATATATGACTCCCGATGAAAGAATGAGGTCAGCATGTGTTTCCCCCATAAAGAGGGGAGTACAGGGAGAGGTATGTGAGTGGCTCCGCCTACCATGGCTCTGTGCCCTAGTGTGTGTGTGTCTGTGTGTGTGTGTGCGTGTGTGTGTCCGTGCGTGTGCGTGTGCGTGTGCCAGCTGTTGTGTATGGAGTCAGACACACACCCAGGGACTCTCTACTCAAGTCTGGTCAGGTGTCACTCCCCTAGGCACCCAGGATACCTATTCCACCGTAAGACACTCCCCCACATGGGCCCACAGGAACACACTTAATGACCACATGCACAGTAGATCAAGTTTAAGATGTTTTCTGTCTAATGACAACTCAATATTGTTATGTTGTACACTCATCATATGGGGCATTCAAGTCTGTCAATCTCTGTGATTGCCATGACCCATGTCCAATATGCAGTCCTCCCCTAAACAGTGTTTCTTTGAAGATGAGAGTATGGGAACCATGCTTACTTGGTGTTGGACAGTGTGTTTACAGTGAGTGTTTGTACAGTAAAGGTTAAATAGGGGGCCCACAGCTGCTTCTGCTTCTGTTGATGTCTACCAGTAAAGGACATGGCCACTACTGAGAAGAACATCTCATACAGAGACTTGTTTAGGGTCAAACACAAGCCACTCTTCACTGAGCTAAATGTTTACGGCTTCACATGCCACCAGTAGTTCACTAGAGTTTTGACAAATGTTTACATTAATATCCAAGTATCAAACACAACAAGGGCAATTTCTCATTCTGTATCTGAATCATGACCTGATTAATTTACCATCAAATTCTAATTGAATAGTTATTTACAGCTGTCTGGCAGTTTAGTGCTAGAGGCCATATTAAATGAAGAAGCCTCAGGGCATGGCTGGATATCACCACACCGTCCCAACCTGCAGACGGGTTGAGAGAAGGGCCTCAGCAGTATTGGGACAAACAACATACAAACACCAAACCAAGCAGCAGTAGTCCGGTCCCTACTGTAGGTATGTGTGTGCTTTAGCTAGCTCCTCTGTCTATTTGTTTTGGTTTTGGTTGAAACTTCAACAGATCATCTGACGACAAGGCTAAAGTAGCAGCCGTTCCTCGGTCGCTCCTCAGCTCCTCAGGACCCCATGGCCAGTGAGTGAGTGAGGCTGAGGCCCTGTGGATCGTACAGCTGTCACTGCTGCTCACTTAGCCTCTCCTCTCCTCATCAGTGCCACACAACGGAGCTATGCCCGCCGCCCGCCCAGGTCAGAGGCGCTGGTGTGTGTCGTGCTCATTCTGAGCCCTGTCAACGGGCATCAGTGTCTGCCATGGGTGCAGATGATCACCCCCAATCCACCTCCCTCATACCCGCTACAGAGCTCATCACTCCTCGCTTCAGCAACAGTTAGCCATGCAAAGGTGATGCCCACTGACGGCTGGCACAGAATGTGTCTGTACACCCAAATATGAGAGCGTGGCGAGAGGTCGATTGAGGGAGGGAGGATGAGTTAGCCTTGTATTTGATGGACCTGTCAGCATCACTCATTATTGACGTTTAGTAGATGTTCAGCTTGTTAGTGCAGCTTGTTAATTATTTAGTCACAAGGTCAGTGAATCTGTTTGTTCTTCACCACAGACATTGGTGGAGGACAATACTTCTCCAAAACAGCAGTCAGTAGTGCTGCAGGGCTTGCTAATTGAGATGTCATTTGAAATTGGTTGAAATGATGCATGAAATAGTTGTCCAATAATGTCCTTGTTCTCGCGCTGATTTCAAGAATAGGTGTCTTGCTTTGATCAGTGTCTTTTTGTCATTTTTGAGAACGCTTTGTTATTGTTTAAATACCAGATGGCCCTTTTAAGTCACAGACACACAGCATGCCGCATCTAGGCAGCATATTTCTATAGTACCCCAGTCAATAAATGGAGGAATATTTGGAAACTGTCTTTTATAGAGAGTTCAGTTGTCAAAAATCTCCCCCCTCCCCTGTCAGTCTGCCATGTAGTGGAGAATTTTGAGACATACAGTACAGTGTCTAAATGTATTTTACCCAGAACTAGTCAAGCAGGAACTAAAAGTACTGATGCAGAGAACTCTTACTTTGTCTATTTTTCGAGGCCTGGCTTGAGCAATACAAAGCAAGCCTTGATACTCCCAAGAATATTAATGTTCAGTCACAAACAAATAGGGCAAGGCAATGAAAATAATGACAGTCTGTATTGTCAGTCAAGCAGTGAATAGTGCAGAGTGATGATATGTGATTGCACTGTTGTTAACAAAGACATTTAACGTTCAAGGAGGATGCTTAAGCTGTTATTGTGGAAGATGACAGAGAGGTAGAGAAAAGAACATGCAATTACTGGAACAGCAGAGAAACAAGCCTCAAGCACAAATGTCTTTTTGTTGTTTTTCAATCACAACTGCTTGAAAATAAAAAATCCTGAAAAGAAGAAATGTATTGCTTGGTCTTTCTGATAATGCAACATAATTGCAAGTTCAATTGACCTAAGGCTAATCTTCAAACTTTTTAAACAAAGTGTGGCCTTATGATGTAGTTGTATATATGTACTGTATGTGCAGGTGATCCACTCAAAGAAGTATTCCATTATTGCTCTAAGAGTAGAGTTCATTGGCTGATGCTCCGTAGCGTGTTCCACTGTAATCTTCATGTAGACCCAGAGATCAGGGCAGAGAGGGTGAAACTGACTGATTCTGTCACTCTGAGCCATAGTTTCTATTTTTACAGCCCATAAATTAGACCAATCTAATCTTAGCCTCTCCTCCTCTCCCCTGTCTTTCACCAGTATGGGGTGGAAGTGGAAACAGACTTCAAATTGTGTTGTCACTGTTCATTGCAGATGTTGTGATGTTGATTAATTCATATACTGTAATTTGAAAGTGTTTATTTGGTTTTCCTCCCCTGTGTTTTTTTGCAATCATTTCAAAATACCACGGAATAGGCCTAATGGAAGAGGAATTAGCTTATTCATTAGTCCATGACGAGCTGTTTGAGGCTGCCTGCTGTGGGTACAGAATAGTTGTGTCTTTTCAGGAAAGCACCATATCACTCTAGACTGCAGTGCAGATTCTGTCTAAGTGGGTCTAACATTTCTCCTCTAGGAATGGCAATACTGTTTGTCCAGTGCATTCGTCACTCACCTCTTGTCTCACTGGAACCTGTCCAGGGTTTGACAAACACGTCTTGTCATAATATGACAATAGTACCAAGAGCTAACTGGAAACAGGGAAGGAGTAGATGTCCTCTTTAAGCCTTGTGACAGTCCAACGGATGCAAGGAGGTTGTTTTTAAGAAGACAAAAGTAATATCGCAGCTGTTGTCTGTTTTTATCATTTATTCTCACAAATAACAGAGTTATATCCCATTAGGAAAGCCTCTCTGGGATGGTGTTTCTCTCTTGCTGTGAATGTATTTAAAAAAGGTCTTCAAGACCTCATCTTAAATGAGCCCCCTGCCTCTCCCCTGAACTATAGTACAGCAGTGGAGCTCACTGGTCCATCTGACTCAGCTGAATCCAGCCTCCTGAGCCTGAGTCAGCTGCAGACCCCCTCCCCTCCTCAACAGGGCTCCACTCTGACTGTGTCGACTGAAACACACCATCAAGACAGAAAATAAGCCTGTGGAAGAGGACAGACAGACTCTGTCTCCCTGTGCAGAGACCTCGCCACCATGTAGGCCATGCTGGCACTCAGCGGGGGCCAGATAAACCCAGTGGCCCTTAGACCACCAGCTCCCACCTTCCCTCATCCAGGCCTATATCAGTTGATGCATCATGCATTATAAATAAGGGGTGTCTGGGACCGCTGCGGTGGGTGATTGCAGCGAGAGTGCTTTGGTACATGCCTGCAGTCAGACTGACAGACTCGATGAGTGTACCGCGTTGGTGTGTTTGTGTGCGTTAGCACGTGTTTTGGACAGGAATGCTGAGTTGAGAGCGTAAAGCAGGGGAGCTCAAACCCCCTGGAAGCCAAGAGCGGTCCTCTGTACTTCTGTATACCATTCGGCCACCCATTGTTTTCTGCCTTCACGCGTTCCGTGGCTCCGACCCAGAGCGCCCAACACCCTGCACGCTGACGTCCCTGCGAATGCTGGTATCCGTGGCAGCCGTCCTCACACACCTCCTGGGATTGCAGGTTTCCCCCTCTGTTATTACGGCTATTTATAGAACCTCTCCTCCTTTGGCACCAGATGACAAGTCTTTTCTTTGTGCTGCCCTCCTCGTGTGAGTTGCTGCGCTCTCTGCCATGGGAGCGTGAGGTGGCTAAGCTATCGAATCCATCATTATGGTAATAAATGAATGGATGGATGGTTACAGTGTGCTTTTCTTTGACTTGCGCTACCACACCGTCTCCTGTTCCCCTCGCTAGCTCATCATCTATCATGAATGATTGCCCGGTCTCTTTTGGGTGTTTCTTTTATATGAATTTACAGTGAATCATAGTGATATATTATTCATTTTACTTTCGAGAGCTGAGAAGCAGACAGCGATGACAATAGCACCAGGGGGAGATGCTGTGTTTTGAGCTTATCAGTGGATCAGAAATCATTTTCCATCAGAGCTAACCGGGCCTGAGAACCAAGCACAATCCCTTACCAGAATAGGGCCAATTTGCTCTTGTTTCACATTTACAGATACACACACACACACACACACACACACACACACACACACACACACACACACACACACACACACACACACACTCACACACAGTTGCTTACAAACACACTGACCTCCCATACACACGCAAGCTCTCTCGTAAACAGATACTCATATCCCGTTCTTCTCCAGGTTCCCCTGCCCCCTGGGGCTCTGTGGAGAATCTTCTCATGAATGAATGGCTTTGGAGAGCAGCCTGTAATCAGGTGGTGAGGCAGCATGTGAACTCACGTGAAGGTCTACCACAGGCTTCCATATGAGTGGGGGTTGGTACGGACAGCCATGGCCCCACCACCACCCACAGCCCTGCTGAGAGCAGAGACGCCCAAGAGGGACCATCATTACCTCCCCCAAAGCTGTGCCCCCGCGTGGGCTCTCTCTAAACGGGTACAGCCGCAGAGGCACAGCCCTGACCTCAAATCTACACACCCACAACTATGATCAGGGCTTTTCAATGAGAGTGGGGAGGGAATGTAACAGCAGGCTGCATGTTTTTTACTGTGGCCACAAAGATGTGTTCCAAAATAGCACACATCCCACACTCAGGGCCTCAGTGGATTTGTTAAAGTTAGGAATGCTGTCAATGAGAGCATTCTGTCTTCAACAATAGACACCACTGTCAGTTTGAGTCTCAATGGGTATTTTTTGAGATGTACAGTCCTGTATGGTATCAGGCTGTGTCGAGTGGCTGACTCAGAGCTTGTAGCTGAGAGCTGTACTGTATTTCACACACAGCAGCTCCTCCTAGACCCCTCAAGTCTGCTGTTTAATCCATCTAGTTCTTCTTGGGTTGGAAACAGAATGAGGATGGCGGAGATTAAAGTTCATTCTGGATAATATATTCAGGAGTAGATCAAAGTAAGCTCCATATTCTCTCCAACTTTAAGCTTATTTAGTGCTGGAACCTGCAGACCATGGCCCCTGTGAGAAGCTCTGGTTTCTCTGCTAAAGAAAGTATTACAGTTGCTGATTCTCTCCAATTCTCCCACAGAGATACTGCAGAACACACGCTCATAGAATCAATCATATAGAAGTAGAATAGATCTATATCTTCAATACTACCACCTTTTGCTTGTGTTCCTGTTACCATACTGTAGCAATCAATGACAAGTGGTTTTTTTTCTGTCAAATAACCTTTAATAATTTAGGGGCATGAATATTTCATGCAGCGGGGGCTAACCTTTGAAAAATCTAATGATGCAGAGAGGTGTCTGGGAGCATGATGCTCCTCTGATCTGCTTGTGCTCAATAACAGCAGAAGAAAAAAGGCATTGGGTTCATAGAAGGTGTGCTCTGGTTAAAATGCTATAACAGAATCAATGTGCTCCGACATTCCTCTCACTTGGAAATAAGGAATGAAGGGATTTGCAGCCTATTTTTTCCAAATGAGCAAGTTGGTACTTTCGACTCACAACACGACATTTGGAACGGGATTGGTAATTTGATTTGGTAATGAAAAATGTAAACTAAATTGAACTTTCAAAATGATGTATTCCTCGTGATGTGTTCAAAATAGAGGGGCCTAATTTCATCGATAGACAATATCAGCAGCTCGTGCCAGCATTGCTCTGATTTACTGTGATATTCTTGGTTAATGCTTGGCTACTTTTTATATGACAGTGTCAAGATTTTACAAGGTTTTTAAAGATTATACCATTTATTAAGACCCTAGCTCCTTAAGAAGACCATATGATGTAAGACTATCTTGTTTGCCCTTGTGCAAGTAGTCCAGTTCCTCAGTGGCAGCTCTCAACCGACATGGCAGGGATTTCAAAGCTCGCAGGATTATGGCCACTTCCTGCCCTTGGGGGACATTGGAGGCTATATCGACTACTTCCTGTTGACTGCTGGGCTGGTTAAGCACTTGGGTCGTGAGCGATAGTAGTTGGCCAACGGCATGTGGGTAGTATAGATCTCCGCCTTAGCAACCGCCTCTCAGAACCACGATGGCTAAGCCTTTTAGAAAATAAAGTGAAAAATGTACCACGTTAATTTAATGTAATTATTTATGGCTTGCATGATTTATTGACAACATCTTGATGTGCCAAGGAAGCTTTCATTCGGGAGTGCAATTATGCCTATTAAGCATACATTTGTTAGAGTGCCGAGAGGAGAGCAGATGACTGTTGTTTCTTCTGTTCGTCAAGTAAAGAAAAAAACACAAGGCTTATAAGCACCCCTGAGGTCTCCCTCTAAAATCTCTTATACATGCATGTCTCACTCTGCTTTGAGCCTGGGAGAGTACTGTATAACTATGACTATCCAAACAGGATGTAACCAGATACTTTCTGACCTCTAAATGTGTTTGTGTTTGTGTTTGTGTTTGTGTTTGTGTTTGTGATGACCAGGTACGAGAAGGTCCCAGTGATCCTGGTGGGGAACAAGGTGGACCTGGAGAGTGAGCGGGAAGTGTCAGCCAGCGAGGGCCAGGCGCTGGCTGAGGAGTGGGGCTGCCCCTTCATGGAGACCTCGGCCAAGAGCAAAACCATGGTGGACGAACTGTTCGCTGAGATCGTTCGACAGATGGACTACGCCGCCCAGCCAGACAAAGATGACCCCTGCTGCTCCTCCTGCAATATACAATAGCCCCAGGACCTAGGGGGAAGAGGAAGTCAACATACAGTACAGGACACACCGAAAGAGGGAAAATACATACACCAACCAAATGAAAGATTAACAAACTCATGGTGGAAATTGAATGGATTTGAACTCTTTGGTGCGTAAAATCAGTCGAGAAGTAATTAATAATAATGATATGTTAATAATTAATAGAATGGAATGAGGAATGCAAGGAATTTGCCGCAAGAGAAATTGACAAACTGGACTAAAGAAAAGTGCACTCGCCTTATGTTATTCTGTTTTGTTTTTTGTTTTTTTTTCTGTCTGAGAAAAAAGTCATCCTGAGTCCTGAGTCATCAGTGCAGAATTAGGTTTTTCTACTCTTTATGTTGTTCTGCAATCTGCTTTGGTAATACATTTATTTTACATTGTTTTTGTTTTGTTGATATGACCCAGTTTCCCACAGCACATCTAGCTGGAGCCTTCTCCATTTTAAGTTACCATTACAGAGCAGCAGATAACTACTGCACACAGACCCAAGAGAAGATAATCCCTCTGATCCACTTGTTTTAAACATTGATGAGTAATTGATTTGTGTACTGGGTTTCTCTGTGCAGGAAAAGAGAGGGCCTACCTTCATCCAAGGGGATATTGTTTGTACACATCACCGGCAGAACCAAAGAGGTGACTTGAAATCGCCTCCATTTTATTTGTTTTTAGTTTTTTTATTTGTTTTGCGGAATGGGAAGAAAATGGTGGAAAAGTCAGTGTCTTTCTTGAAACATCAGTGCAACAATGTTGTCTTCTCTTTCCTATTTTCTCGTTTTGGAGATCTTATTGTAAGTGTAGCGGAGATGTCGTTCACCTATCCTGTGATGGTTTGTTTTTCAGGAGGCTCTGACAACAGATTGCTGAATATTGTAACAGTTTCATTCTGATGGAACAAGGAATCCATCTCTCAGTGTTTGAATATCTCTACAAAATATCTCTAGAAATTGTCTTCTTTTCAGGAATGGGTGACATTTAGAATGAAGATGCCATCATTCATCACACTTTCCATTTTCTTTCCTTTTCTGATTGGGTATCACGATAAAGTGGGGTGCTACGATTTCATAACATCCCCTTCCTCTTTATGTATTCAGAGTATTCAAATTTATAGTAATAAATAGTAATGACAATGATGATGACGATGATAACAATTATAATTAACGGTAGTGTAAATATTTTGTATGGAAAGTGCCAGCTCCTATGAAGACACTGACTCAACACACGTGGAATTGTCAACTGTATGCATGGCTAGTAAACTAAAAAAGGACTTTATCATTTGAGATTAATACAGGCTGTGGAAATGTGCAAACCAAACACAAACACGTTTGGATCTGGACACTGTCTGAACTGTACATCTATGTTGCCACAGGGAACCAGACCCTCCCTCTGTTACCATTTTCATTGTTAATTTTATCATTGTTAATTTTATATTTTTTTATGTGACCATTTACTCTTTTCTCCCTCCCTAAATGAATGGTGACACTGTTTCATTTGGCACCCAAACAATAAAAGTGTGTTTAACACTAGATCGAGAGTCCCAAGCGTGAATGACACTATTTCTATGTGAAGTGATTGGATTGACATGCACTCAAAGGCATGTTTGTTCCAAATTGCTCGGGGAGAGAGAAATCTATTCTGGGGGAAATCGCTTCTTTTCTTCTGCCACTTGCAGTTCTAAATAACACAGTGAAAACACATTTGCTTGGTGAATTACAAGAACCCATCGTTGATTGCTCTAGTCTGTCATGTGGTTCATAGCTTGATAGCTAAAACCTTTCTTTCTTGTTTGTTTGTTTTTTATTTATGCTCCAAAAGAAGAAAAAAAAAGAAATTATGGACATAGAGTGCCTTTCGAAAGTATTCAGACCCCTTCACTTTTTCCACATTTTGTTGTGTTATAGACTCAATTTAAAATGGAATAAATTGAAATAATTTGCCATCGATCCACACACAATACCCCAGAATGACAAAGCGAAAACAGGTTTTTAGAAATTTCAGTAAATTTATTCTAATTGAAAAACAGAAATACCCCACGTACATAAGTATTCAGACCCTTTGCTATGACACTCTTAAAATTAGCTAAAATGCAAAAATGACAACAAATCAACAACAACAAATCACTCAAAATAATCTATCTCATATCCATAGTTGTGTTTGCAACAATGAATTCAAGTGATACAGCAAAGAAAGTGGCTGGAAATGTGTTTATCTGGTTTTACTACAAAGCATTAAATTTGGTGCAAATCCAGCACATGCAATGCAGTTTCCACACCATCTCTCGTGTGAAGAATAGTGGTAGCTGCATCAAGTTGTGGCTATGCTTGTCACTGGCAGGGACTGGGCAGTTTGTCAGGATCAAGAGAAGATTATGAAATTTGCTGAGTTGGTAGTGACATCCTAATCTACACAGTGTGTAATTGATTCCTATGCAAATCAGAGACCCTATAAAGACAAAGATGTTCATTCCAAAATTACATTAATTATTATCCTTGCATTAAGATGAACTCAATTCAACTTATTGAGTGATTTGTTGATGACATTTTTGCATTTTAGCTCATTTTAAGAGTGTCATAGCAAAGGGTTTGAATACTTATGTATATGAGGTATTTCTGTATTTCAATTTTAATAAATTTACTGAAATTTCCAAAAACGTGTTTTCGCTTTATCATTCTGGGGTATTGTGTGTGGATTGATGGCAAATTCTTTTAATTTAATCCATTTTAAATTGAGTCTCTAACACAACAAAATGTAGAAAAAGTGAAGGGGTCTGAATACTTTCCGAAGGTACTGTAACTTCAAAACAGTTTGACTATGTGCCTAAATAAATATTACTGTTTACCTCTCCCTGGGCTTAACCCAAGATGTATGTGACATTTATGCTCCTACTTCGTATTACCCTCTATAGATTAGCAAACATCATGAAGTGAGAAAAAGATTCTATGGCCACATCAAACAGCAGCGGTATTGAAAGAGTGCACTAATGATGCCTGGCTTGGCACCCATTTGATAGAGCAAACCAACGCATGGCTAACATTGTGCATGTTAATGTGAGCTATGATTGGCATGGCATAGTGGTACAGTAGTCATTGAGCTGTGTACACTGTCAAGGATTCTGATGACATTAATTAGTGTCCTAGCCACAAGAGACCTGAGGGAGAGGCCTAGCTAGCAAAGTGCAACTCATGATGTTTTCCTGTGACACTATGGTTTGGCCACCAGGAAGGGCCAACCCTGAAGGACCACTAGTCATCATTTTTAACCCTAGGGCTTGACGCAGCAGTCCTGGGACTATGAAGTCTCTTCCTTGCTCCATATCGTATCATTTCAAATAACATCAGTGGTGGGGGCCGAACCTTAGCTGATAATAATGAGATCAGTGTATGTTTTTAAAATTATAAAGTGACAAACAAACTGATTTGTATCCAGAACTAGGCTCAGTACTCTAGGCCCCTGGGGCCCTCATGGAGCAGCTTCAGAGGCCCACGCCTACACTGACACACACAGAGGGGCTAAAGCCAGGATTAGAGGGAGTGTTCTCTGAAGATAATGGAATTATGATTACAGATATACAATGGTCATATAGACAATATGATGGAAGAGTGTTTGGAGGTTCTTTTTTGTCTATAGTTTAAAGGGAGTTTCCTCAGTTTTAATAACATTGAATAGAAGTTGCATTGTTGTGTAGCAATTACGTGTGCAATGGAACTGTGTTGTCCACCGGGACAATGTTGATAATGGCCTCTCCAAGATCTGAAGTTATACTTTTTATAATCTATGTTTTTATCAGTCGTCCATTTTGGGGTTGCTTTTATGTGGAGTTAATCCCTCATCTCAGTGAGGGTGAGGCACCGAAAATTGGATTGAAAGATGAAACACTTGAAAGAAATGATAAAAGGCAGGCTCCCCTATGTATCGGTTTTCCTCTTTCCTTGGTTTGCCTACCGGCTAATTTTAGATTGTCTTGAATCACTAGTGCAGACACGGCTGAAGCTCCCTTTCAGGGGAATCACTTGCTAATAGATCCAAAGACATTTCTGTGAGTATCCCCTCTGAGGCACCTGTGAACAGCCACCACCCATCTGCTGCCAGTCGTTTCTGAACCTCGTTGAGATCAGGCTTTCCTAGTTCAGAAAGCCTGATGAAAACCTTTGCAGAAAGTAGCGACAAAGCGGTGGAAACCCGTTTACAATGGACGCCTTGGTCAAACCAATCAAATACCTTGCTTGAGCAGAGCTAAAAAAAGAAATAAAAAAAAGAATTCAGTTCAGAAAAGACGACGCACATAAGAACAAGCAACCATTCTATGGGCATGTGGGGGAAGGTTCTTGGAATGTAACATCCAATGAAATTGGGAGGACATTCTCCCATTGCGTGACAACAAAGTGATTGGGAGGTATGGCTACAGGAGACAAGTCGCTCCTCTACTGCTCTCTATGAAGAGATAGAGACCTAACTCTCCTTCCTCTGCTGCCTGGCTGAGCTGAGGGACTTCAGACAGACACAGAAGAGGCAGGATGTAGAGTCATGAGGTCACTATTTGGGTCCTAGAGACACTTACTCACCTGCCAATCCTTACTGGTCTTCTCTGTCTCTCTGAATAAACACTGTGAGAATGGATAACCATTGCAAAAAAAAATATGCCATGTATATCAACTGTGGCTATATAGTGGGTTCCTGTGGTTTCTCTAAGGGGCTTGTTAAAGAGGAATGTGGCTGTGGGTCTTCTGCATCATTGTTGTCCAGTCAGAGTCAGAATCTTTGCAGGTCACCACAGACTACTGTTCTCCTGCCCACCTCACCACAGAGTCACAGGCAGTTAAAGAATGCAGTCGGAGCACAATGCACCGTCTGTAGAGAACAGGCTGTGCCCCTTCAGAATGCTTGAAAAGAACCCCCTGAGCTGTAGAGCGTAGGTGTATGAATTAAATAGGAGCTGACTCATGGTTACCTGTTCAGCTCTTAGACTGGAGGCTGGAGGCGTAGGTGCTGCAGCTGTGACACTGTGTGGCATGTTTGTTCCAGCTGAGGACCCCATCAGTATGTCAAATGTCAAGATGAAGAGGGACGCTGTATGAGTCACGCCATCTACCATCCCTCCACCCCCACTCTCGTCTTTACCTCAGTTACTGAGGTAACTGTGTGGCACACAACACTCCATAGAAAGTCTCTCCTCAGCTCTCCTCTCCTCCCCTCCCCTCCCCTCCTCTCTTCTCTCCTCTCCTCTAGACACATGCTCTCCTCCCTGGGAAGGAATGCATGGAGCCGGGTTCACAGGGAGCAGTGTGCAGTGGAGCCTCCCTTGAGATGAAGGAGATTCCAACGTAAGGACCACACAAAAGGCCCCTAATCCTTACATTGATTAGTGGAGCGTTACGAAGTCTCAGTGTGGTTCTGGAGTCTAACACACATAGCCCCAGTCCCCAGACAAAGTCTAACACTTCTTCTGTGGGAAATAATCGGTCTCAGTAGCCGGAAACCTTCTCATTCAGTATCATGGACGTCAATGGGGTTAGATTTAATGGAGAGAGAACAACAGATGAAGTAATAGCATCAGATCTAGTGTAATCCAAGAATCAATGAACAGCTCAAAGTGAAGGTGTTCTCCCGGGACTTTAGAAACCACCGCATACCCCAACACATGCCTTGGTAATGTGATGGCGTTCACAGCTTGAATGTGTGAATGTGTTTACTCCTCCCCACACTGTAGCTCAGGTGGAATTCAGCTCCAGAGCCCCCCCCCCCCCCCCCCCCTCAAATGCTTCACGCCTTTCAGAATGGGAACATTGTGGAAGACAAGGGAGATGGAACGCAAGGCACAGGCCTGGGTAGGACTGTCATGAAGCCCTAATGACTAGGTGTCATGGCAACCAGATGGCAACACATGAGTTGTCGATTTCACAGTCTAATTTGCAGCTGTAGCAGTGGAGAGAGGCAGTGTGTGGGGGGATGATCTCGGCGAACAGCAGGGAAAAAATCCTCCTTTAAAACATATGGTTGTGCATTTTTCATGTCGGATTTAAATCCATTTCACCTTTTCAAGGCCTACATCTCTGGATTGGGACATTTTAGAGTTGCACTCCAGCTCTACGAATGAAAGCATCCAAAAATATACCGTATCTGTTCAGTAGCATTTTAAGTGCATGTGGAATTCAATTTAGATTTTTCATGAAGACTGATTTGGGTCACCAACTAGGTACTAGGTACTCATCATCTCTGTATCTCTTCTACTGTAAGTTACTGTAAATTTGACACACTTGGGGGAATTTAATGCATTATTAATGTATGAAAACAAAGAGTTAGTGAGGAGCCAAGCTTATAGTTCCCTGAGCAAGAGTCCATTCAACCAAACATTAGAATAGAACAGAATATAATAGAATAGATCCACAGGTAAATTAGTTATGTACCATTTCAGAAAAGTGCCATTTATAACCTTCAAACCCATCTACCTAATGCTGTTGACCCCAGCTCAGATTCCTTATTGTGTTAGGATAGAGTAAATATCATGCAAAATAGGAGGTCTCTCACCATGGAGACAGTCTGACACTGCCAACTACCCTACAAGCTTCAGTGCGATATGAGGAGGGCTCAGGTGAAGGTCTGAGTGTGGAAAGAGTAGAGACTAATCTCTTTCACATTTACAAGTGCGATGAGGGATAAGGCGTGACATTTGGTACATGTCTGTCCCATAGACCCCCCTCAAGCAGAATCCCAAGTGACAGACGTGACAGGACAGTGTGATATTGAACACCATGGTAGAGTAGAACGACAGGTATGAGGCTTTTGTGGAGTAGTAGCTGACATTACATGCATATGAATGTCTGAATGTAGTAGTATGGGCATCTGATGGAGGAGAGTGATGCTGTAGGTATAATGATGGAGGAGAGTGATGCTGTAGGTATAATGATGGTGGAGAGTGATAGGTATAATGTTTCTTTCCTCCTGAGATTGACAATGATCAATAACCTCAACGGTCCTGCATTAATCAGATGTCTTATCCAATACAACTGACTGGCCACTTAAAGATGTGGTCAGTGTGAGTTCGGGAAAAAACTGAACTTCATAGAAAGGAATATGAGTCCTTCAACATCTTATTCAGCTGAGAACATTTGTGTCCCCCACTACTGAAAAATAACTTTATGTCAACCCTTCTGTCACCCAGACAAAGACAAATGGTAAATGTTCACCATCTCAGTGGTTGTATAGACTCAGCCGTGGGAGGAACAGCTTGTTTCTGGCAGGGCCTCTCCTGTGTTTGGGCTGCCTTAATCGAGCGTGTTAGGCAGCGCCCCCGCCGGCATCCTGGTACTGTGCTGGAGCAGAGGGCTCTGCAGGGGGGTTGTGAAGCTGCGCTCTAGAGGGAGAGATCCTCCCAATTCCTGCTCCTTTAATGGCCTCGTTCTGTAAACAGTTCCCCTCCCTCTGCTTGATCAGCTGTAACAACTGCCCTCCCATCTTCCCCCTCTCCCCCCTCTCCACTCCTCCCTCCAAGTGCATTCCAGAGATGTTTCACCAAGTATTGTTGCCAAACAGTGTCAGGTACCTACAGTATAGGAAGGAATAATAACAAGACATCAAGTTCCTATCTAATTCATCTAGTACAGATTGCAAAACAACATTGTTTTATTCTTATTTGTATAGAGTTTATGGAATAAGAAATCCAAGTGAATAATTACTTCCCTGGAATAATGAATGATTCATGTTAGGCATAGTATCATATCAAAGAGGTAATTGGCTACTTGTCTGATTGGCAGTTCAAATCAGGGTAACCAGGGGAGTTGAACTGCCTCAGCTTTCTCCAAAAAGTGGTGCAATGTTTGGAGATGGGATTAAATACATTTGCAGCCCCATTGCAATTCATAGAGATACCTTCACCAATATAATGATGATATATTTTTTATGAAATATCATTTGAAAACTCTCTCTAACCTGTACAGCATGGTTGTTCCTAAACGGTATCAAGGCAACACTGCTGATAGAATCTGCAACCAGGAATTTGAAAGGGAATTTTAATGGAATGGGCGGAATATTTGGGATGACTCTGATAACCTGGCAACATGGGCAATTAGACCAGAGTTGACTTTGTCTGGAGGTCTGGGACACAGACACATAGTACAACAGTGGGGGCTAAAGGGGTTTTAAAAGCTGTATTTCCAGGTCTGATTGACTGTTATTCAAAGACGGACTAAAATGGTGACAACAGTATACTGAGGATGGAGATCAACACAGAAATGGAATCGCAGGTGGGGTTAATTGTTTCGAAATCATCAACAGGACTCTCTGATTTCGAATGGTTTCTACTTGGTTGCTATCTGTTTGTGGAAAGGCTTATATACTGCAGGCTACTATGCAGAGCAGATCTGCCGAGCGGACCGCGCGCAATAATCACCGCGTCACATAGTGCCCAACATTCCATAATCTAAATGCGAGAAACAGAACTATTAATCAGTCACAATTCATTCGCCAACCAACATATAGACAGCTATAAATCTAGTCATAGCACTTTCTTTGTGAAGATTACTGCAATCAAAGGTCCCTTTGATAAAATTACAAGTCCATTTTGTGAATAAGGTATGTATTCTTTAAGTAAGTACAGTTAGTTAATTACAAATTAGATTAAAGTTCAAGATTATCAGCATAAAAAAGTTTCTACAGCATGTATTGATGCAGTTGAGACATTAACATTTTGCTTGGAACACTTATTATGGAATGTATACTTGGGATATTATTCTGACAAAGAGGAAAAGACTAGGCTCAATGGTACTATTCTCGAGTTTTTTTGTTTCACTCACTGGTCACTATCTTTATAATCACTGTGCATAATATTTGTGCGTAATGTTGGTGTGCCATGTAACCTTTTTAGACCAGGATTAGTGATTACATTTTTGGGACAAATTCCTGTGATTCCTGGTATAATTTCCGGTGGACGTTGTCGCGATAGCCTAGAATAACAATGGTCTGTTCCATGCGATGTATAGGTCATAAGGTTGCATTCATTTTACATTTATGCCATTTTAATGTCACTGTAACATTTGTCTGTACCAACTACTATATGGGTAGTGGAACTGACAGTCACACGTGCGCCTGGAGCGTTGCACTCTCCCCGAAGCGCAGCAGTGGAACGTGCGCAATAATGAGCGCGTCACAGTGCACAGCATTCTCACCATTCTAAACTTAAGGAACAGAACTTTGTAGGAGTCAGAATTCATTCGACAACAAACATATCGACCATCAACCGAGTGATACCGCTTTTTTTGTTATTGTTACTGCAATCAATGTCTCAAAGTACATTTTATTGTTGTCAGTAAGGTATGTATTCTACTAATCTAAGTAAGTTCTATTATTTCTAGTAAAATGTATTTGTAAAATTGACAGAATGAAGTCTTACAAATACTCGTGTACAATCTCCAGGGCTTTTGCCAACTACAGTACTTACCATAAATGGATTTCTCCACCAATGAGACCTCACCCTCAGAGGAGGCACAGTTTCAGGCAGAGGTAAGATTGTGCCATATAGTGTGCCATATAGAACTCAGTCATTGACAGTCATCCCTTTGTCTCTGACAGGTTCATTGGTTAAGGTATTAATGGGTGACTCTTTATTGCAGAGAAACCTCATGAGGCAATTTATGATCATGAGGGATGAGGGGCAAATCCCATCCTACATCACCATGACACATATGAAGGATTGGCTGATGGCAGGAGAATCCTGGCAAGAGTGAGTCAGGCTTGGAATTGGCTGTCATGGATTGTTTTAAACTGTATGCAACAATGCACCGTATGATATCTTGGTGTAAATTCACATTAAACATGAATCTGATTATATGTATGTTTTATATGTATCTGAAGGTGTCAGGATGTAACAGAGAATGAGTCGAGGAAGCCCTATTTGGCTGAACTGGTAAGGAGTCATAGACTTTACTGTATGACCTACGATACCAACTGAAATCATTTTTGTATCAATCCATAAAGAAAACATGATGGTATCTTAACATAATGGTAGTTTGTTTAAATGAAAGGCCTCTAATAATCTAACATAATAATGTTTTACACAGACCTGGTACTCAAAGAGGCGCCTAGGATTAGATGAGATGGAACAGGAACTCTGCAAGGAGCTGAATAATGAACACCGCCTCTCTCAGCAATTTGGCAGAAAGGTATGGCCATAGAGATAGATACTGTATGTGGATTCTACCTCATGAGTATGACAACTTCCTGTTATTTCCTCCAGATACCAGAGAATCCCTGGTTGAGTTTACTTAACAAACTCTCTCTCTCTCTCTCTCTCTCTCTCTCTCTCTTATATGAAGATCACCATGGAGGGGCTACAAATGTTCGTGCAGAAGATCCGCCCAGCAGTGGAGGAGGATGTTCAGAGAATCCTTCTCCCTGTTTATGCAGGATTCCCGAACAGTATTATGGTGGTTCAGGAGGACAAAAGTGGCCCTGAGAATCCTGACATCGAAGGCTCTAAACAGACCAAATCCATGTTCCTCCAAGGGGCTGAAGCTCTGTTTCCAGAGGTAGTAACATTAGCCCTGAAACATCTCCTGGAGAACAGACCAGAGGCAGCTAGTACCTCTGCAGTGGAGAATAGACCCTCCCTGTTCATGCAGCCAATGATTGCCAGATTCCATTCTGTTAAAAAGAGGACTGAAGATGCTGCAGTCAGGGGAGTCACTAAGTTAGTGGAAATAGAATTGCTGTGTCATTTTGGAAATGTTCCCATACCTATTCTCGCCGGCATCTCCAAGGCAGTGTCAGGGGACATTGTGCGTACTGTGTATTCAAAGTTTGAAGAGGCATCAAAGTCTTTTAACTTGATAGGATTTGATGGGACTTCCTTTGGCATCAGAGACACAGTCCGGAATGCTGTGTGGGACATGACCCGTATGTTTCAGAAGGCCTCACGCCTGCCGGTGATCCCAAAGCAGAGTGTAGTGTTGGATGCTACTATTCAGAAAGTCATCACTGAAGTCCTGCTCCAAATCAACTCTGACACCTTTGCTAACAAAGATATCAACTGTGTGGTCAGTGCTATCATGGGGAATGTGTTCAAACATCTAAACCCTGTGCCATGGGTGCAGGTGACAGCAGTAGAGGAACTGGCAAATGTGCTCCTCCAATCCACTGATTTCTTTAAATTGGTCATGAGCATTGTAACAGAGCTTATGCAAATGGCAGGTAGTTGGGACAAGCTCAAGATAGAAGTGGAAAATGGTCACCTGGACAAACACATCTCATACATAGTGGCAATCAACATTCTTAAATGTGTTCCTGATAAATACTCCATCCCAGCTGAACTGAAAATCACTCAAAGGATAATGGAGTCAGTCAAGATTCCTATTCCTATTGTCATTGCCTTTGAGAACAACAATGTGGAGGACTCCTCTGCTGCAAATGAGGTGGATAACACTCAAAAGCAGGGTTTTGTCCAGGTTCACTTATATAACATGGATTGTCTAAAGGAGAAGGTGAATTTCCTCGAAGCAAAGTGTTCCGACCTGCTCCTGGATCCTTCTCAAGTGAAATATCCTGAGCAGTTCATCAAAAATGGAGATGATGTCACATGTGCACAGTCCTCAGAGAAGTTTCTCAAAAACCTTGACTGGGTCGTCGCTCAGTTTGAACTGGTTGAAAAAGAGAACCATGTTAAAGCTGAGGCAGCAAAGCTGGCCCTGGTCAGTGTTGACACACAGGCTGACCAAACCATCAAACCATGCCTGGCCAGTGAGGTAAGATATGTTATGTATGTTAATATGAATGTGAATATGAATGTCTGTTAAATGTCTTTGAATTAAACTTCAAGCATCTTTTGCAGTTTTGGTGTATAACATGGGGCAACATGCACAGTATTCATTCAGTATTCAGTATTCTCATACTGCTCTGTTCTATCTATTTACAGCCCACTGAGCTTAAGGACATGGTTTACAATGGCACTGCATTGGATGGAATTGCTGCGGATTCATCAAACCAAGATCTTATGGAAGATAAGAAGCCAGGGATTAGCCTTTTCAGTGCCTCCGAGAACAATAATGTGGAGGACTCCTCTGCTGCCATTGAGGAGATAAGTGAGTTGGATAAGTCTCAAAAAACAGGTCTTGTGGAGGTTCAGGCCAACCCCACCATCAAGGACGTGCTAAAGGAGGAGGAGGATTTCATCTTGGCAAAACCCTTGGAGTATGAGGAGTCTATCAACCAGCTCCAGGAGGCTTCTCAGGTGGAGAAGAAAACACCTGAGCAGAACATCATCAAGGAAGACGATGATATCACAAAGGCACAGTCCTCAAAGCATGAGGAGTTTCTCAAACAGCTTGACCAGATCTCCAAGGAGGACAAACTGGCTGCAAAAGAGAACCATGTTAAAGCTGAGGCAGCAAAGCTGGCCCTGGTCAGTATTGACACACAGGCTGACCAAACCATGAAACCACACCTGGCCACTGAGGTAAGAAATATGAACCATCTGTAATGTATGTAAATATGAATGTGAATATGAATGTCTGAGAGCTGTAAGAATAGTCCCTCTTTTCAATGAATCTCATAATACTGCTCTGCTCTGTCTGTTTACAGCCCACTGAGCTTAAAGACATGGTTGACAAAGGCACTGCATTGGATAGAATTGATGTGGCTTCATCAAACAAAGATATTATGCAAGAGAAGAAGTCAGTGAAGGACTCCTCTGACCAGATCTCCAAGGAGGACAAACTGGCTGCAAAAGAGAACCATGTTAAATCTGAGGCAGCAAAGCTGGCCCTGGTCAGTGTTGACACACAGGCTGATGAAACCATCAGACAATGCCTGGCCAGTGAGGTAAGAACTATGAGCAATCTGTAATATACAGTACGTATGTTAATATGAATTTGAACATGAATGTCTGTTCAAATGCCTTGAATGAAACTTCAAGTATCATTGCAATTTGGGTGTATAACATGGGGCGACATGTACAGTATTAATTTGGACAATAAATGAGCTCTAACTTACCTGGGAGGTCTTTGGTATATTTTGTGAAAGAGCAATAGATAGTCCTGCTTTTAAATTATTCTCATACTACTCTGCTCTGTCTGCTTACAGCCCACTGATCTTAAGGACATGGTTGACACAAGGGCACAGTCCTCAGTGCATGAGGAGTTTCTCAAACAGCTTGACCAGATCTCCAAGGAGGACAAACTGGCTGCAAAAGAGAACCATGTCAAAGATGAGGCAGCAAAGCTGCTGGTCAGTGTTGACATACAGACTGACCAAACCATCAAACCATGTCTGGTTAGTGAGGTAAGAAATATGAAAAATCTGTAATGTATGTTAATATGAATGTGAGTAGGAATGTTTGTGTGTTTGAATGTCTTTGAATGAAACTCAAGCATCTTTGCAGTTTTGGTCTATAAAATGGGGCAACATTTATCCTTTTGGACAATAAATTAACTCCAACTTAGGCTATCTGTGAAATCTTTGATATAGTCTGTGAATGAGCTGTAGATTGTCTGGCTTTTGGTTTATTCTCATACTCATCTGCTCTGTTTGTTTACAGCCCACTGAGCGTAAGCTAGAGGTGTGCAGTCAAGTGCCAGCCGAATGCATTGGTGAGTTCTTCATAAGTTACAGTACAGTATAAAGTTGGTCTAATATGTCATTAAATCTCTGTTGAGTCTCATACAACATACACACTCTCATACAACATACACAACAAGTTTCTTGAATATGGACATGAGTCTTACAATATATGAAAAATAATGGAACAATGTTTCAGAGGACGGACATCAGTTGCAGAAGAAGAAGAAAGGGGGAATTTGTGGATTTTTCAGAGGTGTCTGGAGGGTGATGACCTGCTCCACTGCCATCCCTAATGAGTGAAACCAGCCTCATTAACAGATACTGCATACCCCCCCACCCCCCCCCCCACCCCAAAAAAAGAACATCCCAAAAATAAAATGAGCATTAAAGAATCACAATGACTTCTGACTGAACATATAATTAGTAATTTAGATATAGCATCATGCACGTACTATACTGTTGACACTAACTAAGCATTGAGTCATTTTATATAGGCCAGTCTCACTCATAGTTGTGTTCATTCTTGCAGATGCACATAGAATGGCTAGTTGCTGCCCTTTGGTAACTTTTCACATGTTTACTGGTGTTTTGTTGGAGCAGAATCTGCAAATCCAATTTCTAGACATAATTAGCATATTTATAATAATGGATCCGTGCAATGTGTGATTTCCTGTTTGGTCTCTCATCTTTTGTCATGCAGCCTATCCTCGCAGTAACAGCTGAACAAACAATTCATGTGGCTCTGCAGAAATGTACGGTCCCCTAATAACCACAGTGCTAGCCAACACACTCACTTTAGCAGGTGCAGTGCACTTATCAAAGACAGAACACACTTTATGGACATGTATTGTTTTGTTAAGATTATTTTATTCATCAAAAATAATTAGAAACACAAACTAGACATGTTCAATGTTTCTGCCAGTTGCCTTGCCATCTCAGTACACATTACTGATTGAGTGTCTACACCCCATAATAATGCAAATGAACAAAGAAACAATATATCTTATTATTAGGTATCTATTATTAGACTGGTCCAGTCATTCAACAATAATCAATGTCAAACTGAATAGTTCAGCTGATCTAGTTACCAGGAATATGTGTTTAGTTTCCTGACACAGCCACAGTATTCATTCCTTGGTTATGAGCACAGTTTTTTTGCAACATGTGTCTGTCTGGCGCAGAAGTGAATGATTTTCACAACCTTATGGGAATGCAAAACTTGAGACCCATTTGTTTCCATTAAATTACAATTAATCACAAAACAAATCTATCAGAATGCAGAGCCACCTGCTGATTTATCACAATGCTCTGTGCTTTGACGAAGAATAGTAACTTGATTAGTGTGATGTCTCAATAACTACAGATGGCCTACAAACACAATGTCATTTTCTCTTTACAGCAGACATTTATTATCCTAGGTTCTGAACTCATGTATAACATTGCACCATCTCACTCAAGTCACTCTTCAACTGTAAACAATTCCACTAAACATTCAAGGGTTATGAATGTGCCTTGTAGGTTTAGTGAAGGGATGGAGAACTGGATGATGATTAGGATATTTCAGAGAACTGGACAGCTCTGCCTTTCCCAGGACTGTCTGGTTTCAGAAAGTGGAGACAGGAGAACTGCAAAGGTATGAATTATTACATGTAATGGTCCCCAGCAGCATTGCCTCTCATGCACACCCTCTCTCCCCCTGTCTCTCCCTTAATTTATTTCATGCTCTTTCTGAAATGCTCATCTTTGCCTTAGTTCCAAGCAAATGTCTCCTGAGGGTCTCTAGCTGCCAAGACACCAAGTGTGATTTCCACATCTCAGCTCTACATAACACAAAGCGTAGGAGACCTCTCTTCCTGCCAGTGAATCAAGGGAGAAGGTGGGCGAACAGATCAGCAAGGCAATGGAAAGAGCCCAGATCCAGCTACAGCCCTCCACCCCGGCGCCCAGATCTTTTATCCCTGTCCCCAGCCCCAGCTACATGGAGGAGTGGGCGTCATGGAGTTAGCAGTCCCAGCCAAAGCCCCAGGCCACTCTCTCAACTCTCCATAAAGATGAGCAGAGATCTCCTGAATAAGAAACCAGGAGCACAGGGAAACTGGAGCAGTGCATGGCTTGCATACAAGGAACTGTCTTGCATGGCTTGCAAGACAGTTCCTTCATCTATTAACCCTATGCTGCATTATCTAATACGTCTTAATTTACACACCAAACCTACAGACAGCAGTTGTCTGTGAAACATAATAATGCAATTCTATAATGTTCAACTTCATACACAAATACAGCATTCACTCAGCAGTCTCTTAACCTTTGGCAGTAGGTTTATCTCTGATGATGAACACGGCTGTTGAAACTTGACCATGTAAATAACAGCTCTCCTGTTAGTTACAGAGAGGGTTGAACTAATCCACTGTCTTCGACAAAACAGTATGTGGGTTTATTCATAAAATGATACTATAAGTGTCCCTCAATATGAATAACAGTCGATGAAAACATGTATGTCATAGAAGAACTGAGACAGCTGTTATCAGGACCAGAGGGGAAGTGGTATTTGGCTGAAGTTGAGTGAGTCAGAACTAAAGTTGATATAGACATGGAGTATGCGTATTCATATGACAAATTATAATGGCATGGTATAATAATGAAAATGATCTATTTCTTCCAACAGCTGTGTTTTTATTTTCTTCCTTTTTTCTTCTTTTTTTTTAGCTATCCTCCAGACTGCAGAATTGATATGGTCACTCACTACTCTAGTGATCAAACTAAGGCTCCATCTAGCGGATCCTCTATGAAGTGCACTCAAAAGCATCAATATCCAATGGCGTTAGGCCCAAGATTCGAGGTGCATCTTAACAGTCTAAGATGGCTTTATTTCCTTATCTCCTTTCCCTCATTTGTCTTTAGAAGAAAGTACTTAATAGGTTGTAGGTTACATTTCCATAAGACGTCCATCACATTTTTTTTAACTGGCCCAGTGGCTCAGATCAGTGCTGGTGAGGGAGAAGAGACGATGAGAGGAAGCTCAAGTGGAGTGAATGGCATGATTCCTTTGAATCATAGGTAGCAGTAATCACTATGTACTGTAACAGCATGGACGTTAATGGTGATTAACGGTTAAAATGCAAATAGTGAAGTGAATCATTGATCGGAGGGGGGGGGGGGGGGCTGCAGTGCGTGTGGTTGTCTCTGGAGGGGGGGAGGGGGGTATGCACGTGTCAAATTCCTACAATTGATGAGAACTGATTGCATGACCAAATAAAGAGTCTTCTTCTTCTTCTTCTTCTTCTATAGTATGAGCACTATGCCCCATATTCCACAGCTAGATGGAGCCATATAGCTATTCAATTTATTTGAGGGGAATTGCTCTTCAAGTAGATGCAATGCCTGTTACAGTTGCTGGAGGCACTGCGCCCCTTATTCTTTGAGTAACAAGCCAAGAGTGGATCTGCCGCTCGTTTCAATGTAATCCTGTCCCTTTCTCTCCCCGGCACAGTCGTCCGACATGGCGACCATGAAGAAGCTTCTCGCCGGAGCAGCCAGCATCTGAACTCAGTTTGGCTCCAGGAAAGCAGCACAAACTGCGACTGGAAGTGGATGTAAATTATTTTGTCAAATTGGAAATATACACGTGGATTGTCCACATTTCTAAGACAGGGTAAGGTTCTATAGGAATTCATTTCCCTATACAATAGACGGTACAACTTGTTTGAGGAGCAGATTAGAGATAAGTCGTAGAAGTATCTCAGTTGTCTGGTATTTTGTGACCTTGTAGGATAAATGTGTAACCCATAAGTATAATCAAAGCGTTGTCCTGAAATTGTCGCATAATACAAGGAATAATCAGTGAAGTACTCTATGCATGGAGAATACCTTTTACATTTGCTCTATAGTGAAAATACACTGGTGATGAAGGAAAAAAGCACTACATTCATTACAGATTTCCAGGAGACGAACTGAATGGAAGGACATACCTGTGTGCTACAATAATTTGTATGCATGAAGTATGGGTGTTGAATGCGGCATAAATGTACTATATGCCATCCATAACGCATGTCATTTGAATGGAAAAATGTCACTAATGAGATGCGTTTTTGATTGTTAGCCTACTCTTTTTCCAATTGCGTTTGTTACAAATAGCTTGTCAAGCTGTGAATTTGTGTCACATCAAAGCGTGGTTACCTACTAACATAATGTCCTTAAGGATTAGGCTACTGTAGCTGTCTGTTAACTTACATTAGGCATGTACCTTAGCCGCTGATACGGGTGTAAAATGTCGCCTTAAACGTGATAAGGACTTTGTCAGGATCTATTCACGTCCTCTAAATGCAGTGATTTATTTTCTCAATCGGTAACCAAAGATTCACATTAACCTAATGACAGCTGTTTGTTTGGTCTTATGTGACCAATTAAAATATTTCCATCACACAATGTTGCTATTACGCATTTCAAATGTACCGCGCGTCAACAAGACCTTTGATTTTATGCCATTATTTACAAAGCAGATTAGGGTCTTCTGACCCACGGAGCTGTCAACCAGTCGCCCCTCCCCCAAGGGTATACTAATTAAAAATATTGTAGAGAAGCATATACAGTGGTAATCATTTTTAGTTCAGCCTAGAGGGGTTTAATATTTAATCTTAAATCCATTTTTGGTCATGGGCCTTTGATGTAGGTGCTAAGAGTCTATGTAAATCATAGGCTTACATGGTTAATCATACTAAATCACTCCAACATTTGAATGTGACTAGCCTATTTGTTAATACAATGACCTTTTGTAATGGCTTTAATTCTGCTATCGATATTTGAAAGGAAAAGTTTGCACACAGTTGAATGCTATATGAGAGCCACACCCAGGTATCAATGTCTGTGAAGAAGCATGTTGCTGAATGTAGTGAAAATAGGGTCGGAATATCAGCACGTCTCAGGTAGACAGTTGGCTGAACTACCCCATCCTCAAGCCATTCAGCTGTCTGTAATGAAATCCAGCTGTGCAGTTGCCGAAATTGTGCCTGCGTGTGTTGGACTGCACTGAGGGTCTCTGTGTACTTCTGCATACAGAGGAACCTCTGTTACAGCCCAAAATCCCAGCCAGCACAGCCAGCAGGCACTATCTTACACAGTTGTGGGGAATTTCAAGCAAACAAGTTCAAAGGCAGGGTAGATCTCCATGTGAACAGTACGGGTATATAAAATGTCCCCCTAGCATTGTGCAGTACACAAGGATCCTGGGCTGGCATATCAGCCTTGTGTCACAGCCTGTCTTTTAGACTAACAGCCTCGTATTTGTAGTAATGAGGAGCACCGTGACTATGAGTTACGCTGGAGTCAAAGACTGAGTTTCTTATTCAGACAACCACTGAGGCTCTGGCAGACTGGCTGATTCATGAGCTTGGGGGCAGGGAAGGGTAAACCTTAGTTGAAATAATCACTGTCTTCTCTTTCATTGCCCTCGGTGTCACTGTTCTGTTATTTGGACAGTGTTCAGTTACAGTACTCCTGGGTCATGAGCCAAGACTCACCAGGTCCTTATTAAAATGACTATGCACACTTAACATGACACAGAAGACTATAACACCATAAGTGAGTTGATGGTACCCTTCATATTATCTCTTCAAGAGGACAAGCTGTCATATATGGGAGAGAGAGTCAGTGCTTATCTCTACATCCCTGACAGCAGTAGCACTGATTTCAGTCTACCCAAGGGAATGGTGTCCGCCCTCCCCCCCACCCCTCAGCTGCAAAATTCAAACAGAATTCCAGTCTCTCCCTCAGTCAGCCCTATGCCAGACAGTGTATGGACAGGTGCAGGCCATTAAAAACATTATCTCTAAACACGGTCAGTTGCATGGTGTACAAGTTAATGGTGTACAACAGTCTTTCCCCAGTCACAAATAGATGTGTTTAAGATTCCTTGATGATGGCAGACTGCCTCCACACTGTAAACAAACCGCTTATTTGATCAGCCCATGGGGTGGGGTGGGGTGGGGGTGGGGGGGATGGGTTGGGGGTTGGGGGGGGGGGTGGGGGGTGACTGTGAGAAATAAACAGATATGCTCTGTTGAACATACAGTATCAACACTTTTAGCCTCAACGCTTTGTTGTAAGCTTAATTTTGAACGTTGACTTAGTGTGGCCCTTGCTTCAGCCACCACTGTATTGTCTGAATGAGAACTGCCCCCATGCTCCAATGCCCCAGTTGGTGAAGTCTTAGGATGACATCAGCAGGCTGGAATGTGTGATATAACAGAGAATTAAGCAGGGCCTCAGGGGTTGGCTTGGGAGATTGGGGGTGGATTGTCCTGCCAGCCTCAATCCACAAGGAATGATCCTGCAACTGGCCCAAACACATCCCACCACCTGGAGGTAGCCACTGTAACTGAGACAGCTTTGTCATTGTTTGTTGTCTGACACTAAAGTTCCAAGTTAAATCCCTCTCTCCGGCTGCACTATACGGTTGCGGATGATTCTAGATGATCAGGCCTAGCTATGCCATTCACAAGCAGAATATCTCTCTGCGTTGTGATCTCCATGGTAACAGTGCTGTCATATAGCTCTAACCGCTAAGATGATCCACCACCCCCTCCAGATGGTATCGCCTTATTAGCAGCTGGATCTGTGTGCACCCTTCATCACCTGCTGGAGGGCATTCTCTCGGTCTGCTGCTCCTCACTATCTCTTCTGGTTATCTTTGTAGTTCATTAGTGCTAACTGTCTATGTTCCAGTACACTTTACCATGCTACATGTTGGCCTAATTTATCCAAATCATTCCAAATCATCCCTTCTCTTGTTCCTCTTTGGTTGTGTGTCTTTGGTCTTTGATGTGCTTTTGAAAATTCCAACAAAGAGTGGAATTGAATGAACTGTTTGATGTTATGGAGTGCCCTTGTTATTCATTTGTCAAATTAACTTTGCACTTTGAAATCAAGCAACACATTTTCAGAGAGAGAGAGAGAGAGAGCTAATTGCTTCTCCCAAAAGCTACAATTATCACCCATTAGCTTAGAGTGCAAATACTTCATTTGCAATTATGTTGCTAGCCTGACACACAAGCTGTGAACTCTCTCCTCTGGGTCTTCCTGCCTTTTTATGTAATCCACCCACCTCTCCTCTGTTGTTTTTTTGAATAGGGGACGGGGTCCCACTCCCGTCATTATAATGTTCACATTGAACAATGAGTAGTTGACAGACATTACCTGTAATGCATTATCTGAAAAGAGAGGCAAGCTGTGTGTGTGTGTGTGTGTGTGTGTGTGTGTGTGTGTGTGTGTGTGTGTGTGTGTGTGTGTAGGAGGTGTGTGCGTGTGTGTGTGTGTGTGTGTGTGTGTGTGTGTGTGTAGGAGGTGTGTGCGTGTTGGATGTGTGTGCGCTTGTATTGGGTGTGTGTGTGCGCATATGTGGATGTGCCTGACGCGTGTCCTGCCTCTCCTGCAGGCTGGACGGTAGTGGAGCAGAGCACCATGGTGGAACCAGAGCCCAGAGCATCAGCTGCCCAGCGTCTTGGTGCCCAGGAGACCCTGGGCATCAGCACCCTGGACCCCGGCCACCGGCCCCCCACCATGCCCCCTGGACGACACATCACAGTCAGGGTCCGCATGCTCGACACCACAGAGGAGGTCTTTGACGTCTCAGTGAGTTCTGCTTTAAGCGCAATACTGTATTTGATTCGCTCCTCATGCTCAAGATGTAGATTGATAAAAATGTGTTTCAAAGGTTTATTTGCAGAATACTAGCTGTCATCTGCCAGTCAACCTTTTATACCTTTGACATTACCTGGTAAAGATCTCTGATTGAAACGTTGCATCTATTAAAACGTATTACAGTTGCCAGCATAGACAGTGTGCGGGAGCCTCTTTTTTCTACTCAGAGTCTGTTCTTTTCTACACACCTGTTGAATAGAGAATACAGGTGTGCAAAAGCCCTTTTTTGTCATACCTTAGACATTAAAACACTACGTCAAGAATCAACAGCAGTCTGTTGTTAAGGGTAAGAGGTTGGCATGGCAACTGAATAAATGACAAGCTACTGAATGCATGAATGAGTCCAGACTGATCAATCCTTTTAAGAAAATTCTACTTATAAACCATCTACAAACTCTTAAGAAGCACATTATAGATATGTTAATATGACATGTTACCAAGATATTTACTCTAGAGTAACTGTTTGAGATCTTTGGAAGGACACATTATCATCCAGTTGTTACTGAGTCAAGAGTGCCTTTTATATCTGTTGTATGTGTTGATGTGAGATCACTCGGTTACTAGTGCTTGTCAAAAGTAGGCAATGCTCGGGAGCGTAGCACACTAATGCACATGCCACATAATTGCAAGGTTCCTGGTTCGATTCCGACCCTCGACACGTCTTGCATGTCATCCCTCCTCTCTGTCATCTCTATCCCAATAAAGCAGAAATGCCCTGAAACATATTTATAAAAAAAAGAGAAAAAAAAGTAGGCAATGCTCTTGAATAAGGCTACCCACTGCAATGTCTCCCTAGTAGTATCCATGGAACAAACTACTGTGTAGGAAAGGTATGAGCTGAACTGGCTGTCTTAGATGCTGGACTAAATATAGTTAGAGAAGGGATGGGTTTTGATGTCCTTGAATGGGAAGATCTGCCATGATGAATTGCACTTTTGATTATTGACCTATATAGGCTACCACACTGTGGATATTAAAGATTCTCTTTCAGATTGTAGCAGCTTGATATTGCCTGCTTTGTGAGCCTATCAATGGAGTGCCATATTTTTGCATAAAATCATACCTTAAAATGGTCATGCTATGAGATTGCCTCATTTCATGTGGAATTGAATCTGCTTGATAATGAATGACTGATGTTCTGAGAGCTGTAATATGTTTCTGAGATATCACACTGGGTAATGGAAAGCTTTGTGAAAATGAAATGAATATATGTCATGCTTAAGGAAACCTTTAGTAGATGGACAGTGTTTCTCATGTATATTGACCAGTTAGATGTTAGTCAGAGTAAGCCTTACCAAAAGACAGCTAGCTTCACCAGTTACCAGTAAGCTTCAACATTAGTAAGAATAACCTAGATTTTGCAGATATCATGTAAGCAAATCATAGGATGTCATGTTGAAATGTTCAAAAACAGATAGGAGGTACAGTACTCCACACCAGTATCTTTTTTCCAAGCATTCCTCTGACATTGTGGTATTTCAGTAAGGTATACTCTATAACCCTGATTTAGCACTTGAAATACAGGGTGGAGTCAGGAATGAGACTGTTATTTCCCTGAGAATGGGAGAACTAGCAATATCCTCTGACCACAGCTCTTCTGACTTGGAGCGAGGGAGCAAGATGGGTAGATGGTGAAGAGAGGAAAGAAGCGGTGATGGGGGAGGGGGGGGAATAGATAGAGCAGACAGAGGAGCCATACCGTGTGTATGAATGGAGCCTCGTAGTAAAAAGACACTTGAAACTGGCCTTTGTGACTGATGGTGTGGGCAGTACAGTATGGAAGTGTTTGACTCTGCTGAGAGCCATTGGCAGGCTCCCAACTGCTGTGGGTAAAGACTTGTTCCCACAGCATGCAGGGAGACTTCCTGTGCAGGCCCTGAGGATTGGACCTTAAAGCAGCTGTTTCAGGAGTGCTAATGTGTGTAGTGCTGCTCTCTAGTGCTCTACTTTCCACTGAGAACTCACATTTAAAAATGTAATTTAAGTAACACGATTTAGGTCTCATTGCCTGTCAGCTAAATTCATTCTCTTTTGGGTGAGGTGAGTCGTTTGTTGTCTCAAAGACTAATAGTTTTTTGTTTTGAGATGCACTGTTACTAATTAGGAGCTATTTTACTTCTTCCCAGCTTGTATCTGGGAGCCTCAAGTCACACAGAGCCTGGAGCTCAACCTGAACTTCTTGTGTAACCACTCCAATTGATAATGTTTTCTCCCAGCCTCATTTTGGTTTAACATTTCTCCTGCATATGAATATACAATATATAACTCCAGGCCCCAAACATCAGACTGTTGCCACCTGCACTCAGGTTAATTAAAGAGTGGAGAATCTGCATGGAGAGGTGTGTTTCTTCATTGGAAACTAAAATGTCAGTAAAGATTGGAGGACGGAGGCTATTGTCTCACGTCAGATAGCACGACTCTGTCTGCACTGATGTCTGTTGGTCGAGGCTCCGAGTGTCGCGTAGGAATGATGCCACCCCGAGTAAGACAATGGGATGTAGGCTTGATACTTACAGTATTATTCTACACTGTAAGGGGTGAACGTAAGCTCCATGTGAATTATTTCTATAATGCAGTACAGTCTTTAGTTAGCTAATGCATGCATTTGCCCTGGCCTTTTTTCTCCACTAGGCTATAGCGTTATTGTAGACACAACAGTGTCATGTTGATTTAGCTGAGCTGCAGTGACTGGGAGTTGTAACTGTGTGTTATGACTGCTGCAGGGAGGCTTGGCTGATACAAACAGAGAAGACCGCACAGGAGAGAGATGGGGAAGGCCTGCTAACATAAAGCTATTCCGAATGCTCAATTGAACACAGATTAAATCTTTTCAATTGCCTCAGCACTGGGTGGTGAGATGTCCGTGCTCATGGTACTGTACATTTTGCCTAGCGGTGTCCCATAATGGAGTCCATTGTCCAACATCATTGGCTCATATTTTGGCTGAAAAAGACTTGTATTTGTATTCTTTTGTGAAAACAAAATGTAAAAGGTTATTTACCTCATATATTTTTTTGGGGTGCTATGAAGATTTGTTTTTGAGATGTTGTTCTGTGCACCTCTGTACTCAATCCAACCAACCATGTTATAACTCAGGTCAGACTATCTCAATGCCCTGTGTATCTCCTTTGTAGAGTAGAATACTTTACCCCAGTGGATAATGTGTAGGGAAGACATTTCTGTTCCCTTGGTGACGTAGAAACAGTGATGGTAATGAAAAGCTTGACATCCAGGACCCCTGCCTATAGCCATGTTGATAGATGTGTTATGTCTTGCTAGCATCCTGTTAATCAAGACTGGGCATTCACTCTCCTTCAGCGTGGATGTCTTAGCAGCAGTTGCTGCGACAACGACGCCTTGGGCCGGCAGCGCGAGGCCCTTAATTGCATCAATAACTACCTGCCGTCCCCTCCCCCTGTCATTCCATAATTGACTCTGCCTGTTGGTCCATCTCATTCTGAGCTTGAAAACGAAGAGCGCTGTGCAAATGAAATGCAAACTTTGCTTGGATTCAGCAGTGGTGGATATTGTTACTTCAGTAATAAAGGCAAATGATCACTGTATCTGTGGGCTTAGCTGCATTTTCTATCCATTAGAGTAGCTCAAGAGGTTTAGGAAATGAGTCCCATTGGCCAAATATTGGTGGTTTGAAACCAACCTTTTAAGACAATTGAATATTCAGGATTGTGTATCCCATTACAGGAGCATTTCAGGTAGTTGAAGTTAAATCTGTGATAGGATTAACATTGATTGTGACAGGCTAGGGTGTGAAGAAGTGTATATTTCATGTTCTCAGTCAGTAAAAACATCCCTGTACCTGATACAGCATGCTGTCTGTTCCTGTTCCTAGCTGTTGGAGAGGTATAAATTTCCACCTGGTCGGACTGCAAGGATTGTCGGATTGTAAGGAAACAAAAAGGGGGCGTCTGTGTTGGTCTTATGGGTCACATAACCGGCTGTGGCCTACTTAGTGTTCTGGCTGTGAACTAAACTGTCCCTCCCCAGTGGCTGGTTCTTCACACCTTTTTTATAAAGGTCTTTTATAGTCTTAAATGCAGGCATGTGCACCTGCAGAGTTGGAATCAGACCTGAATGGCTCACACTACAGTAGGTCAACTTACCAAGCTGGCGGTTGCAGGTTTTATTGTTTTCTAAACCAGTTAATAGTTTGATGATCTATGTGCTCATTTAAATGAACAGTTACTTACAGTACATTTGACTATAAGCTATAAGATGTTTAAATGGAACATCATGCCAATTTGTGTGTCTTTCTGGTGATTCTGATGTTTGCTGAGAGATGTAAGAAGCTGTGAAGGTGGAAATGGCAGTGGTTGGTTGGTTTTCTGTGTTTGAGGGTAGCATGTAGTTGTATGTTGGGGGATGGGAATAGGAATGGGAATGAGGATGGAGAGGCGACTGTTTGTAGGGGAGGGACAGGGCACCATGCTCATTTGTCTGCATAAAGGAAACAGTCAAGCTCCATTAACCCCTACCAACCACCCAAACATTGCTCGTCTGTCACTGAAGAAATAGAAAGGTAGAAAGGGAAGGCAGCTTAACGTGGGACATTCGTGTGTGTGTGCATGTGCGTGTGTGTGTGTGTGTGTGTGCGTGTGTGCATGTGTGTGTGCATCAGTGTGCGTGTCCCTGTGACTTACCTGCTCTCTCCTCCTTCCCTAACGTGAGACAAGCCTCCAAGGACTGTGTTCTCCTTTCAGACATATACTAAATCCATTAGGCACACTGTTCTGCCTCTGTACAAGATCTGTTTGTTCAAAAAAAAAAGCCCTAAATTATTAAACGATAAAGCCATATTTCTATTTCAGCGTTTTGGTCACCATTTTAATGGTGGCATGGACCATACAGTTTCTCCCCGTGGTCTCATTCAGACTGATCGTGATTACCCCTGCTCCTAAGACACCAGGATCACACCAAGTGCAAATTGTTTTGATGTTAATACGGCACAAGCTCATTTTCACATAATGTATTTATTTATACATCAGCAGCACGTTATATGAAGGTCCTAATCACACTAAGAGGTCGAGAGGCTCGCTGCCGTAGCCTGCTGCTAATCCTGTGAACAGCCACACACAATCCTGTCTGACTCTGGCTTCTGCTCCACAACAATGCTTAGATCACTGGGTTAAGATTGAGATTATGGGTCGTTGTCCTGCTGTGCATGCTGGGATCTAAATAGTGTGTGTACCCTATAGCTTTGCTTCTACCTAGTTGATATTATCATCCTCTAATATCATATCATTATCTTCTTGTTACTTATTCTTTCACAAGGAGTAATCATTGAAAATGGATAGGGTTGTACTCCACAGTGTTTGGTACTATAGAGTCTATAGTATAGACTCTACTGTAGACTCTGGTATTTTTAGCAACACAGCAAACACTTGTATGATGACTAGGGCCCAGGGATATGGGCCCTGGTCTCCTAATGGAGCAGGTCAGAGGCTACAGTAACTCATTCAGTCACAGTGATGTTTGATACAAGGCTTGTGTAATGGAGGGCTGTTCATCTCACCCCAAGAGACTGACCCCACTGTCCACTGCTGTGAAATGGATTAGATTTCCATGGCTTCTCTTTAGGCTCTTCTGCTTTTTCGCCTGGACCATTTGTATTTGTCACTCGGGCAGAAATGCATTGACAGATATGTCTCCCCATTTTGATCCAGTGATTTGATGTGTTTACAGTACAATAGCTGGATTTTATTCTCTATTTCTCATGTCTCTTACTAGAAATATCTGACCTTTTTAAGTTTGAGTAGATTTCAGTTTATGTAGGCTAGCTACAACTCTTCCATTTTCCACTATATCAGATTTCATTAGTATGGGTACCCATAGTCGTAAATCTGCAAATAGTTTTAGCCACAACCCCCAAAAATACAGTAAAAGAGACCAGAGTAAGAAGGACCACCCAACCTCTTGGGGCAATATCACACAACCGTGACCTGTATTTCATAGGACGGGGACCATAACTGGTCCAAAAAAGGCCAACCACCATACTCATTCTTTTCACATTGCACACAATCAGTCATTGAAATGGAAAGCAATTAGGGCATCAAGCAGCTCTAGCGTGCCTTGTTGTCAGATGAATGGTAATGAGGTCCTGACTTAATGAGTGGAAACATGATGAAGGGGCTCTTTGAGGTCTGGTCCTGGCAGGTCCAATAGGGCCGCCGTCTGACTGACTGACCATGATGATGTCAGGGCAGAACTAACCAGTCACAGAGTGCATGGCCGACCATTGGGATTTTCCCTTTCCTTTTTCCCATCCTTGTCTCCTCTCAGTGAGAGGAATGCGTAATTGATCATTCAAGACACCATGTCGCCACAGTCATGTCACTGACCAGTAAAGACCCTCAGTGTGTCATGTTTCATGTTGGGAAAGTTCATACTATATAGACAGGCGGATTCCACGTAAGGAATGCAGTACTCAGAATAAAGTACCCTAGTCTCTGCGTTTGGCTCTGTAGTAAATTCTGGTTTAACTGTGACCAGTGGTGGGGAACTCTGCCTGGTTCAGCAGCCACATAGTGCCAGAGGGGAGAATAGACTGTAATGGTTGCTTGGCATGAAGCATCATTTGACGGTGACATTTTCTGATGATCTGTCATTGGCCAAGCATGATGAATGGGATTTGATTGCCCGCCCTAGCAGCACCCAGGAAATCCTCCAATGAAGGGATGACACTGGCGACGCCTTAGTAACCCGTAACCATGAATCCTATTGCCTAGCTTTATAGTGTGTAAAAGAGGTCTCTTATCTTGTTTTAATGTTTCACTTCATTTCCCTAAAATTACTTCTTCTATTCAATCAGGAGTGTGGTGTGTTATTCTTAAACCTTCCCTGATGAATACACATTTGAATGTGTTTTATTTTTGTATGTATTATAGGGGAGTGAGAGGAGAATATTAATACTCCAAACCAACACTGTCACACTCCAGATAGACCAGCAGCTTAGAGATGCTTCACATAGGACTGTGGCCATGGCAACCTCTCCCCCAGGGTGACTATAGCTCGGCTGTAGAGCATTCTGAACGAAAGGATTGTTAAAGACAGTCTGAAGACACAGCCTGTCCCTATGATTTTCATTTCTCATGTTGTCTAGAGTCTAGACTGGAGTGTAGTTTCTGTAGAGAATCAGAGAGAACAGTTGATTAGCCAGGCATCACCATCAAAAGGAGGGAGGGAGGAGAGGGTTCCAATCATCTGATGTTTGAGATGCCCTCTCTGTACCTCATATTTGTATGGATTTCAATTGTGCACCCTTAAAGTGCAGGCAAAACATATTATGTCTAGACTGTGTGAACTTCAGTACATCACAATCCGTCTGGCACTGCTTCATGCCCGCCCTGCTCATCTGTGATTACTCTCTCTGAGAATGTGCCACCTTGGAAATTAATTTGTCAAGGTCCCCACCCCCTGTCATTCAGCATTACCTGTACTCTGCAGAAGCACCCTGCTCCTTCTCCCTGGCATCAAACATGCAGTCAATTAGATAGTAAGGCTGGTAGTTTGTGATCATCATGTTCTGCATATACGTGCGCATGCATTTAATCGCTATATGAGCTTGTTGGAGAGGGGCCACATTAGATTGTGGATTGCCTGTCTGTCTGTGGGTTGCCATGGCTACACTCCCAGAAGCAGGAGGGGTAGGGAAGGGTAGGAGGAGGAAAGGAGGGGGTGGTGGTGTGTCTCAGCCTGTGTTGGTTGCTGTGCTGCAGAGTTCTGTCTTCCACTGATCTCCGCTACCATTTCCTTCAAAGACGGGGGGTAAGGGGGCTCTCGATGCGGGGCTCTCTGCGCGGAGGCTTTAATGTGAGTGCAGTACAGTGTGCTAGCATGTGGATATGTGGCACACTAATTACGCCAAACATATTCAGGAGACACAGCATGCTCCTTGTGTGCACCACTTTTGTATTCAAATGCCTTGACTGAAAATATGGCCGGCAATACTTTCTTTGAGGTTATTAACCCTTCCTAGTTTCAGGGTTGATTGACCCAGTTTCAGTGAAAGATGGCATTGTCCTCAGTGTGACGAGGGCATGGGGGGAGGTGCTCTCTGTCAGCATGAAAACATAAACAAGGGGATTTGAGGGGGAACGTGGGGTATCTTATCAAAGAAAGGCCTGCTGTATTGTAGCAGCCTCATAAATAAAGATAAGGGGCTTTCCCAATGCTTTACTACTGAGTGGATACATATTATCAACCTTGAAAGCAATACGGAAAATATGATATTCTTTAAATATTAGATTTTGTTTACTGTAAAGGTTGCATTCATGCAACTTTACACCCGTCTAAGATATTAATATATACACCAGCAGTATTGTCTCATTCTTTCCATAGATGAACTCTGAACTGTTGAGTTGCCATTCTCAGTTCCATGAAATTGAAATCCCACAGACGAATGTGGGGGATATTTTTCCCATGTAGAGCAGTCTTCCTCCCTCTCGCCTAATGTAATGTAATTGGGTCTTGGAGGATGTCTGTCAGCTGGTCCAAATGTCACCCAGGACCAAGCCTGGCGTCTCACCTGGATGTTTTTTTTACACACACCGCATGGCGTCTTCCTCTGTGGAAATTGTGTTGACTGTTATCTCGTCCATTATCAGTCTCCATGTCACTCTTATTGAGGAAACATCTCTGAACAGTGTGAGGAAATCACATTACACTACCCCTCTGTGATATTGATGTGTGCAGTGGCACCATGTGACCTCTTTGAGGATCACTCGTTACATTTCTTCTGTCAGCCTTCCCTGATGTGAATCCTTTTGGGGGGGGATTTCTATTTGAGAGTGTGAGGGATTGATTGATTGATGTTTGGGATGGCAAATATTTCCATCATGTCAGTTTTGTCATGCTGTGTGGATTTATGAAGTGGTTGGAGCTGTAGATTTATTCACTGCCTTGAGCATTATGAAGCTGCCAGGGCAACAGCAGCATTTTCTCCATCTCGCATAGATCTGCCATTGCAATAAAGCAACATAATGGGCCTCCAAAAGGCAGTAAAACACAATTGATGGTGTTAAAGTCCCATACACTGGGCCACATAAGCAAACAGACCTGCCCTTGTAAACAAGGCTTTGGTGGAATATACAGCACAACCCCTTTATAGGGCACTGCTGCATAGAACACTCCCTTCTCTTCATTCAATTACACTTGTCATGTAATGGCGTGCTGTTATTGGAATACCGTAGGGTTTAGATAGATACTGATGGATAGCAGTGTGTACTCCGCTGGTACTGATGAAGGTATGTGTAGAGATTCCTGTGCACAGGTGCATTGGGTTAACTGATGGCTTTATGAACGTGTTCCTATGGAAACAGAGGTGTTTGTTTGGCTCTGCCACTGAGGGCTTCTGTCTGTCTGTCTGACAATATGTCTGTCAATCCACAAAGGCAGGATCCTGAATCTCTTCGTTGATTTTAGCTGCAGATGTATGATGGAGGATTCTCTCACTTCCAGTTCAGCTCCTGCATTTGGTGCCTACATACATTATTCTGTTCCATTTTGCCCCTTGAGGATTGCATTCAGATTCTTTCATTAGCCTGTATTTGAACTAGCAACCCACTGGGAGTCAGTCAGTCAGTCAGTCAGTCAGTCAGTCAGTCAGTCAGTCAGTCAGTCAGTCAGTCAGTCAGTCAGTCAGTAGCAGCAGCAGCGATACTCACTGTCGGTGAAATGTCAATGGGTGTGGATGCGGTGCAGTTAGCCTTTGCTAGCCTGCTCTAGTCTGACTCTCCCTGGCTAGAGCCCCTGTGGGAGACCGTACGAGGGAGCCTCACAGCTGCAATGCTCCTCTTCTATGAATTATGAATTTCTCATTGATATTCCAAAGGCTAATTAATATGTCAAAGCGGACCGCTGCATGAAATCACCGGCATTACTGCTCCTGTGGTGCCTTATTGTACCCATCCCTCTGGTAGTAGATAGTCTCATATTTCCTGTCGTTAAGACACTCACATGTGGACTGCAAAATGCCCTCATCCCTGAAATATCCTCATAATGTCCTTGTCTAGAAAAAAAGTATGCTCTCCTGTGCTTACTGTCTAAATGGAAATTAAAGCCAATCCATGTTGCATTTCACCTCAGCCTTGCCCTGGCACAGAGCACTTGAGCCCCGGGCAGTATGCCTGCTATGATGTCACTATCATAATGTATTTGACTTTCATTGCAACATTCCTTGCAGCTCTACCTAGGCCTTTCACTCTCACTATGTCCCACTGCTATCCGGCTGTAATTGAATTTGCGGGACAGACAGACAGACAGAGAGAGAGAGAGTGAGAGAACGGCAGCCCCAGCTGTGCTCAACCCGGCACGGCGGATATTGACATGACAGCAGTGCTCTCCCAATTAAACAGAAGACTGTTGCATAAGCCTCCAAGAGGAACTAATCACATCAAACCATGAATGGTAAAACACAAGATTTTATTCGGCCTGGGGCACCGATAGTTCACATCACCACACAGTTTCCCTGGGTTGTCTTGTTTTCTCCTCTCTGTAAACTTTCTGTAGGTATGTTTGGGCACCGTTGTTTCAGACCGGGAACATTCCGTCTGTTCAGGCTTTCACTGTCTGTCTCTATTGGAGAATGATGCCTGGAAGTGCAGCGCTGAATGAATCAAAGCCCTGTCAATGCGGCCTCTATGTGGGAATGTCTTCTAATTGATATCAAAGGGTTTGTCCCAGGGGATTTCTCCTTTCATAGACTCAGCAGGACTGGTTTGTTGTGGGCAACTGGGCATTTGAGATTTCTAAACTCTCACAACAGTGACAAATGGCTGCTTTCACTCCTCTGTCACTGCCACTGCCAACACTGGAGCCAGCTCTGGCAGCCTATTGGCTGTTTCCTATTGGCTGTTTCCTCAGAAATCAGCCTGCTTGTCTGCTTTGTCAGTCCATATACCTTCTTGAAGACTGAATAGAAGTATTAACCATATGTAGTGTTGACATGAATATCCTGCGCAGATATTTAATATCTTGAAAGACACATTCTCAAGATTTTTAAGCTTCACAAAAAATAGTGTAGTTATCTATCTATATGAAATTGATTCTGCTTTGTCAATACAGTTATGGTGAATTTCATAGCTGAAAAATGGCCTGTTGGTTATCTCAATTAAAGGTGTTACATGTAATTACAGGTTCATGTTATTTACCTATTTACTTTTAGTGAGATGATATTGCTAGCTTCGAGGCATAAGGCATACACGGTCTGTCATGGTCCATACTGTAAGTGGATATCGATGACAGAGGTCTTGTGATTTTGCATTTAATTGGAAGAGGATTTCATGTGACTTCCCTCGTCTGATTACATTAAGACCTATTTCAGATGAATGGCATGATGTGTTCAAGGTCTCATTCATACTGAGTCTCAATTGACGTCTTTTACCAGGAGTTGGACTGAACACCTAAGTGTTTACACCTAGATTGGGTTAGTCAAAATTAGCTCAAATTGGACGGTATCAACACAGCTGCATTACTATAACTGGTTTCTCCTTAGTGACTGGGTTAAGTTGTCCATGCTCCTCTTTCTCCATGTTATCTTGGTTAGACTCCAGGAGCCCAGGGAGTAGAGCTTATCCCTGACCACCTCTCACCACTATTCAATACTACTCTCCACTCTGATCAATGACTGGCAGCTTACTGCTCTATATCCTTAATTTAGTTTCACTGAAGGGGGCTTAAGCCCACAACGATGTGATGATGGTCACAACTAGATCCATTTCTGATAAATCTCCTTCAGCCGAGAGGGCTGTTGATCCAGCCAGAATGGTTGGTGGGTGTCTCTGTCTTAGAGGCCCTGTTCTCTTCAGTCCTCTAAAGCCACTCACACACAGCACAGCGGGGTGCCTTGGCTGCTCTCCAGAGCACAGAACCTGAATTGTGTGAACCCTTGGACTGAGTTCAGCCAGTCAGGCCCCATCCGAGGTCCAAGGCTATAGGACCCAGCCTCAGCACTTCTCATTCCTAGAGGAGACTCGGGTGAAGTGAAGGATGATTGATGAAGTGGATATTGTGCTTGCCAGGGAGGTCACAGTGTTACCAACTGGTGGTTTTGAATTGTGGTATTGTAAATGTCAAGGTTATGAACATTAGTAGTCCCTGTAGAGCACAAAAGACAATACTGTACTCCAAATTGCATTGTTTTGTGTTAAGATAATGATCTCTCAAACTACTTGTGTGTTACTGGACCAAAAACTATTTAGCATGAGCTATCAACATTCCTCCGTCTCGAACGGTTCCAGTTTTATTAAGGGATTAAGAATTAGTCCTTTTTTAAGTTGCTATGGTTACCGGCTTGGCTCTCTCTCCTCCTAGGGTGCAGAATTTGTATTCTGTGGTCACAAAGACCTACATTCCTGTTGGACAGAGGGCCCTGCAGCCAGGGAAGGAACACCAGCCTTTCGTATCTGCAGGGCACTCTGTGTGTTTCACTTCACAATCTCTTATGGCAGCACTAAATATGAGAATTCACCTCAGGGCAGTGCCCGTATGTGTCACACTGTTGAAATGTGCTGCTGCTGATTTTACTCCACAGCTCTATGCAGAATGATGCCTGGGGGGATGGTAAGCAGGTTAGGCTGACATTTGGGACTGCAGCACAAGCTCATACTCTACAAGACTGAGGACAAAAGATGGCATCCACCTAAATCATCATGATGGTGTGGATGCAGCCATATGTCTGTGACTGTGTGTGTCAGGGCTCTGTGATTTGGATTGCAACCGCACATGCCCTCTTAGCGCTGCTGCTCCAACACCACTGGCCTTACTTATCCTTAATCAGCGGGTTTAATTAAGAGAGGGAACACACTACAAGGCCAGCTCTCCAATCACTGACGATAGCTCTCATTGAATTATTCAGAGAAAGACTGTACCTTCAGGCTGAGGATCATCTGCAATGCTGGAGTCTTAAAATGAGATACTTGTCCATTGCAAAACCTACCGAGAGAATCTTTGCTTTAAAAACCTGATAATGATTTTTGTATAATACTCTACCATGTTATCGTATCATCACCTTACTGTGTTCACACTGTATTGAATACCAGCTGTTGACCCTGGATTAAGTGCTATAGCATAATATATATATAATACATGCCATTTAGCTGATGCTTTTATCCAAAGCGACTTACATTGCAGTGAGTGCATACATTTCAGTATATAACATGTACATCATCCCACACCACCACAAGCATTGGTCTGAAAATCAATAGCTTGTACGCTAATGCTAACAGGTTCAGGCCCTCGTATGAAGCAGTTGCTTTTTGGCATTGTGTGTGACATCAGAGCAGGTTAGATAAATCCTTGACGTTCCCTCAGAGGACTGTCATGTGGTTGATGTCATATTCGCAAAGCCCCTGGGATCACTGGGCTGGTCTAAATGGACCATCCATGGGTCTGAATTGCTATTTTAGTCTTCAACGCTAAGTAACAAAGAATTGTCGCACTGTAATATTTGTCTAATCATTATCACATGGTTCTTATTTGGTACATGGAGAACCTTCTTTCAGTTAACTCAACCCTGATCTCTAAAGGTCTATGGAAAGAGTGAGTTGTTCACAGGTCTTCAATGCCCTTAAATGCCCCATGTCCTTTTAAGTTGTTTATTCTGAATCCAGTACAGTACGTAATGTAGCTGTACTTACCACACTACACCGCTGCTTGTCAGAAACAGGAAATTATTTCTTGGCTGTTGACCTTAATCCTCGTCCATAGGAAGTGGACCTCAGGCTCTGCATCTGCTTCTCCAAGATCAATTCTATTTGACTGACAGACTGACTGACTGACTGAGTGACTGTCTGGGGATTTACAGAATACTCTTCTTATTGGCAGGCTTAGCCTAAAACATTTTTCTAATAATTGTAGGAAAGTGATGAATATAGAAATGCAAATATTTATTTATCCCTCAAAACAACCATGTAGTTTAAGCTGTTGTCTTTGTTAATATTATATTTGGCTATTCTGCAAAAAATGGGATTTAAACTTTTAATTCCTAAGGTGTTTAGTGTATTTTACCACCTGATTATTTGTGATTGCAGCATTTCATCCAATTCTCTCCATATTAGACAAGCCCTGTGAAGTCACTCACACTAGCTAACCACCCGTACAGTAAAACTCAAACCCTCATTCCCTTCCAGGAGTATGGAGTGACGGTGGATTTGTTGTGCTGAAGGTTAAGTCGTTTAGGCTAATCTGGAGGAGACACATTGATTGGTCTCACCACGAGAGGAGCATCTGTGGCTGTCATCATTTATTACCAGTGGGATTATGGGTAAAGCAAAGGGCCACAGGGCGGCACCACCGGCCGCCTCGCCTCACAGGCGCATGCCCCTTCTCACCCCTGAGGTGTCTGGAGAGTCTCCCACCCCAGCCTGGGTCACCCCCCCCCCCACTCCAGCCCCCTGCACCCTGGTGGGACCCACCCCAGACACTGTGCACTAGGCTGGGCAGACTCAGCGGGCTGGCTGTGAGTTGCCTCTGTGTCTGTGTTAAAACCATTCTGTGTTCCTGGCACTCTATTCCCCAGACAGACAGGGGCTGGCTCCCACAGTGTTAAGTCATTAGCAAGGTGTTGTCAGTTGAGGGGAGGGCTTTCTCAAGCAATGTGGCAGGGAGTTACCGATTGGTTTACGGCACTCATCTATTCACAACAACAGCGTCCTATCACCTGTGTCCCTAATTGAGTTGATTCAAATAGCAAATTAGTGTGGCTATCACTTCCTACGTGTTGCTGTTGTAGAGCATATCAACACTGATACCTCTTGAATTTCTCTGTGGAATTTGCAGGATCTTTACCTTTCGTTAGTAGTTGGCATGATTAACATTGTCTTTAGCTCTGTGGATCTGCTGAGCTACGCTCTGCATATTAATACCAATGAACACACTTATATTAATAATGTGTCTGCACCAGATTTATTTAACAATTCTCTCTTTCTCCCTTCCACATCTCTTTTTAACTCTCTATCTCACACACGCACACACACACACACACAACGCTATTTCTGGGATGCTGCACATAAGCATGTTTGATCCAATATATCGCCAAGCTGCTGTTTTTACAGGCAGAACCACATATTTACATACACTTAATTAACATACTTTGGTGTTTATTTTTTTCAGAAGAATATGTCCCATCTGTTTCTTATCTAACGCAGCCATCTCTGAGGCTGAGCCATAGAGAATACCTGGCCAGACTTTGATCTATCTGAAACAACGCCCAGGCTGCTAATACAGCAGATGTTCCTCTGCTCCTTAAGCACGAGGGTAATAATCTGTAATGTGTACAATATGACTCTCATTCTCACAGAGGCCACACTGGCTTTTCAGGATTACACAGATTAGTCAAAGTTCACGACTCAGGGGAGTTTCATTGTTTGCGAGAGTTTAATGATCCTAGCCTGTTTTGGCTTGTTTTGGTTGGATTCGGTGCTTCAGGCATAAAGGTGTGGCTGGTTAGCTCTGAGCCTCCTTTGGTGGCTTTAGTTTCTTTCCCACCCTTTCTTTGCATGAATACCTAAATTCCGTCCTACATGTAATTCAGGCTCTACTTTTTTTTGTATATCCTCCTCCTACCTCAGTTAAAGGGCAGGCCTGCTCGTGGCTTCACTTCACAGTGTGTCTACATGGACCTACGTCTGCAGAGAGCTGATAGTGGCTGGAATGAACAGATCACTTATGTTTGCCATTCTGTCATTCCCTTCCCTTGGCTGTGACCTGGGCCCTGGTATTTCAGTCTGTTTGTGATTAACAAAAGCTGGCGTTTCCTCATATGCCCTCATGGTGAATCAGTGGGCACTGATTGGCATTATTGGCACTGTCCTTGGTTGGCTTCGCATATGCCAACTACTGTATGGTTTTGCTACAGCTTGATATTCTGGTATGACTGAACAGATATAATCTTTTGTGAGTCCATGCCAAAATGTTATCGCTGAACTCCAGCCCAACAGATCTGAGTGTGTTCTGCTGTGTGTTTTGAAGGTCAACTGAGATGCAGCATTTGAGTGGGACAAGATTCTGGCAACAAAATATATGTTCGATAATCTACTTAAACTGCCCATTTTAGTATTTGTATTCATTATACAAATTGCTTATGCACAAAATGTTTAACAGCTCATTCAGCTGTAGGATGTTGGGCTAGAGTCAATTAATCTGTCAATTACCCTATTGATTGGCTTGGCTCACATGAGTAGCTTACTGTGCTGTATTTAAAGCCTGGCCAAAGTAGGTCTCTTGGTGGTGTGTCCTACAGTAACACAGGCAAACACAGGTCATATGAGCTGAGGAGGTGTAATGTCTCCTATTGAGAGGTTTACACTGTGTCCAATTACATTACATTACTTCACATCACTGCAGCCCAGTTAGAATGGAGCCTTACTGGCACTGAATCATTCAGAAATGTAAAATTTGAAACTTAAACTTGTAGATGAAGATACATATTTAGATTTGATTGCATCATTCAGTGACCATTTTATGGAGTGTAAATATGATGAACTTGTCCTGACAGCTGTAAAACAAAATGTCTGACATAAACTTCAAAGACAAGACCATAGAGATAAGATGCTGTTATCACCACTAAGTGATGTTCTTGTCTTTATCTGATAAGGGCTTTAAATGCTTATCTCTAGAGCAGTGAGAGTAATAACCCTAGCTATATCCAGGGGCAGATCATATGCTGCTACTTCAGGGATATATTATTAACAATATTCTCATGCTAATTTCATTGTCATTTTTACAGTATATATTATTTTATGTCACTGCCTGCTCATACTGTAGTAGCTCCAGCTGAAGAAAAGTAAGAGTGTTTCTTTCTGAAAGAGTGTGTCTTTCTGAAGCAAGGCATCCTACACAGAGTGACAATAATCCCTGGCTTTAGGAATATTTGCGGCTGGCAGTTTGAACAAACCAGCATGGTGCCAGAATTTCAAATTCAGCTGAGAAGGATTGAGGTAGGAAAGGGGAAAAGTGGGCCAGCCTTTCAGTTATTTCAACTTCCTCAGAAATCCCCTGCCCCTCAGTTTATTTCCATGATCCTCTGAGTCAGGCATGTAAGAGCTCTGTGATATCCAGCTGCACAATATACATAATGTCATGGTTAAGTGCATCAAATTAGTACGAAGTGTCTGGCCCCAGTCTTTTGGTTTGCTCCATGGTGATATGTTGGTGGAGCAGAGACTCTGTACTGTGCAAACCAGGGCTGTTAAATCAATTTAGTGATTTGCAGCACTCAGATTAACAGTGGGAGACTCTCCCCGCACCGAGTGCTGCACTGTTTACCATTCAGCACAGCAATGGCCACAACAGGACACTTAATTATACTTTATGCCAAATCAATAGGTTTCCATCTGTCTTCTCCAAGCACATTAAAGCCATTCAGACACTAGGGAATGCAGGCGGGCTGAGAGGGTTGGTCAGGGGAGAGAAGGAGGAGTAGGAGGAGTAGGAAGAGGAGGAGGAGGAGGAGGAGGAGGAGGAGGAGGAGGAGGAGGATAATCAAAGCAAGCTACCTCCATCTCTGAGACCCAGGCCTCTTTTGACTGCAGGGGACATTCTTGTCATGGTTGTCCCCTCAGGCCCAGAAGCTTGGCTTGCTGTGACATAATGACTTTGACAGTTGTGGCGGCCAAATCACCACTTTTGCTACATGTTGAGTTTTTTTCGTTTTGTGGTTTTAGCTCAGAGTGGAATGCGGGAAGAGCAGGGTTCTAATCACTGATCCTGATTTTAAGTTAAATACCCATGCATTATATTTCACTAAATAACAGTAGATGCACTGTTAGTTTCTCCTGATGGAAATGAATGTCTTCATATACAACCCATAACTGGAAGTGTTCATGTGATGAAACTAAAGCCTTGGCTGTCCCAGTTCTGAGCGCACACATTGTTCTCAGCACACACGCTGTTCTTACACATGCACACAAGCGCAAACTCTCTCTCTCTCTCTATCACACACACACACACACACACGCACACGCACACGCACACGCACACTTGCTCAGTGAGAATGTGTGAATTTTGGGGGAAATGGTTGACAGGATTACCAGTGCTGATTCCTGATTCCTTTGCTATTGTCAGACTGCTGCTGCAGAGGAGTTACCCTGGACACTCCAACATGTCCTGAATCTCAATGAAGAATCACTCTTGACCTCTGTCGTACCTTTCTCCTACAGTCCACACACACACACACACACACACACACACACACACACACACACACACACACACACACCATGGTATCTTGGATCACTCCAACTCTGGAATTTAATGAGTGTAATTTTATTATATCATTACTGTATGCATTTGATACTCATGAACAGACAAATGCATTCAATCATGAAAGACAGATGGTTTGAACTTGACCTGCGTTGCTACTTGATCTTTATACAAATCTAAGTAGTCATGCTATGCTACTTCTCTTTGATCTTCTGTATGCTGATTTCCTGATACATTCCTACAGTATTGCTCTGTATCTCTGCTGTTGTAAACACAACAAAGAGAGAAAGGACAGAGAGCTGCCTCGTCTTCACATCTGTTTCCAATGAAGGCTCCACGAGGAGTCTCTGAATGGGAAAGCATGTGACTGCTACTGTAGCCAGCAGTACGTTACCAGCCCTGTGATCTCAGCTCGGCCAGGGCCAGCCAAATGGAGAAGGAGACATAAGAATATAATGCATTCTCAGTGCCTAGTGCAGTCTGGCTTAGTCTGGCTTGGTTTTCCAGATGCCGGTGTGGTGATTTGTGTTGCTTTGGTGCTGTGTGGCACACTGCCTTGGCGCCAATACACAGGCTTGGCCAGGTCCTGACATGCACTGTACCCATTCTGGGGGAGACATCAGCCCTACTTAATACCCCTCCTGTCTAACCAGGCATGACTCCCTTTGTCTTCTACATGCATGAGCTTAGGGCACAGGGAGTGTGTTGACACCCCCCATGAGGGGCTGACTGTGCAGTGGGCTGGCTCAACGTGGTGGGTGAAGTGGACCATACCAATGTGTCCTTGGGGGGTAGACTGGAACTGGAGAGAGGGAGGAATACCAAGCTGTATACCTGACCTGGCGGACGTTCTCTCTGACAGCAGTTTACCAGCAGGAGAAAGGGTGGGGGAAGGGGATAGATTTGACCAGGCCATGTCCTCCCAACACCAGCAGACATGTGTGGGGACAGGCTGTCATCTCTATTTACTCCTCTCCTGTTAGCCGGAGCATGTTCAACCCAGACTGAGGCTTCCTGGATGTCTGGCTTGGCACTGAGAGGGCTGAATCAGGACTGACACAGCATTACTGTGTAAACCATCTGAAATGCTTCTTAGATACAGGCCCAGGCAGAAGCATGTGTGACATTCTCCTGGCAGTGTAGATCCTGGAAGAAATGTCAGCTGTCAAGCGTGGTATTTACTGATGTACTGGGACCTTTTTGCTAGAGAGTACAGTGCTCGGTGCTGCGAGCTGAGATGGGACAAGACATCATGTGTTTGACATGTGATTGAGTGTTTGAGTGCCTGCAAGAGGTGTGTGTGTGTGTGTGTGTGTGTGTGTGTGTGTGTGTGTGTGTGTGTGTGTGTGTGTGTGTGTGTGTGTGTGTGTGTGTGAGTGTGTGTGTGTGTGTGTGTGTGTGTGTGCGCGCGTGCGTGCGTGCGTGCGTGCGGTAGACTGATAGTGGCTGCGACTTGCAGTGATCAATCACAGTGACTCACATGCTTCATTAATGGCTGGGGTTCTGATTGTGTTGGCGGCAGAGGTCACAGATGGCAGGTCTATTACTCCAGTGTGCCACTGCTTTTAATCAAGCCCTGCTCAGCTCAGCTCAGCTCTGCTCATCTCCGCTTTGTACTGCAGCACTGAATGAGACCCATTATGAGACCACTGCTGAGAGACCACAACACTCTCTTTATCCTATAGATAATCCCTTGGGTCCCTTCTCTGCCCCCATGTCATTGAGCAATAAGTAATAAGTAATATCGTTGGACGTTGGAAAACACAAGCTACAAGTCAGATTTCGTCTCCATATAAAAAATAAGACCTGACAGGTTTTCTGTGGTGTGGTACACTGCTGATCTATGTTGTTGCTGGCTGTGACAGCAGCAGCAGGCCCTTGGCAGCAGTGTGTGTGAGGTGGGTGGTGTTTGGCTGGTGGCCTCTCCCCTCCAGCCTCCCAGTGGTCTCCCTCCTAAGCCCCTCCACCATATGGAAACAGATGGGCCTCTGTGGTGTGCAGCTCTCTGCCCTGCACGCTGCATTGTGGAGGCGAGGGACAGAGGCAGGGCAGGGAACCTTCAGTTGCTGGCAGTGGTGTGGATTTAGATTTGTTTCACTACATCAAATTCTAATCCCAGTGATTCAAACAACACTTAAATCCCATTGATAGAAGTTAATGTTTTACCTACCCGGCAATGTGCTACAGATTAATAACCTCAAACCATTTCCTGAGGGTCACCAATGAAGGTTACCCTCTAGTGGTTTTTAGGTCTCCAGTTGAGCGTGGTTAAGGTCTTTGTCTGTGGTGGGCAACCGGCTGTGGCTGCTGTTAATGACTTGGTCCCTAATATATCCCTGCTATATGGCAGCATTTCGGGTTTCCGACCCGACGATAAAGGAGAGCCTGCAAATTTGGACGAAGTTATTTGCAAGATTTGCATGAGAAAGATGACTGCCAGAGATGGGAACACTAATGGGAACTAATCTACACTCGCACCTCAAACTGAAACACCCATTAACAGCTGCACGGATGGGATATCTGTCTGTATCAAGTGCTGCTGTCGGGTTCAAACAGCCATCCGCTGACCACCGATATGTGGTCGTCAGTTAACATGACGCCATACATGTCATTAACCGTCGACTTTGTCGCAACCGACTGGAAACTACAGTCAAAATGCCTACAGACTAGCTTTTTTCCAGAAAACCACACGGCAGACAACATGTTGATGCACTTCGCACGGCACTTGGATGCAAATAAACTCTCGGCCATAACCACTGACAATGCTGCTAACATTGCAGTCGCAATCAGCGCCCTGAATTGGCCATGGCTCAACTGTTTTGGCCACAACCTCAATCTGGCCGTGACAAACATATTGCAGGACCAGAGGCAACGGACAGACCGGGCCCTCTGAGTCTGCCGTGCAATTACCGTCGCCTTCTCTCACAGCTGGCCCCGAAAGAGAGAGCTAAAAAAGAAGCAAGCAGAATTTGGACTCCCAGAGCATAGTCTCATAACGGTAACTAAATCAATATTTTATAGACAAACTATAGCCTATAAGCTATATGACAGGACTTGAGACAAGTTATATTATTATTAATGCAGTATGTGATGCTTCTTATTAAGGTATCATATTATGCTATCCAATTGTTTAGTTTGTCAAGCTGTGATCAGGATGTAAAGTTGAAATGATTGTTTAGGGTAAATGTCATACGGTATAGCAGTCACCACATAAATAATTCAGTTTTTCAAAGTAGAGCAAAGAAGTTCTTTTTTTCTTTTTTTCGTGGTAATACCGTATACAACAATTTGGTGTCGGTATATAAAGGTATGAAAAAAATGTATACCGTCCAATCCTACTGCCCAATATTGTTGTTGTGTTACTGCTCCTATTACTATGCCACCTTATGTTATTGTTTTTTTATTATTATATTGCATTGTTGATTTTTTGATTGCATTGTTGAGGAGCTAGCTTGCCCTAAGCATTTCATTGCACCGTCTACGGCTGTATTCTGTGTATTTGATAAGTAAACTTCGATTTGATTTAATTTGGCTGGGTACAGAGGGGTGGAAATAGACTCGGATGCTGGTGAGGGTCATTATCCTAGCATGGTGGGACTGTCAAAATAATGCAGTCTGGCTGAACACCCCAACTCCCTGCCATGCTTCTGTCTACTGAGGAGACTTCCAAACAGTAGATGTGCTTTTACTACACTCCGTGACATCTCTTTGTGCCTCTAAATAAGGAGGTTTTTCTCTCAAAAGGCAGGGTGGCTTTTCGGGTTGCCTTGGTGTCGCCTGTGTATGTTCCTCCCTGGGAAAGAACTAGTTTGGGAAAAACAGCCAGATGAGTCACACTTCAAAGAGTTGAGTGAAGGAATGGACCTCCTAGGTGAGTGCTGCCAGTGTATCAGCTTCAAAGGGAGTTGGGCCATCATCAGTCCCTCAGTTCCCTGACTGACACTGGGAACATAGAACAAAGTCGCAGCGACAGACCCGCCCCCCTGTCTGCTCCTCGTACTGGGGGGAGGGGGAGGCGGATGGGGGGATGGAGTGGCGGATGAGGGGAGGGAGAGGGAGAGGGAGCAATGACTTGGTGGGGAGGAGGAGGAGGAGGAGGAGGAGGAGTTGGACTTAGTCAACTAGGGATGGCATCTATTTGGAGCCACCATGCAGTCAGTTGCACCGGACTACTAAATAGTACTGCAAATATCTATTGTTTGTTGCAGGTCCTTTGTGCCAATTTCTATGATCCACATAGTTTTAGAGGGATGAGAGAACATGTCATGAATGTGCTCTCATGCGTTATGTTCCTTGATTAGACTTGCTGATAGCTTCTGCATTGATGATTCCCAGTCTAGTGTCCCCAGAATAAGTCTTTGAAAACAGGACAATGTCTCAGCCTTTGTGGTACCTTGGTCTTAGTTTGCATGTATTTTTGTAAGTTACTTACTGTATATCCTACTACAGTTATAATGACATCTGACTACTATATTCTACCATGACTACTGCATCAAACCATGTATTACTATTATTATTATTATTATTATTATTATTAACCGCTTTTTCTATCTTGTTTGCAGCAAAGAGTGTCGGGCAAGGTGCTGTTTGACCTGGTATGTTCTCACTTGAACCTCATCGAGGGCGACTACTTCGGCTTGGAGTTCCAAGACCACCACAAGATGATGGTGAGTGCTGAAAAAGATTTTCAAACTTTGGCTCTTTCTTGATTTTGTGTTTATTTGCCTTTTAATTCAAAAAATCTTTTAAATCTGTGCTGACTCCAGGAAATGTGTTTTTCTTCTGTTATCAGGTTTGGCTAGACCTCCTAAAGCCCATAATGAAGCAACTCCGACGTAAGTGTCCTTACTTCAAGGTTTTATACAGCTGGCAATGTAGGTTTCTCAGTCTAAATGTGTCTAAATGAGCTTAAACTAACCCTCCAGTGGTGTGTGAGCAGAGTGAGCAAAATGTGGAAACACTAAAAAGGAGACAGCCAGTTGACTTAATTTACTTGTGGTCTCAACACTCTCTTAGAGACCAAACTAAATCACACACGAGGGCCATCTTTCCTTCAGTCTGAGGCGCTGTTATTGAAGTTTTACATATTGAGTCATAAAACTTACATTGCTGGTTTTCCATGGAGGTTTGTTGTGAAGAAGAGCAAATAATTGGATTTATGCTATGATCTCATTGGTCAGTGAGTGACACATCACCCAGAACTCAGATTCAGGTCAGAGCAAATTTGAAAATGGAGAAACTCTAAATGTCCAGATAGGCTGTTTGGAATGTATGTAAAATGTTGTTTATTTAGCTCTTGTCATATGATTGTGTTTTGTGTCATCTCACACCTACAGGGCCCAAGCACACTGTCCTGCGATTCGTGGTGAAATTCTTTCCACCTGACCATGCACAGTTACTGGAGGAGCTGACGAGGTAAGACTCAACAGGAGGAAGCGACATACCTTCTCAGAGATTCAATCTAGACAGCTCTGCTAGGACGTCCTCATCCACAGGTGCTTGATGATAACAATGCGTAGCTGACAGGCTTTTGACAGTGAGACACTGTGTGCTGCACATGTACAGATACGAGGCAGTATATAAGGCTATCAGCAGATATATTTTTCTGTCTCCATTAGAGTAAGTAATTTTCTAGTCAGGTCAGTGTGTGTGGAAATGACTCAGATGTCACAGAAAGTGCCTGCTAATGCAGAAATGAGTAATGTGTCTCAGCCTCGCAGCCGATTTATTGCTGCTTCAGTCGTGTAATTCATGTCTTACGGCTGCCATGTTCCTAATGGAGCACTGTAACGATTACCATAAGACAAATTATTTTCTGATTTCTTTCTCATTGTATGGCAATGTCTTGGCTCTAAAGTATGTTTTCACTGTTCATAGTTATCCTAAGATACATTTGCTGCCTTACACACACCTATAAATTATAGCAATTTTTACATTTAAATTATTCTTTAATCTCCTATAATTAAATTATTCTTAAAAATACTCAATCAACAGTCAGTTTTGGGTGTGGTGCCAAATATATACGTGTCAAATATATACACAGACCCTAGGTAGCTCTCTTCCTTTCATAACCTGTTGAGTTATAGATGGTGTTGGTTAGCTGGGATCATATCCAAGTGTGTGATGTTGCTCTGGTGTTGACAGGTTTTTATGTTGTTTGCCAATCCATTCATAGCTGTTCTGTTTTGCTCTGTCTCGTCCAGGTACCTCTTTGCCCTGCAGATAAAGCATGACATGGCCTGTGGACGTCTGACCTGCAATGACAGTAGCACTGCCCTGCTGGTCTCCCATATTATCCAGTGTAGGTCTCCCATGACTGTTTCCCTGTGGCCCACTAGATCAGGGAATCAACAGACCAGATACATCTCCAGGAAAACACATTATGTTGTTCACGCAGAACCCTCTTCGAACTGTGTCAAACAAGATGCGGCGCAGCAGCGCAAATCGAGAATCTATGTGTTGCCATGGATACCTTTCCGTCTTCTGTCTAAACATATTGTGGGAAGACTGCTTTGGAATAAGCTCACATGTCAGTACCTGGCCCAGAAACACTCAGAGCCTCCTGAAACCCAGTCGTTTCTCAGCCTCCATCTGCTACCAGAGAGGACTGTCAAACTGTGATGAAAGACAGGAAGAGGAACTGTTGAGGATCAGTTCTATTTGATTCTATCTGGTCTGTTCTATTTTAGGGATACACATGTAAATATCTCTTATATTCAGGGACATATGCAAATCAGATTTGTTATCAATCTGGAATGTGTGGGGCAATGTACCGTAAGTACATGATTGACACACTGCACGCCCTATGTTGACCTTACCTCTGTCCTCCCCTTGTCCCTGTCCAGCTGAGATTGGCGACTTTGAGGAGAGCCAGAGTCGATCGCACCTCCTCAACAACAACTACATTCCTGACCAGATGGCGTTGATGGACAAGGTCATGGAGTTCCACTCTAAGAATGTGTGAGTGCTGTGGCTGTCTTCTGGAACAAGAGTTTGTGTGCAGGCATTATTCTGGTCCACTATGAACAGGAAAAGGTTGTAAAAGACCTCATACATATCCCAAAGGATAGGTTTATATTCAGGTGACACGTTCAGCAACTTACCACTGAATGAACAATGGTGAAAGTACACTCTTTCATGGCATTTTTTATAATGTTTGGACAAGGCAAAGCCCCCGGGTTGTTTTTGTGGCTACTGCCTGGAGGCAAATGTGTGAATGTCTGGTTTTATCAACAAAAGGCCCCATTGCTTCCTAAAAAGGACTGGAATCAACCTGGACGATAACCCGCAGCAACACATTACACATTGGCATCGCTAACGCCTAATGGCTTTGGACTCCCATTGTCATATCCCTCCTTGTATAGTGGTGGACAGGTCTGCATAAGGGGTTCTTGAACTCACTTACCTTCCTGCAGTACTTTTCCTATTACCCGACTCTCAATTGTGAGTTCTGCACTGCTGGTCAGACTGGGGTGGATAGGTTCCAGATCCAGATCTTTTCCCACCATCCTCCCTCATAGTGTCCTCATCGATGCAGGCTGCGTCTGAACATGTGCCAAAACATGGCCGACCCCTGTCTCACCCCCACGTTACAACTAGAGCAGGCTGTAGTGGAGATGGGAGCTCAGCAGGCAGCAGCTGACACATGAAAGGAGCTCCATTAGAATTGACTGCCCTCCCTGACTTTTTATTTTTTTTATTTTTTGCTGATAACGCTAACCACAGTTCTTCTGGCAGGGAGCCATGCTGAGAGTTAAATCTCTAATTAAGTAGCAAACACAGGAAACAGGAAGGCTTTCTCTCTGATAAGGAAAGTGAGTTTAGTCTGCAGCTTTGTTTCTCCCAGACCGCAGTGGTGTCAACTGAACATGGGAGGCATAAAGTCACATGCCTGGACTCTCACCTCAATTATAGAAACATAGGAGTCAGGTTTAGAGTCATAGTGTAAAAGACAACAGTTCACTGAAACAGTTTAACTGTTAAAACACCCGCACTCCATCTTGCCCTGACAATCGAACATGTGTGAGACTTACTTGAGACTTCAATAAGACGCCATGCTGCGTGTGTGCTTGCAGGGGCCAGACGCCGGCAGAGTCAGACTACCAGCTGCTGGAGGTGGCACGCAGGCTAGAGATGTACGGCGTGCGACTCCACCCTGCCAAGGACCGGGAGGGTACCAAGCTGAGCCTGTCCGTGGCACACACCGGGGTCCTGGTCTTTCAGGTGATTGCCACTACCTTTTAGGTCAACACAGAGTTGTGGTGTGTGGCAGGAGGAATTTCTGGCGGGTTGGATGTATTTTTAATATTCTCTTAAGTTAAATTTGTTACTAGGTTATTGAAATGCAATGTTATGAATGCAATGCTGACTTTATGTCATTTAGCTTTTGAAGTGGCCACTTTCAGTTTGTGATTCAGACAGGTTTACGACATATAACAGTTCCTCTACTCACAAAACAATTGGGACTTAGAATGAGTTCTATTCCTAAGAATAAATGATTTTAATTTGTTAACAAGATAAACAAGATGAATATTCAGATTTGTACTGTTTGATTCACATGTAAATCCTTTGTATATTGTCACATCTGTTTTAGGGACACACCAAGATCAATGCCTTCAACTGGTCCAAAGTACGCAAATTGAGCTTCAAAAGGAAGCGGTTTCTCATCAAGCTGAGACCAGACCTGAACGTAAGTCATAATATGGACATGTATTGGTATAGTCAACCTTAGGAAGATCCGTTATTGATGTTATTAATGATAATCAGTGAAAAATATAAAATCTCAGTTAACAGTTTCCATGAATATGTGCCACATCTATTCATGTCCCCCTGCAGCAGAGCTCGTACCAGGACACTCTGGAGTTCCTGATGGGCAGCCGGGACTGCTGTAAGGTCTTCTGGAAGATCTGTGTGGAGTACCACGCCTTCTTCCGCCTGTTTGAGGAGCCCAAACCTAAGCCCAAACCTGTACTGTTCACCCGAGGATCCTCATTCAGATTCAGGTAGACTATGTAGGCCTCAGGCATACACAATAAACCATGTCTCTGTCTCCCAGGACACTGTATAGCATGTCTGATGAAGAACCACTGCCTCTGAATCTCATTTTCCCGCTACAGCTCTGCTGAAAGTTCACTAACCTCAATCATCTCCCCTGCGCTTTCCTTTAGCGGCCGGACGCAGAAGCAGCTGATTGATTATGTGAAGGACTCAGAGTTTAAGAAGATACCGTTTGAAAGGTAAGACACTGTGTTGGTGTTTCGTATCGAACCATTCAGACACGGGCTGTTTCAGGGCTGCCAGGTATATAACAGGCCAACTCGTGTCATCTCTCTCCCAGGAAACACAGTAGGGTCCAGCACAGCAACCGCCTCTCTCCACTGCCTTCCCCGCGCCGCCCTGAAGTGCCAAATGAAGTCAGTGTCTTCGTCAGTGTTCCTATACAGAAAGCCCATTAGAGGCTAAAGTGCTAAATGGCTGTCTGTGTCTGATAACCGACACAGTATATTTTCATCTATGTAAAGGAAGACTATGAAAAAGTCTTAAAAAACTTAAAAAGTATAAATAATGAATTTTATTAACACAATAGCTCAATTTCCTTTTTCCTCTTTTTACTTTATCCTCGTCTCTCCCTCTTCTCTCTACTCTTCAGAGTGTGAACTGTGCTCCAGGTGACAGGGTAGACTCTCCGCCCCGCCGTCACTGGAAGGAGTCAGCGTTGGTAAGCGCCGAGGATCCCTCAGCCCTGCGGACCCGGGCCAGCCCCGCCAGCCAGAGGAACGGGCGTGGTGGCGAGGACAGGCCAAGCCCAGGCCCTGGGGCGGAGGAGGCCCGAGGCCCCGCCCGGCAGCCCCATCCAGACCATCTGAACACAGGTCCAGCTTCCCGATCTGCTAAAGGCAGCAGCTCCTCCATCCCCTACATTGACTGCAGTGACATAGATAGTGAATACGACATGGCCAAGAGCCGGGTGACCAGGTCTCACACTAGTGACAGCTATGGGGACGAGGCAATGCTCCGGGGGGGTGGTAGGGGGTTAAACGTTAACGATGCTTATCACCACCAACAGCAGGAGCATAGTCTGGGTAGGATAAAGTGCAGGGAGGCCCCTCCTTCCCCCAAACCACACCTCTTGAATCAAGAGTTTGACGAGTCTGCAAACATGTCCTTTTATAGCAGCGGCCCCCCCCGCGCCCCCCTCCACAGCACCATGATGGAGGAGGTGGTCCGTGGGGCAGAGCAGCGTAACAGCCCCCTCACAGTCCGCCAAATGATGGGCTCTAAGAGCTCCACCTCCAGCCCCATCATGAGCACCTTCCACCACCGGACAGGCTCGCTCAGCCACGCCGAGCAGAATGGCCACGGCTCCGCTCCCTCGCCCTCTCCCCGCTGGGAGGACCAGGCCCAGGGCTTTAATGCTCGAGGCCCGGGGCCGAGAGATGAGAGCCTGTCCCATTGTGGCAGCTACTCCCCCATCATGAGCCGCTCGCCACACCACCAAAAGCTCCACAACATGCGTAACCGCTCTGACACAGACCCCTCCGTCCTAAGCCCGGTCCAGGCCACCTCCACGCCTTCGCGTGAGCCCCGGCCGGTACTCTCCAGGCTCGAGCGCATGGCTGCTCTGGAGCGCCGCATGATGGCTAATGGCCTGTCGGCCCCGGGCCGGCCAAAGCCCAGCCCTATACAGAGACACGCCGGCCGGGGGGGGGGCGTGGACCACATGGGGGTGGTACAGATGATTGACGGCTCCAGCAGTGGCTCAGAGTCCAGTGACTCAGAGATGGAGACCACCACGGGCAGCTCCAGCAGCCACCAGCCACTCACCTATGGTAACCCCATGGCCGTCAACCCCTCCTCCCCCTCCGTCATGCCCAGAAACAAGTACTCCTTCGGTAGCCTCCAGCTGGATGAGGAGGAGGACAGTTGCCTTACCTTTAGTGACGAGGATGGGGCTCAAGTGTTCAGCTGTTAGGGGAGAGGGCCAAGGCCAGAGACCTGCTGTTTAGGGTGGCTGTGGGCCTGCCTGTGAGTTGAGGTGGGATGGCTCTTGGTGTTATCCTGGGAGATGATGTTCTGCCAGTTGTGCAAAGGGACAGATAGTCAGGAGGGGTTGTGCTGTACACCATGTGCTCCATACTCCTCATGGGCACGGCGTGGCATTAGCTGAGTGTGTGCTCTCTCTCTCTCTCTCTCTCTCTCTCTCTCTCTCTCTCTCTCTCTCTCTCTGAACCAGACCTATTCCCATTGGGTTGTACTACCCTTTTAGAATTGGTGTGAGGGAGGCTCTCTCTGTTGTCTTCCATATTAAATAACCCTAAGGGGTTTTACCTTTCATGTTCCATCTGCTCTGATTGTGTTTGCGTCTCTCTGCTCACACCAGGTGGTTCTCAGGTAGAGAGAGCGTTATTTTATTGTGCCAAGTTCTTTGAACAAACACTGGACAGCATCATTTGAATGAATACAGCGGCTATGGGCCGAGGCTCTGTTTCTATGTTAACTTTTGGGATGAAGAATAGGGAATGTTTTCTGGAGTTGCACATATTGTTATGAATCTGTGAGCGGACTACTCGCAAACTCAATGTGGCGTTTTACACTAGAACTATTGACTGTTGCTGAGTTGAGATGCTCTATCAAATGCCTTCATGTGTCTTCATATAGGGAAAGAAACAAATCCAAGAAACAATATGTTGTTTTCTGGATAGAGTGATGATGCAGTTGGTCAATGTTTTATACATTACTGTATATGCACTTGTATTGCTTTTCTAATCCTTATTGTACTTATTTGTAGACTTCTCATAAATGTATATGTGTTGAGTAGACCGAGAGTTGAAAGAGACGACTAGGTAGTTTTCTGTAATGCACGTTAATATGTTACATGTGGCATTGATTGTTTCACTTGTAGATATTTATGGAGTTACTTAGAAGAGCACAATGGTATTGGCTGTGTACTTTGCTTACTGTACATACAGTATGTGGTTTGTTACCATAGTGACAGCAGTAGGTCATGTCTTTGTCTACGTGTGTTGCATGCTGAGAAGGCTTTCCAAACAGTCTGCAGCACATCCCAACTTGAACTTGTGATTGATATTCAATATTGTTTATGTTTACAGTAACCTCTCGTCTGTTCTGATTAACAATGGATTGACTAACTTTGACTGTTAGTTCACAAAGGTGATAGAAATAGGTGAACACAACCACAATACCGTTTCATAGTCATACCTTGTTCTGGTGAACATCAGTTAACTGGACAAACATATTCAATAGAGTTCTGTTGTTCTTGTTACTAACCTGATGGAGAGACCAGCAGGTATTCATACCCACTAGTGGTCCATGAAAGCTGCAGTGAGCTATGATTTTAGGCATGTCTTCTTGTTAGACCTGAGAGAGAGTGAGAGAGACCTTTGTAGCAGTGTTAGTTAGCCACGGGGCATCACTAGGGCATCACTAGGGCATCACTAGGGCATCACTTGCCCACTGTTGGCATCCCGTTCTCTACCCGTCTACTACCTAAACATCTTTTTAAACGTTCATTTTGTATTGTTCTCACAATGCTCAACCAGGGTGTAGGATACATCACTCACTTGGTTTGCAATTGCTCCTAACAAAATGATTCTGCACTTTTGTGTTTATCTGTTGATTTCGTTTTATGGCTCCCTGATTTTTTTTTCTTTTTGCTTCATTCTCCTCATTGTCATTTGTTTGCATTCTTTGCAGTGTATTATTTTGATAAAGGAATTTATTGTCCTTATATCACAATGCTTTTTTCCTGAATTTCCTTGTCTAATGTAAGCACTGTTCTGTCAGCATGCACTTATGGAAGTGAAATTTCACCTTGTCTCTGTTTCCCAGCTCTGGAAGCATGTCAACCTGCACTGTACTGTCCTAATGTTTTACTGTTCTGTCACTTAACTGTGTGTAAAGACAAAAGGAAGGTTCGACTGGGTTCCCTTTAATGCAGTGATCCAGGTAACTGACTAGGACAGGAGATGGGACTTTGTTCAGGATGACAGGAACTTTGTCAACACAGAGGAAAGTAGGAGTCTGCTTCAGTATGCTACATATGTGTGTGAGGCTGAAAGGCGATTTAAGGGCAACTTCTCAAAGCTCCAAGTCTCTCAGCTCATCCATCACTGTCATGTGCTTCTGCTGGGCTCAGAGACATTTTCAGCTTTGACTTTATCCTTCTATAGTATTTATTGCCTATTGTGTAGTTGAATGCTAATGTTCTTATTTATCAATGAGGTCCAAATTGAATACAACCTAGAGCTTTTTAATGAAGACGTCATTCAGGAGAGATTAGTCAAGCAAATGTTTTATGTCATACAATATTATGCTCAAAACAAATGCTAAACGCCAGGGTAAGTCTAAGAGAGGGCATGAGAGTCATTTCAAGTTACCGGATCACTGCAGTCAATGTGAACCCACACAGACGCACCAAGCTCTGCCCTATATGGCTCTGTGCTGCTGGGCTACTGCACATACCTGAAAGCTATTCCTTAATTTCCCTAAACCCTTCCTAGAAGAGCTGACAAAGCAAAAAAACAAAAAAGGTTATAATTCAGTTATTTGAATCCTATCTTACCTATTATAGCCTAATCTAATGTAATACCCTATAGCTGTGCCAGCCTTAACTCCAGGGTCTATAGGACAGGCTTGTGCGTGCTCTCTACTGCTGGTGTCATCCTATGGGCCAGGCTCGGTTCTACTGCATGTCCAAACTGGCTAACCGGCCAGGCATGGTGTGTATGCTTTCCTGCCCTGGCTGCTCACTATGTATGTATGTATGTATGTATGTATGTATGTACCTTCACCTCACTCACTTGCTGCAAACCTGTAACTATTCACCACTCCATACAGAGGACAGAAGCAGCATTATCAGCAGTATATAAACGATTGGGAGATTTAATACTGTTGACAACTTGAATTAACCTCATAGAGACTACACTATATCCCAGTTAGCACTCAACCAGTATACTTTTCTTGACATTTACACAATAACTTGTGGATGCAAAATGGACGTCTGCTGCTGATTGTGCTACCGTACTCTTATGAATGACAACTGGGACTGGATGTCTCTGTATACAATGGCTTGAGTCTGCTTACAAGCAACTGACTTGTCTTAATCAAGTAGTGATATAGTCATTACAATAGTGACACTGGACTGTTGATAGAAATATTCTTCTGAGGCAGATATCAAGCACTGTGACATATGCTATAAGGCTATGGTGCTGAGAATGTGCTAAAAGCATAGTTTAATTTCTGCCCTTTCCAATTTCTCTCGCTCTCTCACTCACACACTCACTCACTCACTCCCATAACACTTTACCTACTACAGTCTTGTGTTGATGTTTCTTTTGACACTGGACCCTGAGACTGTTTTGACCATATCTCCTCTTTCTAAGAGATTTCTATACTTTTTAACATTGTAAACAGTTGTGCACTAGTGTCAATAAAGTTGACCTTTATGAAGTGGGACTCCAGAATCTTCTTTTTAAGACCCCAACATTGTCTTGTGATCGACCTAGATGGTAGTCCCCCCCCCATCCTGTGATCTAGTAGATGTAGCGTTGGTCTGCTAAATGTCTGTATATAGTTGGTTATATACACTCATTTGTGTCTGTCTCGTGGTGGTGTCCATGTAGTCTGTGTGTGTGTGTGTGTGTGTGTGTGTGTGCGTGTGTGCGTGTGCATGTGCGTGTGTGCGTGTTTGGTATTTGGTGGCTGTTCCGGCCCTCCCTTCCATCATAGTGTGTAGTAGCATATTCTCTCTAGAGATGCGCTGGATTTAATCATTGTTCTGTTCATGCCAACATGGTGCTATCTGAGGACAGGAGACAGTGGTGGGCAAGTATGCTATCAAGTGTCCTAGCAAGTTAATGTTCAGTACTGGCAGTGCACTTGATTAAGGGAAGATAATTCACTTGATCATAATTCAACCAAACAGCAGTGTGTCTCTGTGCTAGCGTGCTGAGATCCCAGACATGACACAGAGAGAGAAGGGCACTAGAGTTGTCTGGACAGAGTGAGTGAGTCATGAGTGACTCTTGTCTGGATGTCTGCATCTAACTACTAGCCGCAGGCTGTTCACCCACTAGAACTCATTGCTATCCCTAATACATGTTGAGTTTATTAACAGCTTAGATTTCACTTATTCAGCCCTAACTCTTTTTCTCTCTCTCTCTCATTCCCTCCATGACGTCCACAGGAGTGGTGTCCAACAGCCCTCACCTCTCGGCCTCCTCTGGGAACTCCCAGGGTATGGTCAACGGTCAGAAGCCGGTGGAGCTCTGTGGTCACAGTCCGGACGGTCGGCAGCCCTCCCCCCTCACCAGCCCCCTACTCAACGACGCCGGCAGCGTTCGCACCGACGATGAAGACGAGGTTCGGAGGAAGGTTTGTGGTCCAGAGAGGGCCCTCTTTTAAAAGGCGTTGACGGGAAGCTTTGTTGTGTCAGCTCTTGTGTAGATCATTGGAATTCTAAACCAGACATACAAGCCTCAGAGGCGCCCATAGTCACATACTTAAAATAGCGGAGGACCTAGATTACCTGCTCCAAATAAATCTCCTCTGGGACCAGTGCTGTGTACTTCATAGAGAACCTGATGAAGTAACTGGGTTACACGTCAAACACTAGAATTGATGACATGGGGTATGATGACATTGAGTATGAGAAAGCATCAAGACTTGCCACAATTTATATCGTAGCTTGTCCAGTATAGCCGAACCGTAGTGTTCACCCTGCTCAGTAAAATCCTTCTCCTCTATTTGCTACGCAGAGGTTCCCCACTGACAAGGCCTACTTCATTGCAAAGGAGCTGCTGACCACAGAGAGGACATATCTGAAGGACCTGGAGGTGGTGACTGTGGTAAGAACCTGCCAGATGTATGCCTCCGCTCAGGGAACCAATACACTGCTTTTGTTTGTTTTCTCCTCCGCTGTCTTCTGGGCAGCAAACATTGATTATTCCGGCTAGCTGCCTAATAACAGAGCATACAGACAACACACAGGGGGAGCCATGCAGCGGTGGTAGGATGGTTTTGGCAGGTGTGATTCCTATTTTCTGTATACTCTGAAATGTATCTGTTTATCTCCAAACAGTAAACAATGGAGTGGCTTGGCCTTGACTGCCTCTGTGCTCTCCAGCTGACATCCTATTTCAGTCCCTTTCTCTCTGGCTCCCACAGGCACTGTACACACAAACACATGGCCACCTTTTTTGGCTCTCTGGGGAAATGCAAAGAAAACAGGATATTAAAGGGGAGGAATAACTCCTTCCATTGCGATCAGTGTGGAGGTTCCTGTGTTGAGGCCTTATGAGACTGTTGTGGTTCTTTAGCAGAGCTCCCATATGTGCGGGAGGCTACATCACCACATTTCACTGACTCTTGAAGGGCTGCCGCTCCTCTCATCTTCTCTGATGTTCAGAGAAGCCTTTTACACATCTCATAAATATTTGGTTTGGCTGCTCCCCTCTTTTTATACCCTCGCTTTTTCTGTTAGTCTCTCTCTCTCTTGCTCTCTTGCTCTCTGGCTCTCTTGCTCTCTTGCTCTCTTGCTCTCTGGCTCTCTGGCTCTCTCCCTCCCACCCCCCATTGGCTGGTGCTGTTGAGGGTGAAGTCATCTGAGGAGCAGCTGTTGTCCTCTGTCTACTTCCCAAGGCCTCCGGCCCCATGCTTCCGCCATGCTGTGTTCCCTTCTCTTCCCTCGCCTATATACTGTAGACCAGTCATCCCTTAATCTTATCAGGTAGTCTTTAATGAGATGGTCACTGAGGGTCGTGTCAGGAATGATGGGCTATTGATTCCTCCATTCATCTCCTGGTCGTTAAAAGGATTTGAGAGACGTCATGAGGGCAACATTGTGACTGCTAGACAGCAACAACACAGAGGTCTTTTGGCAGCATGTCAGGTTTAATACAATCCAAGCAGATGGCCTTCTAATCCACCAGAACCGCTGCATTTTACTTCATTCTCAGAGGAGAAGTCCCCTATTTGGCTACTGCATTTGAGAACATGATGAGTTACGCAATGAAGCACTCTAATGTGTGTGTGTGTGTGTGTGTGTGTGTGTGTGTGTGTGTGTGTGTGTGTGTGTGTGTGTGTGTGTGTGTGTGCGTGCGTGCGTGCCTGTGTGTGTGTTCTCAGTCTTTCCAGAGCTCAGTGATGAAGGACGAGGCCACACCGGAGTCTCTGAAGAGCACCATCTTCCCCAACTTTGACCCCCTGTACAAGTTCCACTCTGGCTTCCTCAGGGAGGTGGAGCAGAGGCTGGCTCAATGGTGAGATAGAATGACAGGCACTGGATGAATGTTATCTTATCGCCATACTCATTCACCGTGATACATGTCTTTTATAGTTCAGGCAATTTAGTTTCCTCAAAATGCACTTAGCCAAGCACTTTTGTAGCGAAGCCCCCTTGGAACAAGAACGCAGTCGGTGGTATGTCGTTTGTAATTGGACTCATTGATCTTAGGGCTTGGCCTTTATTTAATGAGCGTTATTGGCATTCAGACTGAGACGGTTCATCTGAGACACACCCCCTCTGAGATGACCCGGGGAGCTGGGGTTGCTATGGCAACAGTCGCGCTGCATCAGAGCTGGCCCTCCTTGCCTCTGGGTTTCCACTGTCTGCTTCCCTTAATGATGTAGCCTTAAATCACACATACACACGCACGCACACACACCAATCATGATGCATAGACACACACACACACACACACACACACACACACACACCCACCCATGATGATGCATAGACAACCATGATGATGCAAACTCAGACCATCAGTTACATGATGGTGTTGACATGATGTGGATCATCTCATCATCTATCTTCCCAAGAAAGCCAATGCAACCTCAGCCTCCCAAAAATACTTTACGATGACCTCACCCCAGCATTTCCAACCACTGGCTGAGAGGCAAAGTCTTACTGTAGCATGGAGCATAGATACATGTATCTCCTTTTCCATTTTGCATATTCAAATATGTTACACCGGTGACTTATTTTAGCCGTGCTGGTTGGTTAACCTTGGGGAGAGAGAGAGGTGGTAGTGGTAGATGTAGATGTGTAAGGTTGTATCTAAATGGCGTGACATTCAGAATGTCCTCTCAGGTTTTTACTGCCCTCCATAATGTACGGTTGGTTCATATTTTGAATGAGGAGCATGGCGGATGATGTCAGTCTGCATAGTTGTGTCTCAAACCATTTAGTGGAATTCATGCTCAGGGAGACACCTGCTGGCGGTATTTATGTGTGCAGTTAAAGGATTCCCATTTCCCTCGAACTTCATTGGAATTTGCCTGCATGAGTGTTGGTCATGCCATGAATAAGCAATTGGCCTCTAGTGCTTTAATATTCTTCAGCAGTTCATTGCAACTGCAATGCTGTACTGATAGTATGAGATCTGAGATATTGCTGCAGAGATAATCACGTCTGTCTCTCTTTTCAGGGAAGGACGCTCTAATGCCCACATCAAAGGCGACTACCAGCGCATCGGTGATGTCATGCTTAAGAACCTCCAGGGCTTGAAGGTATGATTTCAGAGCTCAACTTCAGTCATGATTTCAACCTTTCTTGTGTGATAAATGAACTTTGCTAAGTATCTGCAGCAGGCCTCCATGACCGGTTACAGTATGCTGATAGTCTCTGCCTATGGCCACGAATGGCCCACATACATGTCCATAGTAACTTGTGTAACCTCTGCCCCCAGCCCCTGACGACCAACCTGCAGAAGCAGTCGGAGGCTCTGGTGGAGCTGGAGAAGGCGTGTCGGGGCTCCCGCAGGCTAGAGGGCCTGTGCAGGGACTTTGAGCTGCAGAAGGTCTGCTACATCCCCCTCAACGTCTTCATACTGCGGCCCCTGCACCGCCTCATGCACTACAAGCAGATCCTGGAGCGCCTGTGCAAACACTACCCCCCGACACACGTGGACTTCAGGGACTGCAGAGGTAACTGTATTAGGAGTCTGAGGATGCAGGCTTGGGCCCATGGTGCAGTTAAGGGCCCCCTGGTGCATTAGAACTCTATGACATCACATTTAGGTCACCAATATGCATGTGCAAAAACGTGTGGCTCGTGTTTCCATTATATGCAAATGCATTTTCAGCCTTTTTACTAAAACGCTGTTTGCAATCTTTTTTTTTTTTTTTTTTGAGAGCATTGTTAAAGACAAGATACAATAAAAAATCGTGCTGTAGAGTATTCTGAAATGTTAGGTATTTTTTGCTCTGCTCAGAACTATTTGCTCCAGCAAATTGTTATACTTATGGTGCCTTCTCTCCCTGGTCTCTAGCTGCCCTGGCAGACGTTTCAGAAGTGGTGGACCAGCTCCAGGGAAGCATGATCAAGATGGAGAACTTCCAGAAGCTTCTGGAGCTTAAGAAGGATTTGATTGGCATTGACAATCTAGTCATTCCAGGACGGGTGAGTTCAAGGAGAGATCAACTCAGGTGTTTGCTTGTGGAGGAGGGTAGGTTAGTCTATTGTTAGTACTACCTTCTCATTGTCAGTCAACTGTGTATTTTCCCCTTTTGAAATTTGCTTTGTCTTTGAACAATGTTTTGCAGGAGTTCATCCGGTTGGGTTGTCTCAGCAAGCTTTCTGGAAAGGGCCTCCAGCAAAGAATGTTTTTCCTGGTAATGTCTGTGCTCTGAGATGATGTCATGAATGAGTTATTAATAGAATTGTTCAGTCAGTGTGATCTCAACATGCAGATAGTTATGTACCTCTTTCCTGGTCTGTACTGTAGACCACCTAAGAATAGTACAGCTCTGTTTCCGTGTCAAAAGATAAAGATTAGGCACACATATCCAAAGGGGTATAGTTCCCTCTATCTTTCCACACAGCTGTGCACTGTTCTTTGAGCCTGTGTCAATCTTTGTTATGGAGGCGAAACCGATGTGTCAGAAACATGTTGAATGTTATCTAGCTGGCCAGGCCAGATCTGGTTTATTTACAGAGGCCTTCATACTCAGTTAGTGTTCTATGTTGTGTGGGATGAATGAGGTTGGTATAACTATTAACAACAAATGAATAATTTCTCTTTCCTCTTCTCTGGTGACAGTTCAATGATGTGCTGTTGTATACGAGTCGAGGGATGACACCGACCAATCAGTTCAAAGTGCATGGCCAGCTCCCTCTCCATGGCATGACTGTAAGTGGCCTTCTTCCCCAAACCCCCTCACAGCACTGACTGCACAGTAGAGGAGCTGTCACGAGTTTGTCATTATTCCCTGTGAATGAACTGCTGATCCACTGTATCTCCTTTGCTATCTAACCCCTCTCCCTCTCCCTCTCCCTCTCCCTCTCCCTCTCACTCCCTCCTTTTCTCTTTCCTTTTCCTCTTTCTCTCCCTATGTCCTTATGTATTGCTGACACACTCTCTCGGTATGCTGTTCTACAATGTCCTTCCCACAAGTGTTAGCCTCTAACGTGTTGTTTGTGTTTTCGGTGTCTCCAGATCAGAGAGAGTGAGGATGAGTGGGGTGTGCCTCACGCCTTTACTCTGGTTGGACAGCGGCAGTCAGTGGTGGTAGCAGCAAGGTAAGACCGTGGATAGATCAACTGCTATGACTCTGGAATAGCAATGAGATGCTATTTAACAATAGGCCTACGCGGCTGTGTGTCATCTGTGGTATGAATACCAATATTATAAATTAAAAAAGTGGTTTGCGAATTGGCACACAACTGGTCCCTTCAGCACCAGAGTGAACAATAACGCTGTTGTATAATCACAAAGGCACATTCATAATTTACACCGCAGCCTTGCTCGTAAAAATAACTACGTGAAATATTTATCAGGTCAATCTCTGCACCGGAAGAAAATGAATGCCTTTCCCTGCGTTCTGCTGGTTGTGTTTAGAGTACCTCATCAAGTGTTTCTGACTGTACTATGTGTCCACTATGAGCAGCTGTTCTTTGCCTCTCCCCTCCAGTTCACTGTCTGAGATGGAGAAGTGGATGGAGGACATTAAGATGGCCATTGACCTGGCTGAGAACAGTAACGGCCTGTCATCTGACATCTTGCCCAGCAGTCTGACAGACAGCAGTAAGTTGGCACAGACAGAGGCTGGGGACGTATCGAGTCCATACCATATGGGACGAGAGTCGATCATGCATCTCATAGACCAGAGAATAAGAGAATAATTGTATTCATTGTTTGGTCTTTGCACATCCAGTTTATGCTCTTCTAGAAACCTCATAGCGAAATGTATTTAATTATCGTTATTTCAAAAACATATTGATGAATGAGGCCCAGTGTCGTTATTTTAGCACAAAGAATTTGTGTCTGACAGTAACAGCTTCCTGAATTTCCCAGAATGCCCTGAGGACTCCTCGGTGGAGCCAGAGTCTGAGGACGACCTGACGGCGTCGCGCACCTCCCTGGAGAGGCAGGCCCCTCACCGTGGTAACACCACGGTGCATGTGTGCTGGCACAGGAATACCAGCGTGTCCATGGTGGACTTTAGCATAGCCGTGGAGGTACCAGCTAGCCCCAGCCTCAGCCCTGTCCTCCCCTCCATTTCTCTCTCTCTCTTTGTGTATCTGTATCTGAGTGTGTGCTGTATCTTTTCCTCCTTTAATGTGATTCTCTCCCCATGGGAACAGTTTCCTCCAGTTGTCCCTGTCTCTGGGCATTGCCTCAGTGGTTGTATCACACCTTACATATTCTCACTTCCGTGAACTGTCTATGATACTGTACCTACATACAGTATTGGACTCAACTTGGCATGACTATCTTAAACCATGAATTTCAGTCTTAAGACGGTACCTACAATTGTAGCTGATCAATGTTAACAGGCTGTTTACTCTGAGCCCACCACAGACCAGACATGAGGGGCACTGTAAGGATACTGTTCTCATCTTGCCCTCTGTGGCTAACCTATCTCCAGTGTGGCTTCCTTATCTAATCTCAGCTGTGGTTTCCTGTGTGGTTTTACCCTCTTTTTTTTCCTCTTTGGTTTCTGTCGCCAACTTCAGATTTCCAACCTTCTCGTCATAAACACCCACTAGGCACCCACTGCATAACAAAACATGACCGTGTCCTATCCTTGATCTCCAAGAGATAGGAGTTCATCAGAAATGTACTGTACTTTGTGGAAGTAACATCCTCTTCACAGCCTTGCCTGGACCCACCGTTAACCCCTGTGTTTAGTACTGCATGCCTGTGTTTGTGTTACACCTACTCAGTCTCTGTGTCTCTGTCCCTCCCTGCCTTTCTCTTTTCTGTCTGTCTCTCTTCCCTGTCCGTCTGTCTGTCCTCCGTGGTAGAGGACCCTAGTCCAGTCAGTGAGTGCGAGGCCCCCCTGGTTGGGGTGGGGCCCGGCAGTGGCCAGGGACCAGTGCCTCTCTCTCTTATCTGCTGGTACCGAGTTCAGAGCCTCTCCTTTAGTGATTCCTGCAGGAGTCTGGAGGTAAAGGAGCCAGGGAGAAAAGAGAGGCCCCTGGCATTCTAGCACTACTGTACTTCCATAGCACCTCATACTCCTTGAGGGCGTTGATGAAAAGTTGAACAATTTTCTATCACACTTTTCATCCACAACTTATTCTATTTAAATCATGCAAAATTGGTTGAGATGAGGCAGTACTGTCATGCCATGATGGTTCAGTTTAAGTATGCGATTTACACAAACCACCACTAGATGGCAGTTGTTCAACGTGACTGAAGAGGTCACACTCAGTTCAATTCTTTTAAACTGTGGTTGGTTGGACACCAGGCTAGAAGTTGTCTGTTTATAGCTGTACTTACCTCAGATAAACCACTGTTTGGAGTAGAGCGAGTCCTCATGCTTAGTCACAGTGGGTTTATTTTGAAAGCTGATAGAATAGCACGCATTAAGTAGCAACAGTATATTTATATGGAAGTTTGATTTAATCACAGATTACTACGCGTGTACTTCCCTCTGCATGTTTTTATTGATGTTGTATATTTGTTTCTCTATTAAATAGACCAATGCTGTTTTGTGACCTTTAATCTAATCCTGATTCTGCCACACTAGAATCAGCTGTCAGGAAACTTGCTGAGGAAGTTCAAGAACAGCAACGGCTGGCAGAAGCTCTGGGTGGTCTTCACAAACTTCAGCCTGTTTTTCTACAAGACCCATCAGGTGAGGACTGTCTCCTGGCTGTCCTGGTTTGACTGTGCTGGCCACAACAACAGGAAACATTTCCCCGTCCCCATCTTCCTCCACCCCCTCCTACCCATGATCTTCAACATGACCTTGTTTAGTCTAAACTCCACTGCACTTGAGAATATCACGTCTCTCTGAGGAATTTCAGATCTGTGTGCCATCTAAGCTGTTAATCACGTTTTCATGTCAGCTCCCTTTTGGTACTACTGAATGAATAGTAGAACAGATATTCATGTAACATATTTTGCTCAATATATTGTACTGTGCATGATTTACAGTAAATTAAATTCTAAATGGTTTACTGTTTCTGTCTTTCCCTCTCCTAGGATGACTATCCTCTGGCTAGTCTCCCCTTGTTGGGATACTCTGTCACCATCCCCTCCGAGTCTGAAAACATCCACAAGGACTACGTCTTCAAACTACACTTCAAATCCCATGTCTACTACTTCCGTTCTGAGAGCGAGTACACTTTCGAGAGGTATAGTACACCTATTTTTTTTTGTACATCTGTACAGTGTACTTGGTTGATTTTGGGTGACTTTGTGGATTTGGGCCAGCGCTGAAACCCTCTATATTTCTCTCTTCCCAGGTGGATGGAGGTGATTCGCAGTGCCACTGTCTCTGCCAGCCGCACCCGCATCCTGAGCCGGAAAGAGCCCCACCCGTACTGATCCAAAGAGCAGGGGGTTCTCCCTGTTTCTGTGCCCCCCCCCCCCCCCCCTCCCATGGGTCTGGTCACACCCAGCCCTGCCACACTACAACACCCTCCCCTCCAGCAGCAAGCTGCAGAGCCCCACCGCACTTCACTTCTGTTCTCTGGACTCTTCGATTTCATTTTCTAAACATATCTGGGACATTTGTACATTGAGCAGAGTCCATGCACAATCTTGGTGCTTTTTAATGCTTTAATGGTGACATGTCCGCTGGTTTAGACTGCATCAGAGACTGCATTTTCAGCATTTTTACTCGGCTCTGAAACCTCTTTTGTAGGATGTCATTTTATACTGTTTTCTAAACGGTCTGAACCACTTAATATTCTTCTGGTTTTACATTTTGTCATTGGTTGTTTTTATGACAGACATATGCTGATACAGAGATTCTGCATTTTTCAAGTTGTTTTTTCATAGATAGTTAGAATGTCCCTACATCTTCACAACGTTTTTTGTCTCCTTGTTCATTTTACAGGGCTCAAAGCTGCTTTGAAATCCAACAGCTTGAGTGCCAAATTTGTATCAATGTCCTAGACTTTCTAATGCATTTTTATTACATTGCCGATGAAAAAAAGGCCTCATAGAATGAGATTAGAAATGTGTTGAAAATAATTGTTTTCTAGAAGATGTCTCTGGACAGTGTGTGAGACCTTGTGAAAAACATGACTGATTACCAAGGTATACAAATATTTTGTTGTATCATTGTCATATCTCTAGGACTAATCACAAAGCCGTCAGGGAAGCTAACATCACCGCAAATGCCATTTCAAGTAAAGTGAATATTTCTGTTAAATGCTGATTGTTGTTGTATGGATTCTTCTGAGGGTGTTCTGAAGACTAATATACCCATAGATATAGACCTGTTCTATATCTATGATGATACCACCCTCAACTGTGTGAGAAATGTGAGACATGTTCATAATCTGTGTATTATGAAGGAAACTGTAATGGAAAGCTTTAAAGAATATGTGTGAAACAAAATATAAACTTTCAGTTCCCAAGTACCATTGCCCCTTGTTGGACTAGGCTGCCTCCCATGTGTAAAGAGACCTTCATGTGTCTAAATGAAATGGATATATGCATATGACAGGGTTTTTGCAGTGTAGCATTCGAGAGGAATAAACTTTGGTTTTCCTTGTTGAGGGAATGCTGTGTTTTCCCTGAAAACAGAGAGTTCTTTGGAAATGAAAGCAATAAAAACCTCATTTGAACAAATGTGTTGTGTGTTATTTCCATGTTCCACAAAATCGAGATGTGATAGCCCAGTGAATGTTTGTCACCACCATCACCTCAGTACACCATGCAACATATTGAACAAATTCCAATTGTGTTATATACCCCAGTAAATCCTACAGATGGCATCATTGCTCATTGCATGGTTTAGGGCTGTCTAGGAAAAACGTCCATAAACCCAATTCATCTAACATGAGTCATGACATAAGCAAACTGTAAAAATATCAATGTGGGCTACAGCGGATCATAGTCAAAAACCAGTGTATCCTACTACATTATCAGGCAGGTCATGTGTGTATCCTATTCTGTACTAGTCTTGTTCCCAGACACTTCCACAAATATGAGGTTAATTCTGTACTGTAGAAATTAATTTATTGATCCACTTAACTACATAATTATATGCAAATGACTGGTTGTATAGAATACACAGGCCTACACGTTTAGCCTAATTGAACTGTACTGTATTCATTCATAATAATGTAACAACAATAGTCCCAGTACAGTGGTTGGATATTCCACCTTCCACATTAAGTCTGCGATACTATAATGTTGACTCTACCATATGGGCTGTCCATGAACTACCTGCCTACTGTACAGTACATTCATATGCGCTCATCGAAATTCTGTAGGTGGGCAGGCCTTTGTAAATCAATGAGGAGGGCGGAGTGTGGTATGGGGCCGTTTACCGAACAAGGCACGCACGCAGATTACGCCTTCTGGCTGGCGTAGCATGTACCGACGAGGGACCGCGATGAGACGATGACAGGTCAGAATAATGGTTTATTATGACAACAATAACTCCGAAGGGAAGAGTAACAGCTGCGGAATAATACAAAACAACTTTCACCTTTAATGGCAAATTATGAGATCAGAAAGGCAGACTGAACCAGCAGTACGACAGCATGATCCAGTTTCCAACTCAAGGTGTGCAGTAGTGACAGTGGGGACGGAGAAACGGAAAAGCCGGTGGATGAATTTATGCATTTAGTTTATACCCTTCTATAACAATTTATCAATTCCTAAAGAAATTTATGAAAGCCAGAGCTGGACGATGTCTGTTCCAGTGCTCCCGGAGACCAGGAAATTTACAAGGGGTCTAAGTAAACCTGGAACTGCGGCTGAACTAAGGCAAAGTGTCTCCGAGGTTGTCAGGACATCCGTGCTTGTTGTAAGTACACAGTTTCAATATCTAACCTTACTCTTCTCCCATACCTTATTCTGTCAACTATACCTCTTACTGCTACGGTATCCCCGTGTACTGTTACTTTGTTCCATATAGTGTGGCAACGTTGTCAACCAGTCTCCATGTGTCGTTAAACAAACCGCAAGGTTGCTGATTCGAGGTCAGCTGGTGCAGCACACTATGATATTATTCATACTGACTTGGGGGTTTAACTCAATGACATGTGTATTGACTTTTGGCAACTTACATTTGCTTGAATATTAGATACATAATGCAGCCTTTTACGCAGCACAGTCGTATTGCAATGGGTTAGGGTTAGGGGTTTTTGATACACACTGACTCACTTCAAGTTGTAGTCCATTTTGGTCACATTTTTTGTCACACCACCTTTGTCCTTTAACCCTTAGGAAAGGTAAATCCACCACTGTCTAATCATTAATTGGACATGTAAATAAGATACACACTGCATCTGAGGTACACATGGTTATCCTGGATAACATATATTTGTGTATCACTGACCTTAATACTCTGAATGTGTAATTAAAATCAGGTATGTAAAAGGTGATCATAAATATGTTGACCTGAACAGTACAGTATGGCGACACTAGAAAGAATAGCATGAGAACACCTCACGGATGTAGGTATGAGACGAGATGACTCCAGACATTCCCCTAAGGGCAACGCCTTTGCATGATAATTAGGGGAAATGCCATAAAAGTATCTCAAAGCCGCCATGGTACAGTTGGCCCATAATATGTGTTGCAATATCCTATTCATTGTATAAATTACCATGTTGGCACTGGTGTGTTCTTGAAGTGTTTTATGTCATAAAACAATTCTGAATCTGTGCCTCATTAGGGCCTATTATATTTAGCATCAATGAGGCTATCCATTTTCATACAGAGGCTCTCAGAAAGGCGCCTCTTTACAAGGGAAGGTATTTGACAACAATTTCATGGATGGTATCCCAGACGCTATCAGATGGCATTGATGTAATGATGAATTTGACCATCCAGTGTGTAACATTTGGGCAATGGAAGCCTTATGATATCAATTTTGCAAAGGCTTAGGGGAGAAAGGAGTTGACCCTTTTGTCTGTCAATGTGTTTGGTGTGGTGTTCAGGGCGATTGTTCCAACTTTCCTGAAGAAGTTGCTAGGTAACCGAAACAGACACCGTCCAAGCTCTCTGTCAGGGAAATGGAATCCTGAGTCAAGATCCCAGACACACGACCACACCTTCATATTATTTATTCATTTTCACTATGGAGTTGAGCCAGAGTATCCTGGAGGAGGAGAAAACGAGGGATATGCAAAATAATGTGTTTCAGAAAATCAACAAGGATATGACTAAAGAGCAACTCCCAAGTTAAACATTTTGCAAAGACCTACAGCTACTCTAGGCTAGGAGTATCCTATAACATCCTCCGGCTAGTGTCCATTCACTGACAAACATATGGCCGGTGGTATGAGCTGTAGAAGTGGAAGTATAGGTCTCTTGTTGTGCTGGAGTGGTCGTGGAGCCCCTCAGTGGGACAGGAATGTGATTGTACACAAGACCACCGTCCACACAGATTGTAATTAATTCCTCCATGAAACATGTAAATACCCTCTGAGGAAAAGAAGGATCTCTTTCAGTGACATAAAGGGGAGATTGTGACTGATCCCCACCATTGTGGACGATTGTATTTCAGTCTGCATTCAAAGACAAATGTATTGTATTCTTAGTCTTCTTTCTGTCTGAAAGATTGTAATCAGAATACACACAAATAATTAATAATAATCAAATTGACTAGACCCTCTTTGGATGGTTCATACATATTATCTGCCACTGTCTTTTGCCATTACTCAAGCTAATGATGGGACAGGATACAATCTAAAGTTTGATTTTGGTGACAAATACACTCTTCCACTAACAATACAGTTATATGATGTTTCTGAGAGTACACACTGGGCAGAGGCCCTTTGTTTATTGTTGGAATGAAGGGACGTGTGAGTGGACAAGGCCCATAGCTGAGATGTCCCTCTGTTTCTCCACACTCACAGCCAGCTCTCTATGAATTCCATTAGCTCCATAATGGCCGTCATCAGCTTTGAATTTGTTGTGCTGGTGGCAGCAACTCCTAGCCAGCCTTTGAAACAAAACAGGAGTTAGCACTTTTGCTTTCCTTTATTAGATTAGAACTGAAATGCCTTTCCACTTTAAAGAAGATTCCTTTGTATCTAAGGTCTCTGTATTCTGCTCTGCTTTCGTAGTTACGAAAGGTGCGGAAACGTTTTTGCTCAGATATCAATACTCTGGTCTCTTTGGGACTTGGGCTTTGCAGATGAGCTTAACGTATCAATGCTCGCTGGAAATGAGCTGTTAACTGCTGGAAAGCAGCTAGGGGCAGTTGTATAATTGCAATCAATAGCCCATGTTGCATTTCATCTAATGGCGATATACTTAGATAATCAGTGTTCCTGCCGTTTGTGTTGCCCTAGGGGACTGTAAACCATGAGGCAGGTCATACTCTGGCACCAGCCTATCAGTGCACAGCTGACCTTTTGTGACCAGAGGGCATCGTAGCTTGTCCCCTCTCCTTTGCATATTCAAACTGACCATGCTGTGACTTTATTGACGGTTTTCAACTAAGCACAAATATGTTGTTATTGAATTCACTAGTGTGTACAATGCATGGGACTGTGTGAAAGACAATGTCATAATGTACTGTAGGAAATTAGTGCCGTATCTGTGTAGTCCCTCCTTGAGTTCCTTTTGTTTGTCGGAGAGGGCGATGGAGAAATCAGATGCCCTGTAATCCGTTTGGCAGGCAGAGCGGTAGAGCATTTCCTTTCGTATGGTTCCAACCAATCAAACTGACCTACTGAACATCAACAAACATTGGTCATTCTCATCCGGTTACAATCCGTGTAATTGTCCATTTCCTTCACCTCCCATTCTGTTGTTGTCCTCCATGCTTTTTCTTCAGGCATCGTTGACAACAGAGATGGTGTTGTGGTTTGACTCGGTCAAGCAATTCTGTGGTATGAACCTTCACTATGTACAGTATGAACAGTTTACAGATGGCTTAATAAAAGTCATAGTGTGCTTCCTGTGGTCATGACTGACTTGTCCTGACTCTACATGACTTTAATTTCATAAGCAGGTCCAGCTGTTCATTGAGGATGAAGTGGGCACATGAAGCCCATTCATACAGTAAGGTCAATGGTACAAACCATGACTTGTTCTTATCTATGTGATACTAAATTACTTATTATGGACTACACTACCATAATTTCAAAAAAAAATTCTCTGTAACACCTGCTGAAGTCGGCTCCCTGCTCCCTTGTTCCCTCTACGCTAGGTGACGTGTGCATCCCAGGAATACATCAGGTGGTCGTGTTGAGAGTTAAGCTGTGACACACAGACAGAGGGAACATTGTCTACGGTGTAATTTCATTACATATGGAACAGTTGTGGATAACCACTGGCCTTTGAGCCTGGATTCCACTTTGTGTGAGGTTTCTTTGTAAGACTCGCTCTTCAAAGAGTACTCCCTGAAAACCATTATTGTTTACCATTTGATAAATGAATTTGATCTTGAATATCTTTCTCAGTCCTCTCCTAATTGTGAGGAAATGAAAAGGGTACCTAATGTAATATTGCCCGTAGAGTGCCTATGAGGTTTACTAAAACTGATTTTATGAATGCTTTGAAATACCTCAGTGTAAGTCACATTTCTAGCCCTTACAGTCATAAGTCCTGTATTTATGTTAGCTGTGTGAGGCTGATGTAACTATGGATGCTGCCCTTTCCAGTTGGGGACACAGTTGTAGTTGGTGGTGGACAGAGTTGTAGTTGGTGGTGGACAGAGTTGTAGGTGGTGGTGGACAGAGTTGTAGGTGGTGGTGGTGGCTGTGGCATGTGCCACCAGGCCAGTCAGGAGATTAGAGCGTTGTTACTCGTTTTCAGGGCCTATGCAGCTTGGCCATGTCTCTCTCTCTCTCTCTCTCTCTCTCTCTCTCTCTCTCTCTCTCTCTCTCTCTCTCTGTCTGTCTCTCTCTCTCTCTCTTTCTCTCTTTCTCCTCTATTTCTCTTTAATCCAGCAAGCTCTACCATGGACACCACACCACAGGGGGGCCTAACACAAGGCTACCTGGACCTGAACCCCACTCCCTCCACAGATACCCCAGGCTCATATTACTGATTCTAAACACAGAACAAACTGTATTTGGAATACCAATACCAATGTTTCATACAGTACCTGCTGGCACTTTTGTGGAGCTAATACTAATACTTTTAACATGTTGCGTTGTGTGTATGTGTGTGTGTGTGTGTGTGTGTGTGTGTGTGTGTGTGTGTGTGTGTGTGTGTGTGTGTCTGTGTGTGTCTGTGTGTGTGCATGTGCATGTGTGTATGTGTACGTGTGTGTAATGATAAGTGGCACACAGAGCGGCTCACCCAGGGGGGTACAGATAGCTGACCAGATGAGATCTCTAGCTGCGTCAATAATGCATGAGGCCTTTCTAAAGCCCATGTGACCATTAAGGGACCCACTCTCTCCTGTGTTCTGTGGTTTGGACAAGGCAACATCTTAGTCACTACTCCAACACACTGCACAAGCCCTCTTCATCGTAGTCTAGTCTAGCTGAAGGATAGTACTCCATGCCCCTTATCTTCTTAGAAAATGATGTACAGTTATCTTCAGTGATGGTCTCTGGCCTGCCATGTTGATTACAGACTGCATTGGTCATCATTACGGCTCCATGTATTGACGGTGACCTTGTTGTGCTCCTCCTGGAAGAGAAAGCTCATTTGGTTATTGGCCTGAGTTCGAGAGGCCTTGTATGTTCAATTACACTATCCAAGAGATGTGTTCGCTCTGTTTCAATGACTACTTTGCATATAAATAGGACAAGACAAGAGTAGATAAGGGGAATATGGGGTCAACCACTTTCGTATTTCATACTATACTACTGAAATACTTTTGTCTCTATTTTTGCTAATCCATGCAATGAGGAATTGCTCTGAATGCTCAAAGGCAGTTTAGACTGGAAACATTTAAAGCCCACATGACACAGATATGACCAACGATGCATGGTTTGTGGCAGGGAATGCTTCAAGGAAAGTGAGAAACTAGAGCACACACCCACAGGGCTGGCCATAAACATTGTCTGCTTGGCATTGTGCAGGGTTCTTGGCAGTTGTGGTTTTAATCCAAACCAGAACCGCTCAAGGCCCTCATGGCCAGAGAAAGATGCTGTATAGTTCCTCAGTGAAGCATTGGAGGCATAAGATAATTCAGTCCATCATGTCTATGTGTGAAAGGGTCTTTTTTAGCCAGGGTCTGTCAAGTCTTGGTTTTCCACGTCTCTGTACACAATAGTGATGTAGCCAATTCAAATCGTCTCATGGTCAAACAATGACAGCTTTTAAAAATATATTATATTATAAAAATAAATACATTGGAAAAGTGACTAACCATTGTTTCTGAGACACTTAGAAACCATAAACCTCTTCTTTGCAATCCTCACTACTGCACAGTGCCAGTAGAGCGTCAGTCCAACCACTAATCAAAACGTCTCCAAACCTGACACTCATAACTAATCCACAGGTGTCGTTTTGTGGTTGCTTCAAACTTGTGGCTTATTTAACCATTTCCTGCTGTGAGAAGAAAAAACAGGTCCACGATGAGGAAGTACTTTACTGTGTTTGTCCCTCCCCCTCACAGGTCATTGTAATCTCAGATGTGCTATACATAGGCCCATGGGCACAATGGGCCATTGATTTCTTAGTGGCTAAGCCCAGGATTCCATTTGTGTGGACTGATTTAATGGCTGTTATGTAATTGTGCCTGGTGAGATGGAAATAACTCTTAGTTGTAACCAAAGGCAAAGTCAGACACATTACTGTATACACATATAGTCATATTCATTAGATTATCACTAGAAAAGATCAGGGTTGTTCATAAAACAGACATGAATCTTTTTGGAGTTCTGAGTTCCATGCGCAAATAAGTTATACACATTCCACCCCTTGGAATACTCCCCTGGCCAACTCTGCCCCAAAATATTTAAAGCCTACCCAAACAGGAAGTGCCCATGACTTCCTGTCTCTCATCTTCTTGTGGGAGTACAGAGGCCTGAGAGTTCCTAGATAGAGGTGGTTTCCTGTGGTTGTAATGGGAGTGCAGGCAGGGCTGGCCAGGCAGTATCCAGAGTGAGGCTTAGAATCCCGCCCACTGTGACCGTTCCCTGTGATAGAGGCTGACTGTTTTGGAACACAGGGGAGGTTACCATAAGAAACTGCGTGAGTTCTAAAGAGCCAGGCTGGATGGTGTTTTCCTGTTAACAAACGCAAGGCACTGCTTTGAGACCTGCTTCACTTCACACTCCTGCCTCAACACTAAGACCGCCAAACTACTGGCTTCTTACCAAGATGTTGAAAGCATTTTCATTGATGATATCTGAACTCTGAAGTTTTGGTTTGGGCACCAAAATACTGTATATACAACATGAGTCAAGCATTGGTCTGGTCTAGGCTTGTTGCTGTATCTTAACTGAAGTCTGAAGTGAGGTTTGTTTTCATGGAGGCTGGAATGCTCTCTGCTGCTCTGACAGTTTGTTTGGGCCTGGTGCTCTTATTTGGAGGATCTGAGTGGTTGGGTTGTACAGTAGCAGTCGTGCCACCTACATTGCTTTAGATTACAGTTTGAACCCCCCCCCCCCCCCCTCCTCCCATTCACTGACACACTTATGAAGACTTGCTCTAGGCCTACAGCCTGAATGCTGTACAATACATGTTAATCTTACCTTCATTTTGTAGGCTACTGTAATACAATCAGTGTTATATCTGGAAACTCCAGCCTTCAGGCAGAAGAATGCTATTTTGATTCTTCACGCCCGCACATAGGTGTGACTATGGGGGACTGACTGGATGACTGACTCATATCCTTCTGACCTTTTTTCCTTTCTGATTATGTGGCAAATCCAGTTTGCCATTTCCTTTGTAAACTGATAACACTGCTGTCATTGTCATCTGTGATCTAATTAGTCAATCCTGTTAAGTGACTGAACTGAAATTGAGATGTACTGTCATGACATGCTAGTACGAGGCTTATAGTACAGTGTCATTCCCTCAGCCCTGCAGAAGCCCCCTGGGCCCCTTAACCAGACACTGAACAGAGAGGAAATATCTGTCCCAGATGCTTGGTTTGGGAGGAGATATCACATGAAACTGACATATATATATAATTTGACATATACATAGAATTTGAAATCACTCGGCTCTATGGGTGTGACCGCTGTATGTTGAGAAAGCTCCTTTTAATTCCTGAGACTCACGGTTGATTAATGAGGTACGTGGCTGTGGCTTTGTGATTAAGTCCCTCCACCTCACCTCTTAGGAAAGACAACATACAGTACAGGCCTGGAGGCAGTGAGCGGTCCATCAGCCCCGAGCAAGCAGCTTGGAACAGACATATTAATGGCTCCATTAAGGGCAGTCCCTCACACAGCATGGCCCAGCCCATCAACAGGAAGTGAATCACAGATGTATCAGGAAACCTGTCCTGTGTCTGTGCCTGCCTGGACACAACACACCGGCTGATCCATTGGCTTGTGAGTGGCTAGCCGGCCATGTATTAACTGGTGGGTGAAATTGGTGAAGCCTAAAAGCTTTACCAGTATGATCGCTAGCTCTCTGAACATGTGCCCTGCCCCGACCGGCAGATTAAGCTCAGCGGATTATGTCCTCAAAAGCACTATACTTCCAACCGTGTATAGCAGGACATAGCCTACCGGAGACAGGTCCCTGTTCGCTGGTGGACAAGTGTGGGAAGTGTGTGATCAACAGAAGCAGACTAATGACAAGCAGATTTCATTTAAAGGGTTGTTTATTTTTTGGGCCCCTAAAACTAACATTTCCCTCCCTTCTCCCTCCTCTGTTAAACTACCGTAAAGTTGTAATTGTGGGAACCGACCAGTGGCCCTGAAGAATGAAATTGAAGGGTAAAGGAAGGCAAGCGTTTACTAAGCCTTCTCATATGTATTCTTTTCTCCTCTACATGGCATTTTCTCAATTTTTGAACCACTGCCAATTTTCCCCATTTTTGTTTACCCTTTCTCCATGTCTCTTTTCCTCTCTTCATTTTCTGTGAGAGAGTGAATGTGCCACATCCACTCACATCCAACAGTTCATAGCACTTCATTGTGAATGTACACACTTTATTAGGTACACCTTGCTAGTACCGGGTTGGACCCCCTTTTGCCTTCAGAACTGCCTTAATTCTTTGTGGCATAGATTCAACAAGGTGCTGGAAACATTTTGGGAGATTGAGATTTTGGTCTATATTGACATGATAGCATCACGCAGTTGCTGCAGATTTGTTGGCTGCACATCCATGATGCAAATCTCCTGTTCCACCACATCCCAAAGGTGCTCTATTGGATTGAGTGTGCCAAGAAAATATCCCCCACACCACTAGATATATGAGTTAACAGCAGTTGAACAGGTATACCTAATAAAGTGGCCGGTGAGTGTAAATGATCTGTTAGATGTAATATGCTTTGTTTAGTCAGCTTAGTCATTGAGAATGCAAACACTGTAGTCATAGCTCACTCTCATAGAAATTCTGTGACTGTCTGATTGGGTATTTCTGGAGTCAAAGAGCCAAACATCTTCTACTGTAGATTAATCAGCTTTGAAGAGTGTGTCATATCAATTCAGCTGCAGCCACACACACTCACCCAGCTGTGCCCCCCCTGACATTGGCTTAGTGCGGTCACTGACCTCCCATTCATACACACCAGCTTCCTCTGGGATCAGTTCAACACACTGTATGAACAGTAGTATGATAGCTACAGTGACAGATTAGAGTAGGCTACAGTTTGAATTCAGCAACAAAACCTACTGAAGTGTTTTAACACATTCAGGAGTCTTAAAATGTGTTTATCATGGGCTGGTACAATTGGCTGGTATTTATTTGTACTCTGTTGATGATAGAAGGACTGCTGAAGAGTGTTTGGGGAACTACTTAAAATTCCTGGTTTCTGCTGCAGTTTCACTGCAGTCTCCCCAAGAGATGAAAGTGAAAGTTTGTCAAGACTTTGTTGTCATTTCTCTGGGATTTCCCCCTTGTGTAGTACATAGTACCTAGTCTCTTATCTTATCCAAGGTGCCCAAGAAAGGGCGGTCCGTCAAGACTTAGTGGAAGGTTTAGGGGTGTTTTTATTATGCAATCACCTACAACTCAATTGAGAGTACCCTGCCTCTAAACTACCTGCTGTTAGTTTAAGGTTAGGGATAAAATGTTTGTTGTTGAGTTTAAATCCATATAATAATCTTGTAGTGCCAGGCAGTGTGCTGCACTGCCTGTGTCTGTATGGGACCTGCTGCGGCCAGTGGGGATCAACTCTAATGACTTTTCACCAGGCTGGCTGCATATTTGGCATTCCTCAGTCTGATACTGTAGGCCCGGGGGGAGAAGGGGGAGGCCCAGCCCATGGGCATGGGGGGCTGTTCCCAGAGGCAGCATGGGGGTCGAGGGGAGTTCGCCTCCAGGTTGCCTGCTGATAGCCTGTAAAACTGTTGGAGTTTTTTTGATGTGGAATGGAAAACTGAATCACTAGAGTTGAGTTGTGGGTGTTTCATCTGTGTCTTTGTTGTGCTCAGAGAAAATGCAAAGATTAGAGAATCATTTGATTGTTGTGGAATTATGAGTTCCATATTAAGTGGTGGACCATTCAAGAAAAATGTACATGAAAGAGTGAACTGTTGTTTTTGAAACCTGACACAAGGCCATTGTGCTGTACCTCTCCCACAATATACATACAAATGAGTTGGTCTGTTTTAAGGTCTTATATTTCTGTAGGGGCAGTGTTATTTATGATAATGCTTGCATTTGTGGTTACATTTGCTGACCAGCAGAAAATGAAAGTCCAAGTGAAAGGGGATAAAGTCTTATAAATCAGGAAATCATATCGCCCGAGTCAATATTTAGTTTCTCCGTCAAAGCCTCTGTGTACAGTGGAATAAGAGCTCTCTTTCAGGCCTTGTTTTTGTTTGCTCTTCGTTTGTTTTACAGGGACTTACCATTAGGAAGCAGGATTGCACTGTGCTTGCACTTTGCTACCACGGGACTCAGTAACACCAGCTGGGTGTTTATGGATGGGCCCTGTAAGCCGAGGGGCCTGATCTCAATCAGCCTTGTTTGGGCTGGAAGACTCAGAGGTGATCCCAAATACTACTCTGTTTATGGCCAGGGAGGGAGGGAGGGATGGAGGGGGAGAGGGAGAGAGAGAGAGAGGGGGGGGGGGGGGGGAGAGAGAGAGGGGGGGGGGAAGAGAGAGAGAGGGGGGGGGGAAGAGAGAGAGAGAGGCTGAAACCAGAGGACAGTGTCAGGGGAGTGCTTTACCACACACACTTCTGTTTTTACCGTGCCCTGCTGAGATAAAGAGCTCAGTATCTTACCTCTCTTAATCTCTTATTTGTGTCTCTACTCACCATTACAGGGGCATGGCTATGTCACACCATGGCTATGTCACACCATGGCTATGTCACCCCATGGCTATGTCACCCCATGGCTATGTCACACCATGGCTATGTCACACCATGGCTATGTCACACCATGGCTATGTCACACCATGGCTATGTCACACCATCCCGGACTCAATAAGCTATTGAAGTGGTATTTTTGTTTTGGCATAGTTGGGTGATCCTTGTTCCTGAGGGCAGGTTAACTTCCTATAATACGAGGATGCCTCAGCCACTCCTTTCCTTATGTTCTCCCATTTCCTTTGACCAGTTTAGTGCGTCTGAGATTTGTACACCCGCAATCCAGCTCCAGCACGCTGCCTACTGCTTTATGGCCTCTGTCCTTTTGGATAGGGGCTTTGTTGTTAACAATAGAAAGTGCGTCAGCTGAAAGCACTGCTGTATGAAAGTACATTAGGGAGCTTGACGTATGGAATGGTGAGCTATACGTGACTGAGAGCAATGGGGAGGGCTGTGTGTGGACCTCTCTGGTCAGAGTGCAGAATGTGGTCTATTCAAGACACAGACAGGCCATGAGACTAAACTATGCAGTCCAATATTGACTGTCCCAGGCAGCCAGCCGTTCTAAAACAGGGATGTATCCCATAACATGTGTTTCCTTTGTCAGGAAGGGCGGGGGGGGGGCTCCAAGGGGGGCTTCACTGGGGACTTTCACCCCCACTCCCACCACCACTGTCATATAGTACTGCAGCCAGCTCTCACACAGCCGTGGCAGGAGTAGGGAGAGGTGCCACCCCTGGCCACTGCAGTGCCAATGCCCAGCAAGCTAGCCAGCCAGCCAGCCAGCCAGCCAGCCAGCACAGCAGTCGTAAAGACGTCGTCTGCAGATATAACACACATTATAACAGAACTAAATGGTGAGCCAGATGGTTTTTGAAGTTTCATTTTTAGGGCCAAACTGAACTGCTGACAGCATTGTTTTCCCTTTTCTAAATCTTGATGCACAGCATACTGTCTAGTCACCTTCAGCTCCTTATGGCAACTCCTCAGGGTCACCCACTGTCCATCAAAGAGGCTTAGTGTCCTCCCGGCGGACCTCGCTGGCACAGCTAGAGGTAGAGCTGTGCAGGTGGATGGATGCACACGTCCAACTCCCCCCCACTTATTTCCCCTGATTGTGGACAGACAGCTCCCGCTGAACCGGGCTCAAGAGGATTTTCCACTGATTACACAGAAAAAGCCAGCCAAGATGAGCTGATCCCTGGAGGATCCAAACTACTTCCATTCCCCTTCCCGGCTGCTCCGTCACCTCCCTCTCATAATAGACATCTGCCAGAGAACAATATCTGTTTAGGGACTCACGTCTTCAGCTCTCAATTCTACTAATGATATACAGTAGGGGTTTAGATTAGTATGTTTGAAAGGTTGGGGTTTCCTCTACCCTTTTAACCTATATCGTTACTCTGATGTTAATACTCTTACTGTTACCTAATACCTAATACTGTTAGGAACGATGGGCGATTTGAATTCCCTACTTCCTTCCCCTTGTTCTCTCTCTGTCACTGCTTCTCCCTCAGGGCTACTTTCACAGAGTCGTTTATTCCATAAGCAAGCTAATATGAACCTGCTGTAAAACACTCTAATAACACTGCACTGGGACTATCAGAGTAGCGCTTGTCAATGTGGAGTCATGTCGGGCTATAGTTAGTCACATGTTCCCTCACAGAGGTGGCCCCCCAGGCAGGCGCGTGTGTTGGGATTCCTCAGCACTCAACCGGATGACTGCATGTTGGGACCTGTCCCTCATTTTGGTCCACTGTTATCGGAAATGCAGATGGCTTTCCTCACAATCCCTGATGTTACTCTGATGTTAATGCTTTTACTGTTACCTAGTACCTAATACTGTTAGGAACGATGGGCAACTTTAATTCCCTACTTCCTTCCCCTTGTTCTCTCTCTCTCTGTCACTGTTTCTCCCTCAGTGCTACTTTCACAGCCTACAGGATCCTGTCCCATGCTGGTGTTCAGTATGGGGTTATAAAGATTACCCTACGCCCCCCCCCCCCTCCACACCCCCCCACCGCCACCGCCACCCGCTGAGACTCAGCCACTCAGCCACTCTCCACACCTTCCTCTCAGCATGCCCTAGCTAGGTGACGATAGCTTCCTGCCATTCTTTTCTGCTCCCTCCACCCAATGCCTTTCTCATGTTACACACTCACTGTACCGTGTGTGTGTGTGTGTGTGTGTGTGTGTGTGTGTGTGTGTGTGTGTGTGTGTGTGTGTGTGTGTGTGTGTGTATGTGTGTGTGTATGTGTGTGTGTGTGTGTGTGTGTCAATCCTAAGATTTACTGTCTCCAATGACATATGTGAATGTGGGGAATTTAACTGCTCTTTAATCCACTCAGTGTGACTCCGTTTTTTATTCCGGGATTTCTGAAGGAAATCGGTGCGTCCCATCTGTTGGACAAACAAGTAGTTGGGTAATCCCATAATGGCAATCTCTAATGGGGGTTTTCCCAAGCTATTCTTGGTAAGCATCTCCTACTGTGGCTGCCTTGACTGGATGAACCATTTCCCCAGACAAAAGGCCAAGGTTCAACTCCTTATTGTTATAAAAGTTAATTTTCAAATGGATCTTAATTGTAATTCATAACTTGGTGATTAATGATTTCTAGACTTGTTTTTGAATAACAGGATGCTTGTTAGAATTTTAGTGGCAGTCTTTAATTTTTCTTTAAATCTGTTTTTCCACACACTAGCATACTGTATGGTTGCATTGATTGCAGGAAGTTGTTGTACTGCAGAATTCAATAAGATCACAGTTAGACGCATGCATTAGTGCATCACAACCGACTGCTCCGTCTACAGTAGGTGGATATTACTGTGTGTACTGTACTGCATGGCCTGTCTGTAAGGAGTTGGTTATTCCATAAGCAAGCTATTATGAACCTGCTGTAAAACACTCTAATACTATAATAATAATAATGTGGTCCTCTGTGGCTCAGTTGGTAGAGCATGGCATTAACAACTCTAAGGTTGTGGGTTTAATTCCCGCTGGGACCATATATACTGACATGTATGCACTCACTGCAATGTAAGTCGCTTTGGATAAAAGCGTCAGCTAAATGGCATATATTCTATATTAATAACACTACACTGGGACTATCATGTGTGGAGTCATGTCAGGCTATAGTTAGTCCTCACATGTTCCCTCACAGAGGTGGCCCCCCAGGCAGGCGTGTGTGTTGGGATTTCTCAGCACTCAACCGGATGACTGCATGTTGGGACCTGTCCCTCATTTTGGTCCACTGTTATCGGAAATGCAGATGGCTTTCCTCACAATCCCTCTGTTATGCCAGGCATGGTTTATCTAACTCTGAATGGTCATTGATTGATTTGTGAATTTAGATTTCCCCCCATAGGCCTCATACATCTGGGCAGCAGGTTTGCATCACAGCCACCCTGTGAGAGCGTGATATTTGGAAATGTTTGTGTCTGAAATGATTGAATGAGTGGTTATGTTTATGGTTGCCTCTGGCTTTGTGGACATCACAATGTTGTCACTAGGCCTGGGATATGCTGGTCGTGTTTGTGGACTTGAATGTGGTTCTAGCCTGTGTAAATACAGTCAACTCTGTCTGGCTTTACTGTAGGCCTACTGCCTGCGGTGGTCAGGTCTCCCTGTGTCAGAGTACTGATTGTTTTTTCACTGACCTGCTGCCTATGACCTCGATCTGGATGTAAACAATGGCTGCAGTGTGCTGATGGATAGATGGGCGACCAGTTGGTCAGCTCTGTGACTGGTGAAGATGACCAAGTGATGCCTGGCGAGCCAGTGTGTGTTGAGTCATCATGCACTGTCACTGGTATGAATATTGAGGGCCAGAGATAACACGACCCACTGACTCTGTGTGACGAGACACTTTGTATGGAACATGATCTTGAGGCTTACTGTATTGGCGGTAAGGTGGTATTAGTGACAGAATGATACTACACATCAAAGAGCATGACAAAGCTTCTCCACACAGGGCCAAAACAAACACAGGTCTAGTAAACAGCATGCATATCTAACTATATTGGACTATGACTCACTACTTGGACGGGACCTATGCAATTACATCATTATACTGGCAGTGTAGAGTTGGATAAATCAAGACTGGGTTTATGTGGTGTATTTTCATGTCTAACTATCAGCAATTTGTCTTGCTTGGCATATATGATTAAATACAAATGCATGCAAATATGTTGTGGTATTAAAATGAGGGTTTTATGAAAATGAATAAACAACAAAGCTTGTGTGTGAGTGTAGTATGCCCAGTAGCCTGTAGGTGGCAGTAGCTGCATTGGTTGTACTGTACCTGGAGATAACTAATAGTTTATTGGATCATGATTTAGAAAACTTCACAAAATACTCAGATTACTAATATGACATTGAAAATGATCTGCTAAATTGTTTTACTTGAACTGTTACCAAGACTGATCTCTTACGGGTTGAGCAAGAGTTTTGCTTAGAGTATTAATGTAACAGAAAAAACATCAGTAGTCGAATACTGGAGAATAAAGTTCAATCATAATAACATAGGCCAACACCATCCAAGAAACTTGAAACATTGCAGTAGATGTAATCTTGTGAGTTCATACTGTTCATGTTTATTGAAATGTCTTAGTCATAGACGTTTTTTTTTGATAACATATTTCAGAAAGACATCTTGATAACGTAATTCCTAATCCTGAGAGCATATCACAGCCAAAACTCTCCGTAGTGAAACTGTGTGTGTTGTCTTTTGTGAGCCAACCACAGCTGGCACAGGGTGACAGAGTGACAGCAGGCCCTCTGGGCTTGGCACTGCCTCAGACTGTCACTGCTGCAGTGGGCACTTCGGAAAGGGCACGCACGGCAGCATGATGTGGCATATAGATGCCACTCACCAGTGATGAATATTTGGGGTACAGGAGGCTGAATTGAATTGAAATGCAAAGGGTACACCTTTAAAGACAGAGATGTATGTGTCTATCTCTATATTATGTTCTGAAGGCAACATTTCCCAATGGCCTTGTATTCATTCTTTGTGTGTGTGTGTGTGTGTGTGTGTGTGTGTGCAAGTGTACTGTATGTGAGTGTGTTTGTGCAATGGGCCAAGTTATTTATGCTGCAGCCAGTGGCAGCACTACAAAGCAAAGAAGCAGTGCCCCTCAGGAAAATGGGTCGGTTTCTTCTCCTGGGATAAATAAACCATCCAAAAATACTGAGTGAGAGGAAGAGGATGTAGCCCCTTTTATTTGTGCTGTGCCATTTGGAGAGGGACAGGCTAAACTTGGAGTCAGCTGCAGATCAGGAGAGAGGTTTAAGGGTCCGTGTGTAGGCCATGTTCTATAGCCCTGTAGTAAATGAAGCCTCTTGCGTGTCTGGGGTCTGTAGTAAGGAGGTATTATGGGCCTGTAATGTGAACTCATACATTGGCATCTTAAATGTTGAGCATTTGAATTCCATCCATATTACTTCTCCTGTCCCTCCTACTTGTCTGCAAACACAACTGTCATCCCAGTCTCTCCTCTGTGTCGCTCATAACTTGTCAGTGCTCCGATCCTTGTGCCTCTTTCAGGACCCATTGACCAGTTTCCAGTGGTTTTAAACAATGAGCCTTTCACTCTAAGTCCACCCTCCTATAGTCGTTTCATCCAAGCAGAGCTCCTGCCTTTGTTTTGGCTCAATGAACCTTCACTCTTTCCACTTGAACTCTAGATGAGGTTAACATTAAAATGATACATTTCCATAAACCTTCTATTCAGTTCAGGAGGTTTAAGTAAGTTTCAAGCAAAGTGGACAGAGTGAGGGCCTTTGTTGTGACAAGGTTTACACATCAGAAGGAAACAGCCACTTCCCTCTTCTCCTCCCCAGAGGGACCCAGCTGTGAGCTATGCTGTGTTATCTTCCCCACTCCGCTGGACCCGGGGGTGATGTCACTGTTGTCCACTATAATCCCCTCACACTCACACACACACACACACACACATACACACACACACTACCCCCATACAGCACCATAGCCATCCCTGGGCATGGCGATGCTGCCAGCTGTGAACACGACCTTCATGCCCTGGACGTTCCTCAGAAGAGATGCCAGCTCCTCATGACTCCCCATCCACTCCTCCGGGCCGGAGACTTTTATAGGGTTGTGTACATGGGACCCTCCATGATCTCCACCGAGGGGAGAGAAACTCCAGTTGACCCCTCTCTGTTCACATGTGCTGCCTTTGATGTTTTTAATCAGACCCCGCCCGCTTACTGCTAACAGCTTGACATCACATAATGTCCCGGGAGGGGGGACTGCATTAGGGGGCTATTGTAGGCCAGTGACACTGTCCACAGCCACCAGATGTGGAGTATACTCGCTTAGCTTGTGTCCCCAGGTGGAACAGAGAAAGGGGGATAGTAATAGTAGTAATAATAGTAATGGTCGTCATGCCTCAGTGAACACTGGGATTCCTTCTTTCTACAGCCTGGGTGACCTTACTCTCTCAGAGGGTGCCACAGCCATATTGATCTAGCTGAGCATGGTAATGAATCCTTATAGTATGACCCCAGTGCAGTGTTACTTATTGCTGTTATTGATACACCGGCTGGCCATAGACTGTTAGTTCATTCAGAGAATTCATTAGCAATGCCAGACAGAATCGCATACGATTTCTCATAAATACCTCTTTTCTCCTCCCATGACTATGTCCGTCAATGGACATTCACAGCAATGCCCGCTATTTTGGATCCTTCCTCCTCTTTTCTGTAATCTTAGCTCAGTGATAGGTCTTTAGACCCAGTGTGTAGGTTCAAGACTCACACACACAGTAGCTGCAGCAGCTGAGCAGTCTCTGTCCCTGGGGACCAGTCTCCTGCAGCCAGGGATCATGCTGCATATGGACCAGGGCTGGGAAGAACACTCCACCAGGGTTCCCAGTAATGACACATGACACTGACCCTCTTCATTCAGTATGGTTATGAATAAACATCAAATGTTTAGAGGGAAAGTCACCATGAATCAGCACTCACATACTGCTGAATTTAGGTTTTTCAATCTCCCTTGCACAGTAGAATCCACCAACTTTCAGATACATTGGAGTGGAGCAAGACCATAGTAATCACCCAAAGAGGATGAACCAACACATCATGTGTACAGTAGATAGAGTTGTTGTTTGGCTGGCAGCAGTAATCCACCCCACTACATCAGTCCAGACAGACAGAAGGACAAACAGTCCAGACAGACCAGACAGTCCAGACAGGCCAGACAGACCAGACAGACCAGACAGACCAGACAGACAGACAGGCAGGTAGGCAGACAGGCAGACAGACGATGCTTATCTGGGAGCCAGCAGCTGTGTACAGCGTGGGCTGGAGGACGAGGAGCTTCCATGTCCCATACAGGATGTTCACACTCACACATCCACCATCCCTACGCTCTACCATAGCGTGCATTAAGCCGATTTAAATCCCCCAATCATTCGCGCTTAGTCCTCTAGAGGTTTAAGTCTGATTTCCCATGGCTGACAGACAGTCACACACTGCAACGGCACCGTCACTGGTGTCTATACTAGTCTATAGTAGTGTGTAGTGCAGCACTTTATTTCGACTTACTATTCAGACATACTGATCCTCTGGTCGTTCTGCTGAGGCTGGTGAATGTATTGTTTGTAGGTGACAGTGTGTGTGTGTGAGCGTATGGCGTGGGAGCATGTGAGGTCACTGAGTCAGTAGGTGACTGTATTTGCGAGGTTATATCATGGGTCCTTCATATCCAGTCCCAGCGGCTGTTGTCCAGAGGTATAAGGGCTGACGGTGCTGTACAGGAGAAGGACAGTAGAGAGAGATGCAGCTGATCCGGGTGACTCAGCAACACTCGCTCGGCTTGACCTGAATTATTCATCACCGGTACAGTGTAGTAAGGCACAGACTAGACCAGCACAACCCAGAAACAGCACACCCAGCACGCTGCACACAGGGAGAGCAGCTTATTCCCCCCTGCACTCACCGCAGAGCTATCAGTACCAGTTTATCATGGTAGAGTTGTATTTGCAGTCTGCCCTCTTGGGGAACCTCTCAGAGGCCTCCACCTCTGAGCTTGTGATTGGCTGGTGGTGATGGAGGGGGGGGGGGGTGGGGATGGGGTGGTGGTGGTGGTGGTGGTGATGGTGATGGTGATGGTGATGGGAGTGGTGGTGATGGTGATGGGAGTGGTGGTGATGGTGATGGGAGTGGTGGTGAATGGTAAGAGTGGAGAGGCACAGTACAGTGAGACTCCCACAGACAACCTTAGAATACAGATACCCAGCAGTGCTCATGGGCTCTTCCTCCTGCATGCAGTATGCATAAGGTTCTCTGCACTGCGTTGCTGTGAAACAAAATCCCTCCCCAACAACCCTCAATGAGGATGATTACAGTGTAAAGAGTGCCTCTCTCTAGCTGACTGACGCCTTGACCAGCTGGTTAGCTTTTATGGTCCACTCTCAGGAATGCTATCGTAAAAGTCACTTAGAGGTCAACCTAAAACCTGAAACGACCCCAAATGATGAATTGTCTTGTTTAAGGATCAATGCATAAAACCGATACTACACGATTCATCAATCAATGGGCAAAATATCACGTTTAGTGTGGGTTCAAGAAATATCAGACAATAGATTTGTAATCGTATTTAGTAAATGAGTGTCATCACATTATCATGGGCATGCCTAAGCATGCACAACAAGGCAACGAGGCACTTCAAACAATGTCTCATAGGAATGAATCATCCTCTGTTTAACCTAGCTCTTGTATTGTATTGCTCCCTCAATAATAACTGGCTCACTGTTGACAGCTTCTGTTTTTAGTAGGGATAAAACATGCTTTAGAAGACAAAGAGGTGAGTGTGCACAGAATACCTTAGTGTGTTGTGTAGCTTAGGGACACGCTACTGTTCTTCTTTTCCTATGCTCTGTGTCTACTGAACGGGGCAGCGGTATGCTGTAATGTTATTCTCTTACAATCTTTTGTCATAAGCCAACCTTTTACCCTCCATCGATATGGGTCCACAATACTTGCAGTAGCCTGTGACTTTAAGCAAGAGAAATCATTCTACGATACCTCAATGCTCTACATAGTGCTCCTAGTCCCAAATGGGGGATTTCTGACATTGCAGTTTTCCACCAGATTACTTCTAGCTGTTCTATATGTAAAGCCTAAAAGCCCTCTTTTCCACCGCCTGACAGTCTATCCTCTTTTTGAGCACAGGCCAATGGGGGAGGGGGAGAGAGTTTTTAAAGCCACGAGGAATGGGATGAAATGAAGAGGGGATGTATTGCTAATGAGTATAGTATTGACGCCTCTCTCTCTCTCTTTCTGCGCTCTCTCTCTTTCTCTCTCTCTCTTTCTAATTCTCTAGCTCTGAATCCCGCCATCCTCAGGCTCAGCTGTTCTCCTCCACAACCCATCTCATGGCCCAATCAAATGTAGTTCAGTGTGTCAAGTGCTGCTGAAATATTAACACAGCAGCACACAGGAAAGCAGGCAGGCGGGGAGAGTTCAGTGTACCAGGACGCCCTGAGGACCCATTTCTTATTCTGCAGACTATGGGAGTGTGTGGTACTGATCTATCTTATGGTCCTTATGTGTGACAGTTACATTGTAAAGGAGGGAGCGAATGCCCTACAGATACACTGACTTTGACCCACTGACTGGTCATTTCACCCCTGCAAGGCTGTCTTAAGCGATTACTCTGTAAGCTACCGAGTCTCTTTATGGGGCACTGTCACTGGCACTAACCCAACAGTAGCTAGGTAGGGGACGTGCCCCACTTGGTACATGGTTGCTACCGTGTGTTCTGTGCGTGCTTTAGTATGACCTTAGGTGACATTTAGGATTCCTTGACCGCTCCTGTAGGCATCTATAGCTTGGGTCTGTGAGCGGGCAGTGCAACCCACAGCTGCAGGAAGCAGGGGCCTCCTCTGTCCCTCTAAACTGGAGGGACAGGGATAAATAAACAGAGATGGACCGTCTCCTGTTTCCCTGTCTGTCTTCCTGTCCCTGACCTGTAATCAGGACATGAGGTATGGCGCTCTGGGCTCTGTCAGTAGACTTAACTGGAGGGTTATTGTTAGATCTAAAGCAGGGACTCTGTAACATTTGTACTAACTTACAGGTGTTTGATATTCATAGCTTTTTTTTTTTATGCCTACCAGCACTAATTGATCATGAGTAATCTCTTTATGAGTGTGTGGACTGGAGCCAGTTAAGATAAGAGACCCAAAAAAAATCGGAATGTTAGTTGATATCTTTCCAGACCCTGCTGTGAGGTTAGCTGTCTGAGGATGAGTTGTATCATAGACTATGTTTGGAGGATGAATCATTTTCTAGCATTTAGAAGGTCGAAGCAGAATCAAATTTTGCTGTTTGATTCCTAATATTGTGTGTGTTCTGGGCAGACCAGGGAGGACAGCGTCTTGTGATCCAGCCAGAGGCTAATCTTTATTTAGTAAAACTCACTGCTTTGATGCCTCAGCATAAAAGGCTTTAATCCTTGCATGTCTTTGGTATGTTTTGTAAATAGAGATTGCTTTGAGCAGAGGCCCTGGTCAGTACATTAGAGCTTTCAACCATAAGAGGGGATTTCTGACATTCTCGAATGTCAGTCTCTAATGTAAAGCAGATTTGTCTGTAGACACTTAGCTGCTACAGTATTGGTGTTTGCACACTGATTAAATAGATGTCAAACCATGACCTTTTCCCTGCTAGAGAAGATTAGAAATAATCATTTACATTTTGCTGTTTTCCATGGAACAATCTTGCCATGAATTACATTTTTTTAATGACCTCATAATTTATTAGAAATTATGAAATGATGTATTAATCAGGTTGAGTCATTTGTTCATTGGATTTGAGAGGATTTGTCTTTGCTGTTGCTCTGTGTTTTTAACTTGAACTAGATAAGCACTGAGCCATGTTGCTGTTTGCCTGACTGTGGAAGCTGATGTGCCAGGCTGGAGTCAACCCCAGTAACCCCATCCTTAACTCTTTATTCTCTCTTTTGTCTTTATCACATTAAACCCCCTGATTACACATGTGCTTTAGGTACAGTACTGTGTTTGGGTGTGGTTATGCCTCCTTATTTCTGAATACATACCACAGAGAATGAAACAAAAGCAAGTATTTTCATTCACAGATGTTGTCTGACAATGAACAAATAGAAGAAAGAGATTTGAGGTTGCAAAGAAGGGAGAGGCTGAGAGGAGAGAAAGAGAGAGAGAGAGAGAGAGAGAGAGAGAGAGAGAGAGAGAGAGAGATGCACAACATCAGCAGCAGCAGACAGAAGCTGGAATTGTGTCGAGGCTCAGCATTGGCTGATGCTGCAGCAGTGCTCTCAGCATCCCCTCATCCCCTATCCCTCGCTCTTTCTCTCTCTCCCTCTCCCTCTTTCTCTCACCCTGCTGACTGAGGCACTCCTAACTGAGGCTTACACAGACAGGGACAACTCCGCTGTGCTGTGGCTCAGACTGAGGCTACTCTCCTCAGCTGGATAAACTCACTTTCCAGGTTTTCCAGACTATCTCTGCTTCCCTGAAGGCAGGCAGCAGCCTCACCTTGCCTGGTAGCAGTCTTGAAGTTGTGGAGCAGTGGAGCTGAGGTCCAGTATGAATGTAGCTGGAGTAGGATTGAATCAGGGAAACTGGGTCATCCACCGGCTCTCCTGAGTGATGCCTGTTTGGACCAGGAGTGATGGGGTGCACCACCAGTGTGGTTGTGTTTGATGGACTACGCACAGTCTTAGAGAGGAACTGTGGTTACATCTGCAAGAGCACAGCTGAGCCCCCCCTTGGGCCAACAGAGGCTGAGCAGGCAGCATGCAGCCAAAGAGAGTCACGGGCATGGCCACCACCAGCAGTACTGAAGGTGTGTGTGGGTGTGTGGGTGGGTGTGTGTGTGTGAGTGTGAGTGTGAGTGTGAGTGTGAGTGTGAGTGTGAGTGTGAGTGTGAGTGTGAGTGTGAGTGTGAGTGTGTGTGTGTGTGTGTGTGTGTGTGTGTGTGTGTGTGTGCGGGTGTGCGGGGATGTGCGTGTAATTATGCACATGTTTTGTTTCTTGCCTATACTGTATGTCTTTGCCTGTCAAACTATGTTTTATCTCATCTCCACACCTTTCTGTATTATACAAATACAAGACTCCACTCCTGCTCCCCCTGACATTGAACTGCTGCCAGGTGCTTCTTTAAATCAAAAATGTTATCAAAGTGGTGTCGCGACAGTTTCAGTTTCAGTGTCAGTTCATAGATCACTTGGCCTGTGAATTATGTAGGCAACTTTTTTTCAAGGTTTCCTAAAACATCAAACACCCTTTCCCATAGACGCGAAATGTGAAAAGGGAGATTGATCAATTATTTAGAGCCAGTCCATGAATTTGACCGGTTTCCAGAAAGACGCACTCAAAAGCCACTGATCTGTGGAAAACACATTTTGTTTCTATTTCAGCATTTAATGGTGCTCCTCTATTTCCATTTTGGTGCTGCCCAAAGCCACTTTAAAGCTTTTATGTTCATTGAGCATAATATCACAGTTTTTGATAAATCAATTGACTTGCTCCTTTATCTGACATCCATTCCAGCTGTAGAAGTAAACATATTTCAGCGGTTGCATCACAGTGTGAAATGTATGGGGAGGAGGGCTGGTTCTCCTCCTGCGATGCGCTCCATGGGTGAACCATTCTGAAGGAGAGACAGTAGTGTTCTGTCTACTAGAAATCAATCAGCCCTTCAGCTCTGAGTCTGCTGGCGGGGCTTTTTCTGCCTGGTACCAGCTTGTCTTGCCCTTTGTGTGTGTAGCCTATGTGTTTGCTTGTCCTTACTGAGTGTGCGTGATGTCTCCTTCCCTCAGCTGAATGTGACAGTCATTTGGGTTTACTGTGATGTGAACAGTATGACAGGGTCTGCTGGTCCATGGTTGAGGGGAAGCAACTGGGTCAAGGGCAATGTGACCGCTCACAGCTCAGAGATGAGATGCTCTGATCCTCTAACGTTGCTGATATAATCCCCTCTCAGCTTTTGGCGCTGTCTGAAATCAATAGGTGAAACAAATGCAGGTGGAATGATCCTGTCTGACACACTTTCTGTGCTGTGTTTGTGTAACCGATACGGCAGAAAAATAAATACAATGGGGAACGCTCCAAGCAGAAGCACATTTAGGTCCTTTGACACTGACCTCATAAAACAATGCTTCAAATGGATGCTGAAGTGAGTGGCATTGGTAATTTTTATACTATTTTTATACATTTATACTTCTTCTCCATTTTAATCCCATGAGCCTACACGTGTATATAGAGATGATATATACAGTATTTCTCTGTTAATCCCCTACGGTGCCTGTAGGTCATTATCTCTGTATGTGGGAATGCAAAGGAGGGGTTAAGGAGGTCAAATGACACGTTGGGAGGGCCACGCATGCACATACACACACACACACACACACACACATACACACACACACACACACACACACACACACACACCACACACACGGCTCATATAGTAAGTCATTAGGGGGGTATTGTTTTGGGAGTTTAACTGCTCTGTTATTTCACTCACTCTGATTACAGCAGCGCACCCTTTTCCTTCCTCCTGGAAACTCACATCTCACGCTCTTCAGGGGGTGGGGTGGATGGTGCTCTTCAGGGGGTGGGGTGGATGGTGCTCTTCAGGGGGTGGGGTGGATGGTGCTCTTCAGGGGGTGGGGTGGATGGTGCTCTTCAGGGGGTGGGGTGGATGGTGCTCTTCAGGGGGTGGGGTGGATGGTGCTCTTCAGGGGGTGGGGTGGATGGTGCTTTCAGGGGGTGGGGTGGATGGTGCTCTTCAGGGGGTGGGGTGGATGGTGCTCTTCAGGGGGTGGGGTGGATGGTGCTCTTCAGGGGGGGGGGTGGATGGTGCTCTTCAGGGGGTGGGGTGGATGGTGCTCTTCAGGGGGGGTGGGGTGGATGGTGCTTTCAGGGGGTGGGGTGGATGGTGCTCTTCAGGGGGTGGGGTGGATGGTGCTCTTCAGGGGGTGGGGTGGATGGTGCTTTCAGGGGGTGGGGTGGATGGTGCTTTCAGGGGGTGGGGTGGATGGTGCTCTTCAGGGGGTGGGGTGGATGGTGCTCTTCAGGGGGTGGGGTGGATGGTGCTTTCAGGGGGTGGGGTGGATGGTGCTTTCAGGGGGTGGGGTGGATGGTGCTCTTCAGGGGGTGGGGTGGACGGTGCTTTCAGGGGGTGGGGTGGATGGTGCTTTCAGGGGACAAAAGTGACGGCTTTCAGGGACTGGTGTAGTTCTGCACATTATCTATTTCACCCATTTTCTTTATGTCACTCCTACTAAGATATGAGCGTTTTACATTCTTCCCATCTTCTTGACAAGGGTTTGACACAGCTTCCGTCTTTAGCTTCCAATAACTTTTTGAGGTTAAAGTAAATACTGAAACCCTACAACCAATGTGCCTGCTGCTTTTATCAGTGGGAGGTGTTATGACAAAGAGCGAGGGGGAGAGTGGTGACGTCAAGTTGGTCCATGATAAAAGAGGGTTTATCTAATGATGTGTTGAGGAGTAATGCTTCAAACGTAGACCTGCAATGTTTTCTATAGTAATGCTTGCTTAATGACTCAATATAAGCATAGTTTATGAGTTCCATGTGTGAGGGAATACATTTAATACAATAAATACCAAAGTAAGCCTGCATAGTATCACTGTGAATTAGCCACAGTGATACTCCACTGAAATACATTGAATTACCAGGCTAAATGTAGCTCTGTTGATTTCCCCTAGATACAGTATAGTGATCTCATTGACTTCTGGCTTACATCTCAGAACATAAGCATGTGCTCCTAATAACATTGATTTAGATATTTTAGGATTTGATATATTTAGATACTATCCAAAGCGTTCATAATTGCTGTATACAGTAGCCTGTGTATATGCCTTGTCTCTTCTGTGTAGTAGTATAAGACCAAGATCATATCTACGGAAATTCTTATATTCCCTTAATCCCTGTCTGCCAGAGGGAACTGGCAGCTACCGCAGATAGCGAGCCTCATACACACTGACTAGGCGTTCACAAGAACATCCACATGAAAACAATGAAGGAGTCAACTCTCTACAGAGCAAAGAAAAAAAAAATCTGGTCACTCCCCCCATCACTTGTAACATACTGGCCCTTAGTACAGCTAAACAACAACAGCTAGCTTGGGCATTGTTGTGTTTGTTGTGATTGTTTCCTACTCTGTGTGGCGTCGCGGCCCTGCTAAAGTGGCGTGTTCCAGACAGGCTGATAACATTGAGGCGTGCTTTCCTTGGCCCTCTCACACACTGATTGGGACAGGAGACCATTATCTCCAGCACTTAGACCCCCCCCCCGCACCAAGACCAGCCCCGGCAACAGCAGCTCTTTTTGATTTTCCGACAGGCTCTAGAGTTACACTGTGGCCACATACACTTCAATGGCCCCGCTTTTGAAACTTGACGGGCCACATATTATTTGTTCAATAGAATTGCATTACATTGTCTCCCCCACTGTGTTGGCCTTCGACTTGGTAACAAGAGTATCCCTGTCATGGTGTCATGCAGGCAGAGGTAGGCCAGTGTAGATATGACAGAGAAACTGAGCTGTAGTCACCCCCAGATCTGTTTTGTTTCCCTGCTGCGTTGTGAGAGGTGCCTCCTAGTCCTCTCACCTCATCATCTACTGTCGTGACGTAAACAGAGGGGTGTGAATGTGGCCTGGTATTATCATTGTCCTTATCTCCAAAGTCTCAGTCTCACCTGACGCCTTTGCCCTCCCCAGAGGCGAGGCAGTGAAAACAGTCCAGGCGGTGGGTCCTCGTGTTGGGGAAGGGCGTGTGATGGGGAGGGGAGGAGATGTGTGTTTTTGTTACATTCCAGGTTACACCCACCCCTGTTTTCCCCTGGCTCCTGCTGGGAAGGACCAACTTATTGCATCAAGCCCTTGTTATGTAACCCACCGCCCAGTCCCAGTCTCAGTCCTGTTCAGCCTGGGATTGAGGGTGTGGGTGTGGGTGAGTGTCTGGCTAACTTGGCCTAGGCTAAGCAAACACTACTTCACACTGAGACCTGGCAATCATTGTGTTAGGGCTTCTACCATCTGAGGAGAGAGATACATGGTGTTTTTTACACTGTGTGCTCACTTCATTCCGAGCTCTAAAAAAGTCACAATGGTACAGATTGTTAGCATTACAAACAGTATTTTATAGCTGTTCCCCAGGGCAAGATGCAGACATGCAGACATTCTAATTTCAACGTATGCCATATTTCCAAATAAAACTCTGGATCCTGAAAATAACAGGTTGACTGAATGATGATGCAGAACGAAACCCAATAAAGTTCCAGGATGGATGTCGAGGACTAGAGCCATGGAAGGAAGTCTTTCTTCTTAATGAGCGGTGCTTCAGAATATGTCTGGACAGACAAAAAGAGAAGCAGTAATGATGAAACATTGTGGTCGCTGTGGCAGAGTTCTGCCCCGTCCTCTGTGTTGTGCATCATCACAGTCTATCAATAACATTTCACTCTTAAAGACACAGCAACACATTACAGATGCACCTGTATAATGCAGCACAATGATATGGTAAATTAGCACTGTATTTAAGCGTGATAAAACATGCCCCACTGTTTCAACATACCCCACTG
>NC_139666.1:12194593-12292093 GCF_951799395.1 Argentina silus | reverse complement strand
AGCAGTCAGAGAGAGAGAGAGGAGTTGAGTGTGTGTGAAGAGAAAGGGGCTGTGGAGAACTTCCCTGACTTTACCCTGCATAAGGCTTTTCTCCATTGGACATGCTGGCTGTCTGCTACTCTTTGGGATCTAGTGAGGAGATTTCTGGGCACAGCTGTTGACAATGCAAGGAAGGGCTACCAAAGTTCCTAAGAAGGAGCTGGTGATCGAGTCTCCCCAGCAGTACAAGAGCTTGGCTGGAGCAGAGGCGGAGGTGGAGGCAGTGCCACAGGTGGTGGTAAGTCATGAATGAGCTTAGCTTAGGTTATGCAGTTTAGTGAGACAAAACAAGTGAGACAAACAACAATAATGTAACTATGATTCATGTATTTTTACACAATGAATATGTGTAGGGTTTTACTTTTAGACTTCAAGGTAGGAGCAGAAACGGTTGTGTTACTTCATCAAAGCTCGTCAGTTCTATGGACATGGTTGAAAATCTGTGTACTGTAGCTCTCTGTTAAGATTCTTTATTGTGGTCTCGTTGTAGCAGAACTGTGGTAAAGCAGGTGCCTGAAAGCTCTGAGTTGGCCTTTCCTCTCCTCGCTACGCAGCTCCACAGCTTGTCTGAAAATCCACTGCGCTTTTATCAGATCTCAATTATTCCACACAATGGTGCAGGCTCGCATTTCAAAAGTGCTTTGTTGCACCAGTGGAGAGGAACCGTGGACTTGGCTGGTGCTAAACACAGCTACATGGACAGGAGGAGGGAGCGCTGTACTGCGGTCCTTAGACTTAATTATTGGATCCGTCTTGTAAAAGTCCCCTCCCCAGCTCAAAAGTCATTCTCAATGACAGGTTGAATGTGTCACCTTGTTGTGACTAGTCTAGAGGAGGCTCCTGGATTACACTGAACTGTGTATTGAACAAATTTGAATAACCAAATGTATCGTAACGTTCAGGCGTCACTGAGCCCCATTGTTTCAGTCTGAAGAAGTTGTAGTGAGAGGTGCATAGATGGGAGGGATGGGGGAGCCAATGCCCTGTGGAAACACAGCTGTCAAAGTGGAATAGAGTTGTACTTAAAAGCTCTGCTACTAAAGCAGCTAGTTTTAACGTTTTAGGGTTTGGTGGGTTGGTTATCCAGCTGCTCATCCAGATGTTGGAGATGATGCAAATGGCCATATTGTATTTCTGTATAATGAAGTACAGTAAGGCCTTGGTCACCAAACTGTCCTGTAATACCAATGTCATGTAATATTGAGAGTGGACTCGGTTGATTCTTGCCAGACACACTTGCTTAGAACAAGGGATAGTCACCCTGCAATGTCACTGAGGCTCACTACCCGTCATTGTAGGACCCAACAGGTGTTTTTCAACCGATCTTGAAGAGTTATGAGCATGTGTGCTATTATCTCCAAGGCCAAATACAGTGAGTTGTGTGCAGTATGAGAGGAAGAGGATCAGGGCCGTTAGTGTGGCAGGACGCCGGAGTGCAGTCAAAGCTGTGGGCTGACAGAATGACTGAGCTCCCGTCAGTGAATAGACATTTTATTGTCCAGTGTTTATGCTGTGGTTGGCCTGGTCTGGCCTGGTCTGGCCTGGTCTGGTCTGGTCATCAACATACTGTAGGAATATGGAAACCCTCAATGCTGATGTAGACGATGGGAGGAAGCAGGATGACAATAGGCAAGATTCTAGTCACGAGGGAGGGAGTGGGCTCAGGAATTCTTCAACAGTCAGAGGTGTGGTATTAGGGTAATATACTGTCGTTATTTAACTTCCGGTTTTCTGAAGTATTATAGCCACTGAGTGTAATGAGGATTTTGGGGGGTTTTGAAATGATATGGGAAGAGTGGTGTGGATGGAGTGGTGAAATAATCCATTGTTCCTCAACTCTCTGAAAGCACTGTATTGTCCATTGTTTTTCACAGTGGGTAGTGTGTTGTCTAGCTGTGAAGGCTGATGATTGACTCAGACTGTTGTAAAACCTGTCACCTATCACCTGACTTCCAGGTGTGTCCAGAGGGTGTTTGGAAAAGTCCCAGGTTTCTGATAAGGTTTCTATTGGCTCCCAGGGTTAGGGTTAGCGTTAGGGTTAGGGTTAGTGAACTCTGGCTGATAGTGAACTCATGTAAACATATGTGGCTCATTCAATGAAGATTTACCAAGTTTGTTTTTATCGTCAATGGTATAAGCCAGGACATGAGCAGGTTAATCCCTGTGTTCAGGGAGCTCTGTGTTTATGATGTTATGAAGGGCTTATGCTGCCTCTATGACAAGTAATCTGTGTTTAGCAGTGGGGCCCCACACACACCAGCCATCCTGCTCTGTCATCTTAGCGATGTGGAGTTATCAGCCACCAGAGGATGAACACACTCACACACACACACTCACACACACACACTCACACACACACACTCTCACACACACACACACACACACACACACAGACAAAGGGAAGGATGACAGAGACACGCTCTGCACACGGGCAGACAGACGGTCCAGGTGAGTCAGGTAAGATGATTAAAGACTGCTGGGAGATAACAGTCCAGACATATGAGCTGTGTGTGTGTGTGTGTGTGTGTGTGTGTGTGTGTGTGTGTGTGTGTGTGTGTGTGTGTGTGTGTGTGTGTGTGTGTGTGTGTGTGTGTGTGTGTGTGTGTGTGTGTGTGTGTGTGTGTGTGTGTGTGTGTGTGTGAGCGTGCGTGCGTGCGTGCGTGCGTGCGTGCGTGCGTGCGTGGGCGTGGGCGTGTGCACTCATCCTCTGGCGGCTAATAATTCCACATCGCTATGATGCTACCTGCAGGCGGGTATGCTTGGACTGCGTGTGTTCATGCGTGGAAAAGCCTTGTCTCCTCTGAAGAATGTCTGCCGTAGCTTCAGGCTCACAACAGAGAGGATGGCACCTTCGTCAGTGCCGGGTACTTGTCCCCAGGACAGTGTCAGGGACAAGAACAAAGACCACTCCAGTCAACACTGTTAGGTGCTGTGTTATTAGCATGGCCTCTAGCAACACATATTTAAATGGGTTATTTTCCAAGACTCTCCCTCTGAGATCATACTAGTATTATCAGTCCCAGATGTGGAGGCAACGTGCAAACTGTACTGTAGCTCAACCCTCAGACCTGGCCACACTCTTCACTTCACACTTCACTATCTTTCATGGCACATGAACTCACACTTACTTTAGCTCTGTAGCCACGGTAGTATCTTCTGGAACTGTCGAGAGCATATGTCAGCTATCCCAAGCATAGAACTAGAGCTGTAACTCTAGGGCCGCTACAGATTTTGAAATATGTATCATAAACCATGATATACCATGAATACAACATCATCATAGCAAAACCTCTGCTCCTATAGATTCGTTAGGTGAAATAGACATCAACATTGTCACTAACGGATGTTCTCATCTGCCCTGCAGCACGGTTGATGTATCTTATGGAAATCAGCTGCCTGGTGTGATACAATCTGTACAAGCAGAATACGCTCCGTGACACGAAAAGGCTACAGATTAGCTCAGGAATTAAATCCTCATTCTTATCTGTGACTTGTAGGACATTATGTTGATATGAATAACAATGCAGCACAGAGCAGGATGGCTTTCAAAATAACCAGAAAGTAGATTATATGATGTTCAGGTGTTACTACTAGTGTAACTCTCCATTTTTAAAAAAAATATGTTTTTTACAGAAGGTGAGATTTAATGAACGTTGTCATTGGATATCACTGCATTTTGTGTAAATTAGGTATAGTGTTTAGTTAGTGGTAGTAGTAGTACACCACTCTTCAGCGACTGCACCGAGATGTGTGCTAGCTGTCAGTGAGATTAGGTCATAATGATCCTCCCTTCTCTGAAGCGGATGTATTCTCTGTGGGCGGCTGCAGCCCTCATAGGCTGTCATGGTGTATCTAACATATAGCATGTGTGAGCACTGAGCACAGGCCTCAGTAGTAACCTCTTCTCTCAGCTCAATTTACAATAATGTCTCTACCTCTCTGTCTCTTGCGCCCTCTGTCTCTCAGTGTGAATCAGCTATTTCCAATGGTGTATGTCAGCTTTGAAACAATGTCCTCCCTAATGCAAAGTTATAAATGGCACCTCTTCCATATCAGTCCTTTGGTCAACACAAGACCAAAACCTCAAATGATAGGACATGCTTAATCTTTGCCTTGTAATGAAATCCTTGTCTGGAATGGTGAAGTTTTGTTATTCCATCTGCAGTGCATTGGGATGCTGTGCTCTGTCAAGTCAGCCAGTTGAGCCCAGGAGAGTGTTCCACTGGTATCACTTACCTCAGATTCCCCCCCATCCTCTACTCCAGCTCAGTGACGCCTTCACTTTCCACAAGCAAAACAGTTTCCACTTTTAGTGCCCTTTTGGTTTGACACAGTTGCCTCAAATGTGAGCTGTCACCACTCTGCTCTTGAGAGCCCCTCTTATTCACTTTTGAAAGGATGCTTTGAATAGTCTCCTTGGTGATTATCAAATCCTCCTGGAAAGAGAATTATACTGTCTGTATATATTCAGACAGATATGGCAACTTAGCTTGACTTGAATGCATACTGTGCTGTGACCATCATCTTGATTTGTATCTCTTAATATACCTTCCACGTCAGGATAACATGTATGCTGTGTCATTTGTGTTTTTGTAATCCATGTATTATTAACAGGCCATGTGTTGTGTGTTCCCCAGGTGAAGCCGAAGGTGATCGAGCCATTGGACTATGAGAATGTTCTGGTCCAGAGGAAGACCCAGATCCTCAGTGATGTCCTCAGGGACATGCTGCAGTTCCCCCTGGAGGACTTCCAGGTGAGTGACCAACTAGGGCCAGGGCCATAAACCATTTGAGTAAAATTTTGAGAATAATCCAAGTAACTGTAGAGGTTAGGATGAAAATATCTTATTGACATTAACTGAAGGGAGGATTTCATCATGAGATCTAGATAAATACATTCTCCACACTAGCTTAGCATGTAAAACGTTCTCATTAGTGTTATCTGTTCAAAACACCATTATTCCATCTCCCACTTGCATGTTTTCACTGTTGTATTTATTTTGATTTCATACTATTTCCCTGCACCTCTCAGGCGCCTCTCAGGCCCACGTTGTGAGTGTAGGGCGAGGTCATCCACTGAGGCTTTCCTCGTGTTTATATCCCTCAATACTGTAGAGGCGAGGGTCAGGGGCCATCTGTTTTATTGGCTCATTCTGCCTCCTGTGTTGTGACAGAGTAAGGGTTATCTCCAGCCCCATTCAGCAGGACACACTCACTCAGACTTTCCATCAGTATTGTGCGTGTGTGACGACCAGGGTGGAAACTATGAGATGGGATTCTGGCCTGGCACCGGCGCTTCAGGAAGTGAGAACACTTAGGAAGATGTTCTTAACAGTGGCAAGAATGAGACGTATATCCTCCAAACCTGATCCTTCCTCAGTGTCTCACGGTCCAACAGAGATTTTATAGAATAGATACAGTATTTTACTGTTTTTTGGTCTCCTTCTATTGAGAGCTTCCTTTGTTCCACAAGTCATAATGACTTTTACATCTTTCCTGTTGGAGAATAAGCATTTTACAGAAGCGTTATATTTCCTAGATTTATTAAACATTTTAACTGGTCTCTGCCTCATGGCTGTAAAAACCAGGAAAGAACAATACTGGCACTTTCTTGTGGACCCTAAAGCTATCCAAAAGTTTGAATAAAACAAATTATCTCATAGTGATATTACTGTACAATATATTTCAATTCTCACGTCCTTTCAATACCCTACTCAAATTCCTATTTGCACAGTGCACCTGTACTCATTTTGCGCTCTGTGCTTTCCAATCAATCCTACACACCGTGAAAACAGTCCATAATCTCTTATACAGTTTGCAGAGAGTTGGAAAAGAGAGTGAATGAGAGCAGTGTAAACAGAGGGTAGGGCAGGGGATTGGGGCTGGGGCTGAGGGCCGGGTGTGTTCGTGAAGGCCAGACAGCTGGAGTGCTCCGCACAGTTACAGCCAGGCAGCCTTGACCATGTCTCTTGTTCTCTCATGGTGCCTCAGTGTAACTCTCTCTGTCCATGACATACCAGTACCGCGTACAAACGGCTCGTTGTGAAAGGAGCGACAGGTGAACGTTGAAGACACTACTATGAATGAGCCCAACATCTGTTTCGTCCTCAATAAATCTCGAGCTCTTCTTAAGACAATCTGTTGTATCCGTTTGTGTGTCAGGACCTTTGGATTGTGGACACTCACAGTGTGAGGGGTGGGAGGGATACTGGGGGTAAACTGTATCTGGAGTTGTTTTACATGCTGGCACTGATGAGTGTGTAGTGATGGTACCCTATAAATCTAGGGTTAGCAGAGCACATCTGACCACACTGCCTGGGTCTGTCTGTGGGCTGTTTCCAGGCTGGTGTGTAAATCCTATTGTTGGCAGAGCCTCAGCTTAGGAACTGTTTCTACCTCCTGTAACCACACACACATGTGTGCGCAAGCGTGCACGTACACACACATGCGCTCGCACACACACTCACACTCACACACACACACACACACACACACACACACACACACACACACACACACACACACACACACACACACACACACCCCCTCTCCCCCATGCTTCTCATTGGAGGTTGTTATCAAATTATATCTCAAAGAACAGGGACTTAACTGTTTAGGAAAATAAATTGGGAGACAGTGTTTACATTATCTCCATCTGGATTTGATCAGCGAGCGCTCGCCTTTAGGAGAGCCAAGCACTGGTTTCTCCTGTTGTCTTCTCAGGGAATTTGTCTGGGATTACTGGGAGAGGGACCTTCCCTCCACTACCCTCCCCCCTCCCCTCCCCTCCCCACCCCTCCCCTCCACCCCTCCCTGCTTTAACTTATGTCCACTGGCCATAAAGCCTGCAGCTCAGTAAGAGCTGTCACTGCATTTCAATCCCAGGTATGTCCAGACATGATTCCTCTTCCTATTGGACCGATTTCAGCATCACAGGATGGTTTTAATAAAGCACTACGTATGTTTTTGATAACTGGATTCTATGAGGACAGGAGGAAATATAAGATAAGAAATGTAATGGTAATATCCGGAATACATATGGAAGATTCCTGTCTGTAGTAGGCTTAGGTTATTTATCATCAGTGACTGACCCCAGGATGGCCAGGGTCTTATGAGGGATATGGAATGCCAGCAGCTCCTTGCTGAATGCAGCTGTATCCCAATCATATTCCCAGTGTTTCCTGCTGCCCACTTCCTGGCTCCCTCTGGCCTACACGCCTGTTTGTTTCTGCTGCTTAGATTACAGAGATTACCATCTCCCAGCAGGAAACCTGGGCCTGGGGAAGAGGAAAGGGGGAACCTCAGGTTTACAAATAGGAGCTCCACTCTGCATTGTATTCACCACTGGCAGAGTGTTAAGAATGAGTTAACACCAGGCAGGGAAAAGGCCGTGCTCAGCGGGAGGTCCTCCTGACCTCAACCTTATCACAATCTCACTGTATTGATTATCAATAGAACTCTACTGTGTGTCTATAGATCAGCTACAATGTTTGAACGAAACACTTCCCTACCGACAGCATTCACCCCCATTCATTATTTTAGGACGGCCTGACTGTTACCTGGAACCCTGTACATTACCATTAGTTTTAATCTCCTGAATGGAGCACTTAACCCAGATGACCAAGCCTATGGAATGGGTCCCAGTGACACCTAGGGAGTAATTTTTCAAGAGAATCATCTCCTATTTTTTCATGGCACTTTATATTGTATCATTTTTGATGTAGAGGTGATGCTTGGTGGTGATATGTGAACAGTCATTTTCATATTTTCAATTCTCTTCCTGTGTTTTGTGCATTCAGAGTTAGAAAATTAAGCTTCTCACGACCTCATTGTAGTTTTGTGTCTCATTTCACAGTCTGTGACTCAATTCAAGTTTAATTGGAGTGCTGCTTGCCAGGCCCTGCTGGAAAAATCCTGCTTATATGTGTCTGTGAACGTGTAGAGATAATGACTATAGCAGAGCTATTGGTTAGGTTGCACAGGAAAAGCACTTGGGATTTATTACGGTCTTGAACTGCTTACCTCACTTTTGTACCATTGCCCTAATCTTAAAATATGCTTTACTGTAAGTCAGGTACCTCATCATGTTTACTTTTGACTTCAGCTTTAAAAGGATATGAGTCAAGTGGGGAATTTGAGGTTTGTTATTGTTTGGTTGTGCTTTTGCTGTAGTTTGTTTCTCCATCACTCATGTGGGGTAAATTGAATCTGCTGTGTCCTCTGTGGTGATGTTTATTTTCTGTTTCCTGTACTTTAAAGTTTGTTTCCGCAAAGGGAATCTCCATGGGGTAGAATGCTGGAGAAGAGAGGGTGACAAAATGCTTCCTCTAACTGTTGTTATCAGGAATCTCAGTTTAAGTGAGATATATCAAACAGGCCTCACCAGGGAGCTGAAAACTAGGCTACAGTGCACTCGTATCTGGGCTGAACATATTTGAAGAAGGAAGAACAACTAAGGGGAGTTTAAACAATATTTGTTTTTTATAAATCTTTCCACATACTGTCATCATCAAGACATTATTAAAGTCATTTTGGTGCATTTTCAGGGGTGAATGAGATGCCAAGTGAAAGGGAAAGATTGTCGAAAGACGAAGATTGACATACTGATTAAGACTACTGTCTTGTTGTTTCTTGGTGTTGATTCCGGTGGTTTAAAGTTGATATGCATTGGTCCAGTAGGTGTATCTTATCTGTCTGTGTTACATCACATTGGTATGTGCCCACCAGGCTGCAGAGTGAAGGAAGTGGTCATTAGCACGAACAGCAGGAAGGCATTAGAGGTGTTGAGACACTGAGTCCAGCTCCCCTGGGAGCCCCCTGTATTGTGCTGTACTGTAGTCAGTGGCTGAGGGCCAGGCCCAGGGTGTGTCTGTCCGTCTATGGGTCCTGGAGCTCAACAATGTGGAGGAGCGTCCTGCCTTCAGCCTCCCTCACACGCTGCCCTTTGACCCCCCCCCACAGACCTGAGACCATTCTCTAGCATGGAATAATATTTGGATGAGCACTCGGTGAAATCATGACCAGCTGGGCCCACATACTGTAGGACTGAGAACATGACTCAAAGTCTGTTTTGTGTCATGATTGAAACATTTCAGATGTACCTCTCTTTCCGTTTTCTGTCTTCATCTATCATGATTCATATTTGTACCGTGTTTTGTGTTGTTGTAGAAAGTTTAATTTTCAAAGCATCCATCAATGATTTTTTCCAAATGCTGCCTGGGCCTGTATTTGTACTGATTCACTAAGATGCGATTCTTTTCAATGCATAGATTTCAACTTTGAGACGCCAAGGAAGAACTCTCTACCCCACAGTGCCTGAGAATGCAGAGAAGGACGCTCAGAGTCTGTTTGTCCAAGAGGTAAGATCCCACTAGTGCAATAATCCTGTAAAAACCTAACCTTTGTCCTGCGAATGCAGTGGTTTTATTGAAAGTTAGTTGTTGGCATTGAGATGTGCTATTCCTAGCTAGTATACCGTGCAGCCACTTTAACAAGGTACAGTAATACAGAGTTTCAAATTAGTTCTCGACCAGCAACTGACTTGGCATTGATGAACTGTATGTGGCAGTCCACACCAGATCAGTAGAAACACACTGGACCGCAAACACACACACACACACACACACACACTTGAGGTCTCTGAAGATTTCCCCATCGGTTATAGAATGTCCAGCCAAACTGAGTTTCCTTTTCACCTAGCACATATTTTGTGACACAATGGTGTTTTATTGTTCAGTAAAGGCAAGCTGAGAAATTATGCCTCATTACTGGACATTTACTTCAATAACATCTATTCCAGCCAGGAGACTTAGAACTGATAAACTTCCAAAGCATATGGATGGTTCTTCTCAAATGTCTGGTATGCCTAATCACACCTCTGTTTACAGTGGTGCCTGCCTGTACCAAGCCTTGTTAATGTCTTCTGCATCTCAGTGGTCTTAGAATGGATCAGACATTGACTTGGCAACAGTTGGCAACAGTCTGTCCGTACATAGTCAGACATCTTATCTTTCACAAAAAGTACTCCTTAGCTGCACAATGGTTTTACTGTCCTGAATGGACATTTAACGGGAACAATCACTCACTCAGTGTACAACTATGTTTCTGTAAGCAACAGACAACTGGCTGCTAACTCTGTTCATCTCTCAGATCAAAGTTCACTGTATTAGGGAGTCCTGTCTTAAGCCTTGAAAGAAATTCTTCCTTTTGGTCAAGTGCAATATTGCATCACCAGGACAGCTGCAGTACAACCCATCTAGAGCCTCTCTGTTTTCCATTACTCTTCTGATCAGATTGCAGGAGGACTCCCCTGTCAAATCATTTCTAGTAAACTGCACGCCTCTCTGTATGAGTAACATTCTGTTGCTCATTTCACTCAAAGCTTTAACAATGAACAGATGTCTCCCAGAGACAAAGAGATAGAGAAGTCCTTCCCTCCCAGTTTGGACTGCTGCGCTGCTCAAACGCCTACTTGGTCCTGTAATCCTGGGGTGAAGTGTCACACACACGCCTTAAACTGGCCTCCTCTATCACAGCCACAGACAGTGAAAGCAGCTTTTGCCTGGTCGGTGGCATTCCTCACTACAGGACTGGCAGGCCCCTCAAATCAAACTAAAGTGTCCAGACATAACATTTATGTCAATATTCAGCTTACCATTCCGTTAACCATACCATTCCATTCATGTAACATGTTGGTTTCTCACCTTTAGAACTATTAACTCTGAGTGCTATTTGCTCTTTAATTCCAAATCCTGTGTCTTTAGTGTCTGCCAACTATCCGCTCAAAGATGAGCTTCCCCCCTTGATCCCTCTTCCTCTTCCTGCAGAAACGCTAATCTGATTGGATAGGGAGCAAAGGATTCCCAGAATGAAGGGCTGTTTCAGGAAACATTAACGATGCGTTAAGAAATGAAGTTCATTGCCCCAGAATATAGAACCAAAACGTTGTTGTATGTGGTTGTTTCTGCTTTCATCCCCCTTTAGAATAGATGTTGAAAGGTATTAGATCCCACATTTACAAATTCTTTGTCTCCTTTTTTCACAGTGCATCAAGACCTACAACTCGGATTGGCATGTTGTTAATTACAAGTATGAGGACTACTCTGGAGATTTTCGGCAGCTTCCAAAGTAAGCTTGTTATTGAGAATGGTGTCTTGACAGCACTAATGTTGTCATAAGTTCCTCCTGGGCAAATTAGAACAGCTACACTACCCTCTCAAACCAAAACACATACACACACACACACACACACACACACACACACACACACACACACACACACACACACACACACACACACACACACACACACACAAGCACACACACACACTCTTTTTCCAGTGTCAATGTCAGAATGTTGTCAGTAACTTCAATCACCTTTTGCTGATTGTTGAGGAGATGTTGGCATGAGTGCATTATAGGGAAATGCAGGTTGTATGTTCTAACCCACAATAACAATAGACTCCTTCCTCTTCAAGCCACACTCTCAGGCTATTCCTGAGGATGTAGTCAGTGTGGAAACCACCCCCACAGTTAGAAGGCTGTGTCGTCAGTTCCAACTTCTCTCCGGAGGAATATGGTTGTCGCTGTGGTGGAATTTAGACCTACAAACAAAGCTTATGTGACCTTGATAATTGCTATTGATGTCAGTATCCCTTTTGTCACTGTGTAGAGTTCATGGAAATGGAAACAATAAAATATGGAATCTTTGGCAGGACACACATTTCGCAATGTTTCTCTTGTCTACATGAGTTAAAGCCTCCAATAACAATAGTCCATGTTCAGCACATTGTGTTTTATTCTTGAGATCAATTCATAGCCAGCCATTCAAAGGATAGATACACTAAATCATGTTTGTTGTTGGTCAACAAAAGGCTCAGTGAATGGCATTATCTGTCCTTGTGTTTTACAGCAAAGTGTCCCGACCAGATAAACTGGCCGTCCATGTTTTTGAGGTGGATGAAGATGTTGACAAAGATGAGGTACGTGAGCTTTTAAATATCCTACAGTATCATGGAATGTTACAAATAACCAACCTTTCAGTCTAACCATTATTACTTGCTCCTAGAAGCATATAATAGAATAGCTTTTCTTCTGAACTCTCACCTGCCCCATCACAAACCATCTTAATTTTCCCTCAGTTGACTCTGTCTATGACTTTACTGTAAATACCTCAGAGGCGCGGAACAAATAATCCTCCACATAGATAGAATAATTAACAAGGTTTCCATGATCCACTCACAGTCGAGCAGGCTCTCCTCACTGCCAGAATGACGGAGGTATCAGATGACGGGATTCATTTTCTACAAGGACCCTCCCTTTCCAAGAACACCGCTTCTGAGCTCACAAGCACCATACTGTATAAAGTTTCAGTGATTAATTCAGACTAGGAACTGATTTGGCTTTCCTGTTCCAGTTCCACTTAAATGTTTCTGGCAGGAGATCAAAGCATTGTTTTGTCTAAATGGCTCATTTTAATGCAAAGTATAAAGTGCAATTAGCAACAGGACTTTGTTAGCTGGCTGATCAGCCTGATCTCATGCCGATAGGGACGCGTGTTCCGATTGTTCATGCCACAAAATACGACCAATGTTTACGTATGTTTGACCATGTGAATTACGAATTGCATGGCGGTTAGGCAGTACTAGGCATTAACTTCGAGTGGTTAAGGTTAGGGTAAGTCAAATTTTAAAAATAAAAATAAAAAATAAAATGTAGTGTCCCAAGCGCGCTTTGAGTCAGCAACGTTCGGGTTAAGCCAACCTCCTTTGTCTGCGAACCTGATGATGCACTTCCTCCCCTCCGTGTCATGCATTGGTCGTTTTCTGTGGCATGAACAATCGGAACATGTGTCCGTATCTCGGGGTGAGCAGGTTGGCCTGGCTCTCAAAAAGGCCTTGGGTTCTTCTCTCCTCTGTTTCTCATACAGAAGTGTGCAAGGCACCAGACTTCTCACAGTCCAATCTTTGGCTCCCTCTTATTTCAGGGCTTTGCATTCTCATTTGTTTAATTTTGAGAGTGCCTGATTATACAACTGTATAATCCTTAGGTCTGTTGGTCTTGGAATGGCTTGTGGGGCCTCACCCCAGGGAGGCTATGGGGTCACCTGTCCTAAACCCAACCCTGGGGGGAGACTCTGGCTCAGTGAAACTCAAAGTGACTGAGCTCTCCAGAGCGTGACACAGGCAGTTTGAGGCTGTTGATAGATACTGGTGTGATCCTTTTATCTATCTTCGAAACTACTTGGATCATTATCACTCATGTTGACATTTATTTGCATCTGTCGCATTATTTACTAATTTGCCAGTGATACAGCAATGACCCCTGCAGGCACTCCATAGTTAAAGGATCAATAGCAAAAGTACAATGACTTGAGTGACCTCTCTCAATGCATGCTCTGCTATAGCACTGTGATTAAGGTAAAGGCATTATTCAGCCCAGTCGGTCAGATCACCAGAGGTCAGGGCCTGAGCTGCTCAGCATCACAGTGATTATTAGATCTGACAGGGGAAGGAGGGGCTTTCATTCAGAGGGCCTGATGACAAGACCCCACCCAAACTCACCTCTCACCTTTCTCCCAAATCACTCTCACCTCTCCTTCACCTCACCTCTCCCCCACCTCACCCTTCACCTCTGTTCCACATGGATGTGTAAGAATATCCTCTGGCAGCCAAGAGCATCCTAGCTAAAGAGCCCGCTTACCAGGGAAGTGAGACTGATCTGGCCAGATGATAGCTGAGGAAGTGAACAATTTCTCCTGAAATCCCCCAAATGAATTCTCTCCACACCCATGTCTGTCCAGGTATTCAAAGACAAAAGCACACACTAGGGCAGCTATTATGACCAACTCTATCACATGTATGATCAAATGCATCATTGATTATGAAATGATTGTGCTCTCTATTGCACCTTTGGTTTATTGATACAACAGCTTAGTATCTGGTCGATATCGATGTTGCCTGGCAACATTTTGAGGAGCTTTGGGGTTCACTAAATGCAAACACACATAATTTGTCTGATTCTCAGGGGGCTGGCGTCTGTTAGCTAGAGGATGATGAGTGGAAGCAGCCCTGAGCGTTTCCAGACCCTTTTCAGATGAGTCGACGATATCCTGAAAATATTCTGCCCTCTGCCAACACTTTTACAGCTATTTTATTATATGAAAGAGAGGGAATAGAAATCAGCTCAGACAATGCTGTCTTGAAAACCCATTAATTATTGTTGATTTTTTTTTTTAAAAACTGTCCAGGTCAATAGTGTACCACTGTAGTCTGTCGAAGAGAAGCAGCTTTAACACTCTGGACATGTGTTCTCATCATGAGGACCTGACAGAAAACAGGGCTGTTGCCTCATCTCCTTTTCCCTCACTACCCTCCTAATTGATTTATTTGTACAGATCATTATGCCTCTGGAAGCCCTCATGGGATAGAAATGGTAGCCATGCGTGCTAATGCATGTTACTTGCCAATGAATTACGTGGTTTCATGGTATTTACCTGACAACTGAGAGACCTCTGAGATGATATGGTTATGACTCGGGGAAGAAGAGAAGAAGATTTATTTGAGTTCATGGTTCTAGTTTGTTGAATGTACTGGCTGCTTGTTTGGAGTCCTAGACAGACCTACATCCAACTGAGGTTTCTCTCATCTTCTCAGGACGGTAGTGTTTATATTGCAGTTTTTTTTCAAGATATTACAGTTTTTTTTCCAAGATATCTTACCCACAAGATCAAGGGCTTCTAGTGAATGCAAAATTTTGCTAGGTTTTGGCAGAGAGTTGGTACAGCAATATTTTAATGTGGTGCAGTGTACAAGCTGTCATCTTGAATGTGTCTGATCTCATGCCTCTACCACTTCCAGGACACAGCCTCCCTAGGTTCCCAGAAAGGAGGCATTACCAAACATGGCTGGCTGTATAAGGGTAACATGAACAGTGCCATCAGTGTCACCATGAGGGTGAGTGATTCAAACAATGATGATGACACCCATTTCTATGAACAGTGATTATCTTGTGTGCCAGATGTGTAGTGATGATGAGTAGTCATTAATTAAATGTGGACAGTGTTGTGTCTCCAGTGACAGAAGGATGTAGGTCTCTGTCAAGACCCAAAGTCAGAGGAACTGATTTTCATTATGTTGAAGGCGGTGACTTCCTATCCATGATGTTGTAATTTTCTGTGCCAAAATCGTGCTTCTTAGTCTCTAGTAATAGAAATGTGTTTCTTTGGTGTTTTTTCTCTGATTTTTCCAGTCTTTCAAGAGGAGGTATTTCCACCTAACCCAGCTGGGCGATGGCTCCTACAACCTGAACTTCTACAAGGATGAGAAGATCTCCAAAGAACCCAAAGGAACCATATTCCTGGACTCCTGTATGGGTGTTGTTCAGGTAAACTATCTGATGTACCCCAATTGACCCCAAGTGATTTGGCTTCGATAAACACACTAACATTCTATGGGATAAGCTGAGTCCACATCGAGTTCCAAAAACCTTGAAATACAATTTCTTATGTGTTCATTTTCATAGATAAACTTGAGCATAAGTTAAAGCTAGCAACAGGGGATCAGTGTTGAAATGTTTCTCCCTGTAACACTGGGACCCTTCCCCATTCATCAAGCTCCTACAGGGCTGAAACCTGAGCCCTGTCTTCCGCTCCCCCCCTCTCCAAGGTCATCCTTTACTGCTGACTCTCAGCTGCTGAAACAAGGTGAATGCAGATGTCATATATCCATGCACTTTACTGCAGGCTAGCAATCAATACCACATGCTAGCAGACAAATGTCTCCCAAGACGGACTGGAAGCATCATTATCTGTCTTTTACACAAATGGAAGGAAAGGTCCTGTTTTTCCTGACCAAGCATTCAGCTGACATGAATCAGATCAAATGGAGTGAAATGGATGAGTGGGCTTTATGGGGCCATAGGAGAGGGAGGGTCCCCTGTGAGTGCGGGGGCGGTGGAGGTAAGGGTCTGTGTAGCTTGGTCTGGAGGGGACCTGGTGGTGAATCTCCCTGGAGCATGTATGCTGACCCTGGCCCTTCCAGAGCTCTCATTGAACAACTCACCCCCTACGCCCCAGCTGTCTGACACACTCCATTTGAGGAGCCATAAGATAACAATCCACCTCCTGCTTCTGTCCACTCAGATGGGAAACATACTGTACCAGATTCCCCATCTCAAGTCTCCACAGAGAGGGAGGGACCCTTCTTCTTGTGATCATGGCTCTAAAGTCAGCACCATTTTTATTTTATTTTGGTGAGCTGTGTTTGGGTGATAGTAATGTTGATGAATGTCCCTCCTTTCAGTTGTCACTTCTCTTCCCTCCACACTACACTGGCCTGTGGTACATTCTGCTGAGGTGATCCACTATTTGGCAAGATAATGTGCTTCTAATTCTAAACCACAACAACTGTTTGGAGTGGATCTGTAGTTGATTAACTCTGCAATCATTGGCATATGGAGTGACGTCATACTGATGCCTCAGGCTGCTTCAGCACGCTTCGCCCTACTCTTTCATAAAGCCAACACTCACTCACCACACTTACACATGCACGCACGCGCACACACACACACACACACACACACACACACACACACACACACACACACACACACACACACACACACACACATTGAGGCGTTCCACCTGACATCCCTGTGGCCAGCCAGCTGCTGGTTCTCTCCTAAAGAGGACCTCCTTTGTGTGATCAGAGGTCTGGTGTCCTGGGAAACCCTTTTTGTTTTCTCTCCCTCTCCAGAGAAACGTCTCCAGCCGTTACCTTTAACCCTGATCATAACCCCTCCCTCCCCTTGCTCAGACTTTCCATGATGAGAGAAACGGAGGTAGTGTCCAACATCTCTCCCTCCCACTCTTCGTCTGCGTAATGTATGGAGTTGGGTTACCAAGGATTTGTGCACTAAACATCAGCCGAGCATATTTAACTAATTTGCACAGTTAGGGGCCTAATAGCTTAAGGGGGGAGTTAACGTCGGAGTGAAATCACTAAATAGCGCCTATTAGTATCTAATATACCACTCTGGTACTCGCTAGCAACCAGCTGTAACATTGATTGGCTAGATGGGCTGTCAGTCAACCACCAAAGAAACACGCCTAGTCAATCCTGATGCAGTCTGAGTAGAGGAAAATCTATAAATGAATTAAAGCTGACTTAAACTTAAATCAACTTCGAAACGTGAGTTTGTGCTAAGTTGTTGTTACTCTGACATAACAAAAGCATTGAACAAAAACAATTTCAGTCCGACTTTAAGGACTCATAATTGAGAGAGATGTGGCCCAGTCCAGTATAGTGGTTATTTACCTATATCTTAAAGCACAGCACTCTCATCCAGGATCTGCTGTTGTTATTGAGTTATATTTGGAGAACTCGTTCAAGTCCTCCCCTCTGTCGGAGCCTGATTATTGGTCTGTTGATGATGAGTCCTCTGTGTTTCCTGTCCCAAACACCCCCATATCTTCTGTGTACTCTGCTGGCATAGAGAATATGACCCTCCCTCCCATTCCCTCCCTTTTGGCCTTACTGTAATAATAAGCATGGTGACTGAAGCATTGCCCAGTGTTATGTGGTCTTTTATTGGACTCCCACTCATGGCTAACTCAGTTAATGATTTATAGAGAAATGTTCTGGCAATGTTGTGAGGAGGTTGTTTACACAACAGTGGAATTACTGGAACCTGGATCTTTTAGTTAACTTTATAACCATCAAAGCCCAGAGGCGTAACTGGAGTGTTTTGGTTATGGAGGCAGATTGAGTCGCTATTGCTGGGAGGTGGATTATGTGTTTTAGAGACATGCGACACCTGAGACAGTTACATCACTCTGATTGGGGGGGGGGGGTCATAAGTCAAGTCCACAGCTTCGTCCCAGAGCTGCTGACTCCACTCAGCAGCCTCAGTCCCTTTATAAGACCTCAGCTCCACTCCTGGCAATGGTGGGCTCTTTGATACGCATATGGAAGTACTTTCTCTCTGTCTCGCACCCTGCTCTGACGTCTGTATGCTCTCTGGCTTATGGCAGACTTATAGTCAGCTATGTCTGTTTCTTCCCCTTCCACATCTTTCTAAGTCAAAGAAAGACTTTTTGAAGCTTTCACAAATATAGGAAATATGGACAGTGATATTATCGTTGTCAAAATATGGACACATACCAGTTTTACTGGTTCCATCTGTTTTCTTACCCTTCGGGACACTTGAAATATGCCAGTCTGTTGTGGTAGTATTCATAAAATCTCATGTCATGGCAAATAAAAAATTTGCAATTTCCAATGAGGGAGAGGATAGATGTTGTTTCGAGAGCTAGAGTTAGGCTCTCTTCAAAGTGCCATAAAACGAATCATAAAACTAAGCAGCTGCTGCCTTCTGGTAACTTGGTGACTTTTGGATGTTAACTTTGGATGGTGGATTGGAACATTTTGTTTGGACCTGCTATATTCATAGTTAGACATTGTTTTGCAACTGTAAGAAAACACCCATACTTGACTGACACGCACTCACAGTATTTTTCACGTACAGGAATTTCTCGTTTGTTAGCAACTGTTCTCCAGTGTTTTCCTCTTGACAATGTGGTTCTATTATTGTAGTAGACTGTAGCTCTCTAATAAAACTGTGTTGCTATTTCTAACTCCCTCACTGAAATTCAGCATTGCCTAAAACAATGATGTTGTCACTGAGCCCCCTTTCCTCCTCTGTGTCCTGTGTTTATAGAACAACAAGGTTCGGAGGTTTGCTTTTGAGCTGAAGATGCAGGACAAGAGCACGTACCTGCTGGCTGCAGACAGTGAGGGTGAGATGGAGGACTGGACCAACACCCTCAACAAGATCCTCCACAGCAGCTTTGAGATCGCCATGCAGGAGAAGAGGAATGGGGACATACATGATGGTGTGTGTGTGTGTGTGTGTGTGTGTGTGTGTGTGTGTGTGTGTGTGTGTGTGTGTGTGTGTGTGTGTGTGTGTGTGTGTGTGTGTGTGTGTGTGTGTGTGTGTGTGTGTGTGTGTGTGTGTGTGTGTGTGTGTGTGTGTGTGTGTGTGTATGTGTGGTGTGTGTGTGTGTGTCTGTGTGTGTGTGTGTGTGTGTGTGGTGTGGTGTGAGCGTGCATGTGCTCGCTCTCAGTGAGTGAGTTCATGGGATCTGAGGTAAGAGCAGAGACAGGGAAGGGAATTATATTTCCGTGTGAATCCTGTTAAAACATCATCTACCTTTTTTCTCAACAAAGCCTTTGTACAGGGAAAATGTGCTTCTCATAGTGTCAGTAATACAAAGAAAACAGCCAGGGTTCACCTAAGTACACTAGTCTGCTTCTCAGGGAGAGGAATGTGTAAATAGGCTTGTTCTGCAGACTAGAATCTGCCATAGAGGAGACATGTCTTTGGCTTACATCCTTTCATACCACTTAGTACAGAACACTTATGTACAGAACACTCATGTACAGAAGTGTTGTCCCATGTGAAGAATCACAATTGATGATATATAGATAGCATACAAAGGTAATGGATAGTAGCTGTGTCAGAGTGACACTAAAACATCCTGGAGCTAGATGATGGAGACAGAGATGGCAGTGTTATAACAGTGTTATAAATGTACAACAGACAATGGGCAGTGACATCGCTGCCCATTCCCCGTACGTACCATACTGCACCCCCCCCCCCCCCCCCCCCCCCCCCGTCTCCTCCAGACAGTTCTCTCCGAGTCCCAGTCTGTGGTGTGGTGCAGAAAGGGAGTGGACCAGACCACCCAGGCTTTTAATACTCACCTCCTGTCTGTTCTGAGGCCTGTGCCAGGAGGAAGGAGCCTGAGTGCGTCGGCACAAAGAGCCCCGCTAATCTCACTAACCCCCCCAGCTTTTATTAATCACGCTCTCTGCAGGGGGAAAACAACCCCGCTCTAAGGCCTCTGGTCTGGGATCTGGGAGCACAACATCAGGGCCTGGTCTGGTTCTCGGGCCCTGACTGATCTCATGACAGTTTAATCACTGTTTACTGTACTTAAGTGTTAGTGAGTGATTAAGGAGAGGTGTGGTATGACGATAATCTATAAAACTGGATTTGTTTAACCTTATTTTGGCTGGTTACCAATGGGTACTCTTTTTTTCTGCCTAGATGACGATCTGGGAAAGGCAGACTCTTCCTCTGGGAGTATGGACAGCTTTCAGGTAGGTCCTGTTTTCACAAATGGGCTGCCCAAGCGTGAGGACTCAGCCCCTGTTCATGTGAGACAGAGTGTAGTTGCACCATGAAATCACTTCACCATGGGGGGTAGTGAGCAGTGAGAGCAGCCCCCACCACACACATGGGTTTGATTAGCTTATTTTAACTCATTGGTTGTGTTTAGATATACACCTCCGTTTATAACCATGTCGAATGAGACATACACTCATTTAAGGCAGCTCCTGGCTCCAAAAAGGCAACTGAAGCAGGAGGAGAACCAAAATCTGTTTTATTTCTCAGAAAGCTACAGTATGAGATTTCCCATGGTCATTTGCTGAACCACTGAGTGTTTGTGCAGACTTCATAGGCTGTGTCTCCAGTAACAGCTTGGGCTCTGAAGTGGACATCTGACTGGCTCTAAGGTGCACATGTCCATATGGTAGCCCTGAGGAGAGGCCTATAGATAATCCATGTGTGCATGGAAACTGACGGTAACAGTTAGCAGACCAGAAGTCTGACAAACTGCCTGACAGGCGCTGCTGTGGTGGCACCACCTGACTTAACCATTGAGTCTGCTCTCTCCTGATCAGCACATGTAAATTTCAATTTCAGATGGACAGAAATGAAGAGAATATTGTAGTCCAAATGATAAAAGCAGGTCAAACTGAATACCCTTTTCTCAGGGAATTGTGCTGGTTGAGAAAGGTTGTGGTTTGGCTGTATATAAAAATTAATGTTTTATTGTCTTTAGAGTGCTCGCGATATTGAATCTAAAATGAGGAATGAGACCAGATTGAAGCTGTTCACCTTGGACCCTGACACCCAGGTTAGTAAATACAGTGCTCCACTGAGTGTCTGGACAACCCCCTGTTACAAATGATGATGAAAAACCCTAAGCTCCTCTCTTTTTGTCTCTTTAGAAACTCGACTTCTCAGGAATTGAGCCGGATATAAAACAGTTTGAAGAGAAGTTTGGCAAGCGCATCTTGGTAAATTGTAATGACCTGTCTTTCAACTTGCAAAGCTGTGTGGCGGAGAATGAGGAGGGACCAACAACAAATGTAAGTCTCATCTCCTTTGGTTCTCCATGAATAAGAGTACATTTTACATTCACACACATTCACACACATTTTTTGCAGTACAGTGAAGAACTGTATAATACTAAAGTAGAGCTTCTGCAACAATGAATGGGTTAACTTATAAAGAGAGGGGGTGGAGGGAGGAGGGACATTTCTGGTGTATGTCATCCCTACTGTTTGTCTTTGTGGAGAGGGAGGACTGGTGTTGGCATAGTAACCAGCCCAGAGCTACAGTGATGGGGAAGGATCTGTCTAATGGTGACTGGTTTCCTGCTGTCGCTCTCAGCAGTCTGTCCATTAGAGAGGGAACATAGCCCTGCTCACAGATACACAGAGCTGACAGATACACACACACACACACACACACACACACACACACACACACACACTGAGATACAGAAGAGACCTGACAGGAACAGGCACTAGGCAGAATTACATTGTCATTTCAGCTCAGCAGTGTATGACAGTAGAAACACTTTTTAATTCAAAGTGCATTACAGTTATGATCTGCATAGAGATATAGAGAAGTAGCTCATTCTCCCACTGTGAATGTTGGTTTATTAACTAAGAATGTTTGTTTACTACATCAACAAAGAGGTTTACTTGTTGCTTCTTCTCCAGGTGGAGCCATTCTACGTCACCCTTTCGCTGTTCGATATCCAGAACAGCCGTAAGATCTCGTCAGACTTCCACGTGGACCTGAACCACCCATCCGTCAGACAGTTGGTGGCCAACCCCAGCAGCCAGTACATAAATGGGGGCGGGGACGCCTTGCTGGGGGCCCAGAGGGTGGTCCACGGTCTGCCGGAGGGGACCATGCAGTACCCCAGACAGGTGAGAATGGGTTCATTATACCTCACCAATGACTAGTGAGCTGATGGAGCAGTAGAATGTGTATTTGGTAAATCAGAGGCTGTGTGTCTTTGTCCTCTTCTCTTCTTGTTACGATTGAGCTGCCCACCCAGCTGAGTGTTCCAATGAATTCATGTACTTCCATATACGGATTTAGATCTCTGCTTTAACTGGCCTTCTCTCTTCACAGGGAGTGTTTTCAGTAACTTGTCCACACCCAGATATCTTTCTGGTGGCCCGCATTGAGAAGGTCCTTCAGGGGGGAATCACACACTGTGCAGAACCCTACATGAAGAGCTCTGACTCTACCAAGGTATTGTCAAAACCAGACCTCAACACACTCCATGGCCCTCATACTCAGCAAATTTCATTGGATAATTCCACATGATAAATGATAAAATCATCCATGTCCTAAGTGCTGACTGGTTAAAATAACACTATAACCAAGAATTGGCTGTACAAATCTGGTTATGGACCATCGAGGAGATACGGCGAGCAGTAATGACATTCAAGAGAAAAAATATGAAATGCATTAGCAGTGAGTGTGTGGATAGATTGGCAGGCCTCTGGGCTAACTTAATAGGATCAGCTGGAGCGCTGAGTAGCATCCCTGTCTGTGTTGTTAGAACAGTGTGGGTCCATTCACACTCTATTCCTCTCTCCCACCAGGTGGCACAGAAGGTCCTGAAGAATGCCAAGTTAGCCTGCGGCAGGTTGGGCCAGTACAGGATGCCTTTTGCATGGGCAGCCAGGTACTGTAATGGGTGCTAAACTGAGCTGACACTTCTATTGTATAACATTGTAAAACATTATCAGAAAAAATATTTGATTGAAAATGTATTAAAATTCATATTGGTCTATCAAGCAACATCCACTGAATACTGTATGACAGTTGGAAAGACTATATATGTTTATAAACGGAACATGTTCTGGTCACTTGTCACCAAGTTGATTTCCAGGCAAGTAAAATCTGCTCTCCTTTTGACACTTATAGTTATAGTTATTGTGAGTTTCGGAAATAGCTTTAGTGGCCACAGTGCCTGGAAAAAATAATGAAGGTGTCACAGGATGCTCAGTTTCTTTCCAATGGACTACAGTACATTTAGAGAACAGCTTCTGCAGGAAGTCTGGGAGCACTGAGATCTATCCCAGGCCTGTGGAAAAACCCATTGACAGAAACATCAGAAGTCCTGTGTTCATAGAAGCACTGGAAACAAAACTGTGTGACCTGACAGGTTTCACTGACTCATCTCTCCTCTCAGGCCTCTGTTCAAAGACGCGTCAGGGACACTGGACAAGAGCACTCGCTTCTCTGCCATCTACAGGCAGGACAGCAACAAGCTTTCCAACGATGACATGTTCAAACTGCTGGCAGATTTCAGAAAGTTAGTACAGTAACACTGCTTTTTTTCATTTTTTCTATGAATTGATATCTTGATATCATTTAAGAAATGTCTCTTTCGTCTGAATGATCAAATGGTTAATATAGTGGGTATTTGATCAACAAAATCCTCTTGGAAAGGTTTTTTGGCTTAAGTCTAGATTTTGATGGGTACATTTTGAACCACAGGTTCTCACATTGAAAGCCTGTTAATGTTTTGTCACCTTTGCAAATATTTGGTTCTCCACTTTGGTTCTGTTCTGTTCAAAGGGTAGTTTCCAGGCCGACTGCCTGGTTTTCATTCGCTCCTAGGTAGATGATAACAAAGGCATTAACCAGTGCTTATTTTGCTTCTTCTCCGCAGGCCAGAGAAGATGGCCAAGCTGCCTGTAATCTTAGGAAATCTAGACGTTACCATTGACAATGTTGCCCCTGACTTGACAAGTGAGTTCTCCAAATTCAACACACACCACCAACAGATGAAAGATATTTCTTCTCCTCAGATCAGATTTGTCTCATTGTCTGTGTGATGCTTATTTGGTTTCCCCCCTGCCTGTTCTGTGTGTGTAGATTGCGTTACCTCATCCTACATTCCTGTGAAGCAGTTTGAGACCAGTGAGAAGACCAACATCTTCTTTGAAGTGGAGGAGTTTGTGCCGTACATAGCCAAGTGCTCCCAGCCTTTCACCATCTACAACAATCACCTCTATGTCTACCCCAAGCACTTGAAGTATGACAGCCAAAAGTCATTTGCAAAGGTATAACCACAAACTTTGACCTAACGCTGTTATCATGGTCCAAAAAAATACATTTACATACATTTTACAAACCTCACCAAGTCAATTTCCTGTATGTGCATATATACATGGCCAAATAAAAGAATTCTGATTCTGATTTACATACATAAATTCTTACTTATTACTTATGGAGTCAACCTGTACAATGACACTGTATGGTGTGAAAATCGACTGTGAAGGCCTTTTACTTTTCTAACTTTTCTAACATAGAAACTGAGCCCTAAATTTGTAGCCAAGCAGAACTGTGTACCCCGTAGTGTCTGTAAGTGGGTCAGCTTTGTTCTGTGTGTCTGTCCTCAGGCTAGAAACATAGCTGTCTGCATCGAGTTCAAGGACTCGGATGAGGAGGAGGCTGTTTCGCTTAAGGTATGCTCCTGCTCATATGTCTCCTGGCTGTGTTCCAGGACCCACCATGTCATTTTTAGCAGGGGAACAACATACCATTTACTGTGGATGAGTACTAACTAATCATTGTTGTTAACCCACAGTGCATCTATGGCCGACCAGGAGGACGCTTGTTTACCAAAAATGCCTTTGCTGCAGTATTACATCACCAGCACAACCCAGAGTTCTATGATGAGGTAAGACATTTCAGGCCAATGTATACATACTGTACAGCCACAGTAATGAGTGGTGAACAGATGAAGCAGTAGCATGTGTATTTATTAATCCTGAGGCTGTGTTTATCTTCCCCTCCCTCAGTTTAAGATTGAGCTGCCCACCCAGCTCCACGAGAAGCACCATCTGCTTTTCACCTTCTTTCATGTCAGCTGTGACAGCAACAGCAAGGCCAGCACCAAGAAGAGAGACATGGTGGAAACTCAAGGTAGAACCAGGCCCCAGACACAGCCAGACATGGCCACACAGCTGATTAATAAATCCTTCTAGATCCAGCCTGAATTAATCTCTCCTGTATACTGTAATGTGGCTGATTTATGCCTGCGCCAGTCTTCGATCTTCTATGTTATCTCGGTCCTGAGTGCTGTTGGGTGTCAGTGGCTGTGCTGACAGACTGGTCTCTTGTCCCTGTTCCCAGTGGGTTACGCCTGGCTCCCCTTGCTGAAGGACGGCAGGGTGATCATGAATGAGAGTCACGTCCCTGTGGCTGCCAACCTACCCGCCGGCTACCTCAGCTGTCAGGAGGGTGTCAAGGTATGGCTCATTCTCACAGGGGCACAATGGGGGCTGGGAGAGAGGGTGAGCTATGTGTGGGTAGAGGTTAAGGGTGTATATCAATAGTCTAAAATGTTCCTTTAGTGGTTTGCTTAAATAGTTAGGAGAGAAGAGGAGAGAAAGTCATGAGTCATGACATTACCTCGCTGTAAATAGAAGTTGGCACTGCAGTGATTGGCTGTTGTCAGCCTCAGGGTTGTGTCAGAACTAATTACTGCTAATTAACAAAAACTTGGGCTTGAGCTTTGATGAACTCTTCTCTGAAATGCACTGAATAATATTCAATAAGTTGCTTATGCAATATGTCAATGCAAAACATGAACCCACCTTTGAAGTGTATTAACTCTAGACTTGTTTTAAACAAGTAGTACTTAGTAGAAGTACAGTAGTACTTGTGTTTTTATGATGCTTAATACTTGTTTCTGTCTTATGTAGCAGCATTCTGGTCCTGAAATCAAATGGGTGGATGGAGGCAAGCCTTTGTTTAAGGTGTCTGCTCACCTTGTCTCCACTGTCTACACTCAGGTCAGTATTTCACAAGCATAAACCAAGAGTTCACCATTTTCCTACAGCCAATGACTCTCTACGGGAATCATGTCCTCATGTTTGTGTGCTGTTATCACTGTGATTAACTAGTGATTATTAAACACAGTGATTTTTGCAAGTAAGCAGTGTTGCATGGAGTTGTTCTTTACACTACCTATCCAATAGAAATAGTTTCATTCAGTATACTGTATATGAATATGAGATGAAGATCAACTCTCCTAATTATTCTACCTTATTCCCCTCCGTAGGATCAACATTTGCACAATTTCTTCCACCACTGTCAGAGCTCAGAGTCTGCAGCCCAGGTGTCAGGAGGAGAGCTGGTCAAGTACCTGAAGGTAAGGCAGGGAGAGTTTCAGTTACAGCTCAGTGGGTACGATCGGAATGTGAAACTGAGACATGTGACATATGTCATATAACTGTCCCTGTCCCCTGTCTCCCCTCTGTGTCTCTCTCTCTCTAATGACCCAGTTGTCACTCATCACTCAATCTGGCATCGACCACACTGTCTGATTTCCTCAGGATGTTTCGAAATCTGTGCTTGTTTACTCAGACATTGGTGGGACAATGCTAACATTACCCTGGGCTCCAATCCTCCATCTCTCTCCATTGTCTCCCTGTGGACATTGACACGGAGAGACACATATTCTGATGGACCTCTTGGGTGCTAATGTAAACATGCTAGTCCACACAAACAATGGCCCGAGGGTCACACACAAGGTCAGGCAGAGCAGAAAGTTTCGCTGGCAAGTAGCCAAATGACTTGGCTGGCCTTGTGTTAGCGCTCCGTACGTAGCTAGTGATGCACCAGTACCCCGCTCTGCCTCATGCCAGGAACTGACTAATAAGATGTGTGTGATTAACGCATGCTTATTCTCAGGTGTGTCCTGTTATTCTAGTTGTTACTTTGGTTTCCTCTTATGTCAAATGTGTGTGTGCATGTGCGTGTGCGTGTGCGTGTGCGTGCGTGTGCGTGTGTGTGGTTTTCACCCCAGTTGGATTTGAGTTGCATATCTAAGCTCATCAGAAATACAGATTTGAGTTTGATTTGGAGAAAGTGATTCCTGTTCTCATTTGCAGTAATTGAATGTCTACCTGGGGTGATTAGAATAGGTTAACGATAGTTTGGACTCAGAGAAGAGAGCACAGAGGTGCACATACAGTATGCAGCAGTCCCCCCTGTAACACTGTACCATATCCTTCTCCCTTAGTCTCTTCACGCTATGGAGAGTCACGTGATGATCAAGTTCCTGCCCACTACTCTGAATCAGTTGTTCCGTGTGCTGACCAGTGCCACCCATGAAGAGGTGGCAGTTAACGTCACCAGGCAAGTCGTCCGTGTTGCTGTACACAGTAAACCGTGTGACATGACATTATCATGACGGTACAACTCTGTCTGACACGTTCTCCATTACTCCTCTCAGAGTCATGATTCACATTGTTGCCCAGTGCCACGAAGAGGGGTTGGAGCACTACCTGCGGTCATATGTAAAGGTACGCGTACATGACTCATCATTATGCCACATTAGCGTGCTCTCAGTGGGTAAAGAAAGCTAACGTTGGTCTTGCTTGCTTCCCTGGTCCAGTATGTGTTTAAGACTGAGCCATATACAGCCACTACGACTAGGACAGTGCATGAGGAGCTGGCCAAAGCCATGACTGCAATACTAAAGCCTTCCACAGACTTCCTCACCTGCAACAAGCTGCTCAAGGTAACGTACGGTGTAGTACAATATGCAACAGAGAAACAGAGAGGTCATATTTGTATGAAAAACAGGATATGTTTATAAGGACTTTCATATCAAGTTTGCATTGAATTGTTGATTTTGTGTCTCTCCCCTGTAGTACTCGTGGTATTTCTTTGAAGCCTTAGTGAAGTCCATGGCACAGTACTTGATTGAGAGCTGTAAAGTCAAGGTAAGTCTGTCTTAGCATGCCCATTAGATACTGTCTTACTGTATTCATGTCAGCTTATCAGCTTATCAGCTAACCAGTTATTAATAGGCTAAGCCATAAGGGCAGCCACAGTTCTGCCACAGAATAAAGCACATCCCACAATACTATCCACAGACATCTACCATTACCAACCATAGCCCTGTGTTTACCCTGCCTGGCATGGCCATGTATAATCAACAAGCCACTGTTGTAACCATTAGTCTCCCTCAAGAGTGTGTAGCTCTTAACAGAGGAAACAGTCCATTATGGGTTCCCCCTGCTATGGTGACTGGGATAGCCTGTGGGAATAGCTGTGGTCGTTGGTTGGTGTGTGTTGGAATGGGTTGTTTTGCAGCAGACCTCAGTCAAAACAGTGTTTTGTTCTCTTTTGATTATTCTACTGTAGGTGGATTTGATTTAGCATGCCCAGTTTGCAGGATGGGACTATACCATGGTTCCAGTAGACCTGGCTAGCTAAATCCATCACACCTAAAGTCATTGATATAAACAGATACTATTTTAACCCAGGTCTGGGGTTGCTGTGTGTAGCTCTGACAGTAACAGCCTGGGTCTGTCTCACAGCTGTCAAGGAACCAGCGTTTCTCTGCAGCCTTCCACCACACGGTGGAGACCCTGGTCAACATGATGATGCCCCACATCACCCAGAAGTACAAGGACAATCTGGACGCCGCCAGGAACGCCAACCACAGCCTGGCTGTCTTCATCAAGGTGAGCCATCGTCTACAGTATACTGTATCTCAATGGCTACACCACAACAATTAGCTCTTGTAATCAGTTCTGCTTCTAATTGGAGGTTCTTAGTTCCCTTCTCTTGTACTGTATGGATGAAAATGACATCTCCCTCCACAGCGCTGTTTCACCCTGATGGACAGAGGATTTGTCTTCAAGCAGATCAACAACTACATCAACTGCTTTATTCCTGGCGACTCAAAGGTAGTTATGCAATGCATTCTTATTCCAATGATGCGGTTGTTGATGTTTTTAGCTCTTCATATTTCCACTGCTTCTGAGAATAGAGGATGAGCTCAGAATGTGTTGCGTGTTGAAATGTGGTTGTTTTCCATTTCTGATGTAGAACATGCTCTTCTTTTCAGACTCTGTTTGAGTTTAAGTTTGAGTTCCTGCGTGTTGTGTGCAACCACGAACACTACATTCCTCTGAATCTGCCGATGCCTTTTGGAAAGGGGAGAATACAGAGATTTCAAGGTGAGAACAGTTGTTGTTTGAGCACACATACACATCTCTGCCTACAATTCAATGAATTTGAACCGTGATCAGTGCCTTATGAAATGCCGAAGGTGTACATGAAGGTGTGCTTATGATCAAGGTCTTATGATAAGAGGCACAGTTCTTTTGAAGATAGAAAGCTTTGAATGCTTTCTGAAATGTTTAATGTTGTAGACATCTGTCCTTCTTTATAAACACAGTGGCTTTGTTACCAATTGAAGTTGATAGTGGATTAAATCTCTTCTCTAGCCTGTCATGAAAGTACCTCCACTGTCCCATTTCAGTAGTGATGGTGAATAAACAGCCTTTCTATGGAAATGACCAGTATACGCAGTATTAACATTTTTTCTCTATTCCAGCTGCCTCTATTTTTAAGCTTACCATTTTGTGTTCCCCTCTCTTTTGCCAATTAGCTTTACTTTCCCCCAGCATGGAGTCATACGATACTCCTGTAGGTAGGTGCAAGGTGTGCTGCTTGCTTGTTATGTCAGAAAAAAATACTTTGTTACAACCCTTCAACTATGGCCACATGAGCCAAAAAAATCCTTTGGACAACTGAATTCAGTCATTCAGTGTTGCATATTCATGGTGTGGAATGAGTTACCTGTCACCCCCATGTCAAATACTAAATGACGATATACAGTATTTATGATTTATCCCTATCTATTATATATGAACTGTAATTGGCTGTAGTGTGTGTGTGTGTGTGTGTGTGTGTGTGTGTGTGTGTGTGTGTGTGTGTGTGTGTGTGTGTGTGTGTGTGTGTGTGTGTGTGTGTGTGTGTGTGTGTGTGCGTGCTTGCGTGTGTGCCTGGGTGTGGAGGTTGTATTCTTTGTAACATAGTTTGCTCATTTCTTTCGTGTTAAAAAAAGAAAAGAAAAAAGGAGATGTGTAAACTTGCACGTAGACCAATTACAGCTCATATGAGGCAAACTGTGGAAATTACATTTAATCACCCCCATTCCAGGACACCTTCTGTGTGTTACTTGTGCCTCATGCTCTGTGAAGCTGTATCCGTTTATTTGCTGATCTTTAACCCATGTAAAACACCCTGCTTGCTAACAGAATCTGTTCATTCACTGCCTGGTCCCCTGACTCCTGTCTGATCTAGTTTCACTGGTGTTATAGCTGTGTTATAGACCGATAACATTGTATACTGTGATCTTTCAGTGAGTGATCATTCCAACCACTGTGGGTTTTGATTACTGTATATTCGATTGATTTATGCTTAGCTTATTTTGTGATTGTACACTCTAAACAGGTAATCCTTCCATTAACTCAAGGATGGCAGATATGTAAAAGGAGAACTTGCATGCAAAACTGTGGCCATAAAAAAGATTGAATTTGAGAATCATTTGTTTATATCTCACCATGGAGGAACTCCCACTGATGGAAAACAAAATAACATGAAATAATTCCAAATCTCTTACTATGGGCCTTCTCAAACGTTTTGTTTGCTGTGTACCTATGTGTATCCTAGCTAGAAGAGAGGGGGCTCAGCTTTGGAAATAACATAGCACAGCTTGTTTTCATGTCTTGATTGCAATCTCTGCGTGAGTTCAAGTAGAGTCTAAAGTTGTTCTGATGGTAACAGTCTATTTAAGCCGAAACATCAGCCCCTGCTCTTGTTCAGTGGTGTTGTGTGGGCTTGTTTACATCAGGACAGATTGTTGAGATTCTGGGACTCCTCCTCTTCCTTCTCCCTCCATCCATCCTAAATTCCTTCTGTTCCTCCTCTCAGACCTCCAGCTGGACTACTCGCTGACAGACGACTTCTGTAAGAACCACTTCCTGGTTGGCCTTCTGCTGAGGGAGGTGGGCGGGGCTTTGCAGGAGTTCCGGGAGATCCGACAGATCTCCATCCAGGTTTTGAAAAACCTGATGGTCAAACACACCTTTGACGAACGCTACACCTCTAAGGTAAGTCCATCTCTTATGCCTGTCTCTTTCCTCCCCAGACATTTATGTGAGATACATACCTATGTGTCTGTGTATTCATGTGCCATACGGTATCTATACAGCACGTGTTGCATCTCCATTTCAGAGCCAGCAGGCCAGGTTGGCGACCCTCTACCTACCCCTGTTCGGTCTACTACAGGAGAACGTCAACAGGCTCAATGTGAAAGAAATCTCTCCATTCACTGTCAACCACTCCAACAATGTAAGGCTGCCACCTAGTGGCTTCCATTGGAACTCAAATCCGTCTATGTGGCTGCCTGAGTTTGATGATGGTCTTCCTTTTTCCCATCTGGGTTTCAGAATGGAAGAGACGACCCACTCCTGGCCAACTCCATGATGATGACCCCTCCCAGGTCGAGTACTTATCTGGACAACAGTCTGCACAAGGACTTGTTTGGGGTCATCTCTGGCACTGGTGAGATACACTTGGCACAGTCTAGTCTGGTTTGAGGCTCATGCTGTCTAGTGCTGGAAGAGGGATATGTGTAACCAGGCTGGTGTGTCTCTGTTCTACAGCCTCCCCCCATGCCTCCTCCACCCCCAACGTTAACTCTGTGCGACACGCAGACTCCCGTGGCTCCCTCATCAGCACTGACTCTGGCAGCAGCCTTCCTGAGAAGAACAATGATAAGACCAACTCCCTGGACAAGGTATGATCCTACTGCTTCATGGCCATAAGTATTAGCAGCAGCCAGGGTATCATATCACCTCAGTGCTGTCAATCTGTTTATGCTGTAAAGAAAACATTGTGGCATTAAAATGCAGGAAACTCCTCTAACATGTTGGTTTATGATTATAAACACTTAGTTAAGGATATGAGATTGACATTGCTTCACTTCACTGATATGAGATTGACATTGCTTCACTGAGATTAAGTATATTTAATTCTTCGGTTTTTATCAATTCCTGTATTTTACTTGTCAGACACATGGGAGATTCCCCCATTATCATAGTGTCAGTGATAAAGGTCCTCCCTGTTAACTTGTCCTTGTACCATTGACTTTTCCACCCACTCCTGCTGGCAGAAGGAGAAATTTGCACGGAGACACTCTGCCAACGTGCTGCGCTTTTTTACGGAGCCCGAGGAATCCATGCTTTCTGCTCGCGCCAAGCGTGTCACCATGGACTTTTCCCTGCTCACTGTCCCCAGTGTCTCAGTGAATGTCCCACAGCCCTCCATTTCACTTCAAGTACAGAACAGTCATCCCACTTCCTCCTCCTTACCTCCCCCTTTTGCTACTAAGAGTATCCCAAGAGTGTTTGTGTGTTTGTGTTTGTGTGTGTGTGTGTGTGTGTGTGTGTGTGTGTGTGTGTGTGTGTGTGTGTGTGTGTGTGTGTGTGTGTGTGTGTGTGTGTGTGTGTGTGTGTGTCTTTCTTTGCCAGGAGGATGATACATATTTGCCTGTCTCTCCTCCGGTGACATGAACCATATGGTTTCATGGGTTTTCCTATGCTCCTATCTGCGTGTTACTGTGGCATGCACATGGGTGGAGTTTCTTTACTTTACATTTCCTGTGTGCTGTGTGACTCTCTCAGCTTAGTGTGGGAAAATCTTAGAGGACCAAAGTATTGAAGTATCGTACTTACTGTAGACCTCGTACTGAACCATTGACTTATTGACTTAGTATTGACTTAGACCATCGGTCCTGTTTGTGCTACTTTTTTTAGGCCTAAGATTTTGTTTTGTAATCTCTGGTCAAAGTCTTCACTTATGGTGTAGAAAGTAACAAACAGTTAAGCAGTTGAAAGTTGCAAAGATTATATGCCACATCTGAATCATACAGTACGTAGGCTATAGCAACAGACGTACCATATATCCTCATGAGTGATGCTCTGAGAGGACTAGCAAGAAAAGGGGACGACATTGATTAAAGATCTTCTCTCAATATCCATTAAATATATTTCTATTTTTACATCTCTCTTGGATAAAGAATTCATGCAAATGACTTCCTAACTGTCTTTAATCAAGTTATTTGACTTATCTGGGGCAGCTAAGCTAACTTCCTCTGTCAACACCCCTCTTAAGACATTGCTTCAGTCTTTCCATGATGTCATCCTCACTCAGTTCGGAGTTTCATTTGGTTTAGAGTCTAGACCATTTCACTGCTGGCAAAGGAAGACACTGTATTACTGCCAAACCCACTCTATGGTAAAGTTGCTTCACCACTGCTTTGTTATTGGTTCCTGCTCCCTGCTCTGCCCTGGCTTGGAGAGGTAGTGATTATGTACATTTAGAGCTCAACTGGCAATCTCATCCTCACGTACTGTAGAGCCCAGCTGGGCCTGAGTGACTCCTTTAGTAGTAGTATAGTAATCATACCACAACCACCCTGGGCTTTCATGTTTAACTTTCAAAGTATGTACAGCTTAAGTTAAACAATCAGTTAAGAAGGATACATTGTGTGATAGAGGTCAGAAGTAGAATTAGGGGATAGGAATGTCAGTGTGTCTCTGACCAGTGCTTCTGTCCCTCAGAACCAGCCTGCCTCTGCCCTGGGTAGCACCCTGCTGCGCTGTGACAAACTGGACCAGGGAGAGATCAAGAGTCTGCTCATGTGCTTCCTACACGTGCTCAAGAGCATGTCTGAGGGTAAGACTACAGAAACACACACACTAACACGTACAAACATACACTTCCAAGATCTTATGACTGTCTTCATACTCAGCCCTGGTCACTCTCATTAACTCCCATCTCCTCCTCTTCCAGATGCCCTGTTCACATACTGGAACAAAGCTTCGTCTGCTGAGCTGATGGACTTCTTCACACTAGTAGAGTAAGTCTTGGATGCTGAGCTTGTTACTGTTTAATTTCCTAGATCAGTGCGCTATTTATGCACTGGGTATGTTAAAGCATCTCCACCTGTTATGAATAATATTTCTCTACTGCTTTTGTTTCCAGAGTGTGTCTCCATCAGTTCAGATACATGGGGAAGAGATACATCGCAAGGTAATGTTGTCAGAAATATAAAGAGTTCAATTATTTTTAGCAGCTTATACAGTATATGGTAAATAAATGAAAGTGAATATAAACCACATTCACCTAGTTTATACTTTTCATTTTCACCTGAAATCTGGTATTGATCTGTGATTCTGTCTGTGTGATGATGAAAATGTTGTCTTTTACAAACATCTATGGGAATGTTGTTCTAGTTGTTTTAGAGACATCACCAACTATACCAACTCCTACAAAGTGTTACTAGTTATGAAATGTATACAATGAATATATGCTTAATGTTGCTCTTTTGGAAGACAATGCATATTCCTCTCTCGTAATGCCAGATATTAATGAAAGAGAATACAACAGCAGTGATCACATGGTTCCATCAATGACTCTGATACTTCTACGGATAGGCCTAAAAAAAGTGCTAATGTGTGGTTTGGTTTGTTGAGATGTGTTAACATGTTATGCATATATCGTTTGATAAAACCCCCTTGTAACACTACAGTATGTGAATACACTATAAACCCCACCAGTACGTTCATGTTTGCCTGTAGCATACACACACACTCTCTCTGGAGAGTTCTGGCCTGGAAACACTATGGGCTTTGGGTATCCACTCTCTCTCTCTAACCCACCACCATTCTCTCTGTTTCTCTATTCACCTAAATGCTGGCAAGTTTAATATAGTACAATTAAAACATGGCTCCTGCCCTCTCCTGCTTGGGTAAGACTAGAGGTGTAGTTACCTCTTCTACACTAAAAGCATGCTTTCTTCTCTCTTATCTGAGTGGCTAGGTGGTACCACCACACTACTCACTGACAAAGCTGCTCAACACTGCTTAATGCTAGGAAAAGTGTCTATCTCATTGTCATGTGCATGGCTTTCGCTACCACAAACTGCTATAATGCTGCTTGAGTACTGACAATCTAATTGCATGCCAGACAAGCTTTTCTGAATGTCCTCCTAACTTGTTTTGATTTATCAATGCTGAAACAAAACTGTATGGAGATTATGTCAAAATACATATGGTGAAGGATAGCAGTGGAAATGTGTAGTAGTATGTCAAATTAGCTAAAATGCATTCCAATCTTACCCAATGTAGGTCTTTTTTTATCTCTAGGAGTGTGTTGAATTTTCTCTGTAGCCATACTTTCACAAGACTGGAAGCCAGATCTGTCATGCCAAACAATGATAAAGCAGTTGACTAAAGCAGAAACAAATCTGGCTAGCAGGCAATATTTTCCAATTTGGAAACCAGTAGAGTTGTGTAGTACAGTGTAGACTCTAACCTGCTTGACTAACCTGGCTCTGCTGGTAGTTGACCACTGGTCTAACAGTGTCCCGTTTCCTCATCAGGAGCCAGGATGGGGCGGGACCCATAGCACATGAGCGGAAGTCTCAGACTCTGCCTGTGTCCCGTAACAGGGCGGGAATGATGCATGCCCGCTTACAGCAGCTCAGCAGCCTGGATAACTCATACACTTTTAACCACAGTAAGTGTCTATACATACAATACCCACCTCTACCAGAGGCCCCTCTGCCCCACCTCTGTAGTGAGCCTCCCCATGCTTTTCATCATCATCATCATCATCGTCGTCGTCATCTTCCTCATCATCATAAGCTTCATGTGTGTCAAACCCAGCCCGGAGTCAAGCATTCTAGAGCCCATCTCTATGGATGTTTTGGTGTCTGAATGAACAAAAGTGAAGGGTTTTATCCTAGAGAGTATTCTCTTCTTCATCACTGGATAAGTGATTGAGGGTATGGCTGTCTCTGTTTGTAACGTTAAACTGTCTTCACCGAAAGCAAAAGAGATTCAAATAGGGTAAGTCTGTGATATGATTCCCTTAATGAAGTGAATTTCTTTGTGTTTTCAGTGTAAGAAAGATTTCAAGTATTCTTGGAATATCTGTAGACCATGGTAAGAAGGTATCAGGTCGACAGGCAGCTTGCAGACTGTTTTCAGCTCTGTTCATTTGGTTGAGCATGCCATTTTAGCTGAGAATGAGCCTTTTAAACCCTCTGATCCTTCTGTCCTGTTCATTTCTGTTTCCTTTGTAACCCATTTCATTATGTTCATACTTTCATCTCCGATATTACATTTCAAATGAAATGCATTGTTTTCAATTCCACTGAATTTGATTTCCCTCCTCTTAAGCAATGGTTTGCTTTGATACTAATGATAACAGCTGACCTGATTAATCCTTAGATTTACCTCAGAGAAGTGTTTGAGTGTGTTGGGGTGATGTGAAAGTGTTACAGCTGTGTGGTGTTTCCTCTGCAGCTTATAGCCACTCTGATGCTGACGTGCAGAACCAGTCCCTCCTGGAAGCCAACATTGCCACTGAGGTGTGTCTGACTGTGCTAGACACTCTCAGCATCTTCATCATGGGCTTCAAGGTACAGTACTGTACACCCTCACTGCATCTCCACGCCTCTAGTCACAAGGAACACCTCCCTCCTGCTCATCACTTGTGTGATGTTACTGGTTTTGTGTGTTGTTTTTTTGTCTTTTCCACTTCTTACATGATGTTGTCTGTTGGTTTCAAGCCCTGGCTTCATAAAAGGCTAACTTTATGTACCACTATCTCCTCAGACCCAGCTCTGTTCTGACCATGGCCACAACCCATTGATGAAAAAGGTGTTTGAGGTCCACCTCTGCTTCCTCCAGATCAACCAATCAGAGACCGCCCTCAAGCAGGTCTTCACCTCGCTGCGCACCTTCATCTACAAAGTGAGGATGACAACAGTTTAAACACTTCACAACAGATACTATTTATCTCCACACTCTCACATGTTCCCAGTATCTTACCACCTGTCTTTGTGTTTCCAGTTCCCCTGCACATTCTTCGAGGGCCGCGCTGACATGTGTGCATCGTTCTGCTATGAGATCCTGAAGTGTTGTAACTCCAAGCTCAGCTCCATCCGCAGTGACGCTGCCCACCTCCTCTACTTCCTCATGAAGAGTAATTTTGACTACACAGGACGCAAGTCCTTTGTCCGCACACACCTACAGGTGAGAGAGATCCTCCCCTCTGCATCCTGGTACTTCATAAAAGCAAAATTCTCTATGTAATTCTCATTTTGATTGTTTTGGTTACTAGTAATGGGAGTTATTTGATGTTTAAGTGCGATTCTCCCATCCTTTCACCCAGGTGGTTATCGCAGTCAGTCAGCTGATCGCTGACGTCATTGGGATTGGAGGAACCCGCTTTCAGCAGTCCCTGTCCATCATCAACAACTGTGCCAACAGCGACAAGACCATCAAGGTCAAAGCCTATTATCACTCTTGTCCTTTCAGTTATCAGTGAAATATCACATGACAAATTATTTTTTTGACAATTAGAAAGTTTCTTTGTTGTTCATGCTATATCCCCTTTCCACAGAACACAGCCTTCCCATCTGATGTGAAGGATCTAACCAAGCGGATCCGTACGGTTTTGATGGCCACAGCTCAGATGAAGGAGCATGAGAGAGACCCAGAGATGCTGGTGGACCTCCAGTACAGCCTGGCCAAATCCTACGCCAGCACGCCCGAGCTACGCAAGACCTGGCTGGACAGCATGGCCCGCATCCACGTGAAGAACGGAGACCTGTCAGAGGTCTGTACTTGACTAGGGTTAGACTCGGGGTCTATGGCAAAAAGATGAATGTTATTTTGGGAGCTGTGATTATTCAAGGGATGGATATTGGTAGACTCATGTTTGGTGGGTGATGCAGTGTTGTAATGTTATAAATGATGTAATTGAGATGGGGTTATAAAACATAGTAATTTAACAGAATTAATCTGTGTTGTTTGCAGGCAGCCATGTGTTATGTACATGTGGCAGCACTGGTGGCCGAGTATCTCCGGAGAAAAGGTGCGTTAACCATCTGCAGTAGAGATGTTGCTGTTGATTGCCACTCGATGGTGCCATTTTCTGTTTTCAAGACAGGAGAACATCACAAAGAGTTATTGGATGGTCAGCACACTGTAATTATAATGAAATACATGGTAGATGTAGTTTCTAGTAGTTTAACATTTCATCCTAGTCAATGAGGATGCAATAATTATAATATTTCTGTCTGTCTGTCTGTCTCTATGTGTTTGTTCATGATGTCCCCATGTCCTGTTGTATGTGTATGCTCCAGGTATGTTCAAGCAGGGTTGTTCAGCTTTCCGAGTGGTCACTCCCAACATTGACGAGGAGGTGTCTATGATGGAGGATGTGGGGATGCAGGACGTCCATTTCAACGAGGTGACAGTCTGGTGCTCTCTACTGCTTAGATAGATTGGTTCTCCATTGCTGTTAACCAACACTCTAGATGAGCAAATGACAGGAATTTACTTTGATTGAACTCAAAACTGTAAGTGCTAGAATAACGTGTTACTCGTTAGTGCAGAGATGGAGACTTGGGGTGCTCCTTTTTATTACCTGCCTTTTTAAAACTTCTTAAAACATTGAAACTGAATAGCTATGTAGTTATGCTGACCTTATCTGTGGAGCTTATCACCAGCTCACTAGCTGCTAAATGCTGGAGTTTGCACTTTCGTAGAGATAACCAGACAGATAGTTTGTGGTGCTCTTATCAGAGAATCTGTTCCGTGCTATCAAACTACGTGGCTCTTGGACACAAACACATTTCAATGTACCTTTGACATCTGTAGCTGATATATTTGGCTGTATTACACCGACACCATCTCTTTCCTCTGTAATATGGCTTAGTATAGCATGCCATTGTGGTTTTAAAAGAATTATGTGGCACAAATGTACATTTAAATCTGTCTTTATTATGATTATGTAAGCCTAGTTATCAAACTGTTCATGTTGGGTCACACTGATCTGCCAAACCTTTATATAATAAAGCAGTGGAGAGAAAGCCCTATTAGATCCCTTACATACTGTAAATTATCTAAAACAACGAGCTAATTGGTGGTCTCCCTTCCTCTCCTCATAGGATGTCCTGATGGAGCTGCTGGAAGAGTGTGCAGATGGACTGTGGAAGGCTGAGCGCTATGAGCTCATCTCTGACGTTTACAAGCTCATCATCCCCATTTATGAGAAGCGCAGGGACTTTGAGGTACAGCAGCTCTGCACCCTCTGTTTCTTTCTCTCTCAATGTTATGGGCGTTTAATATAGGTCCAAATAGAAATGAATTTAGGCCCAAACTGGACGTCAATCAATGTGTGTGTGTTTGAATTCCACAGAAACTGGCCCACCTGTATGACACCCTCCATCGTGCCTACAGCAAAGTGACAGAGGTCATGCACTCAGGCAAGAGGTTGTTGGGCACCTACTTCAGAGTGGCTTTCTTTGGCCAGGTGAGCTAGTAGTTGTGAATGCTTTCATAGGGCAGACGAGGCAATAGTATATTTCTTTAAAAACAGTATCTTTGCACTAATTATATTTCCAAATGTATCATTTATGATTAATCCCCCAAAAAAGGCACTGATGACACAATTCATTTAAACTTGCAAATAAGCATATATTTGACTTCCTGATTTGAGCATGAAAGCTGCTGAAAACCTTTTGATAGATAAAAGCATGACCACATCACGTGGCTATTTATTATCCATCCTAATACTTTGTTTCTGCTTTTTATCCTCTTTAAAGGCAGCGGTAAGTTCTGCAGTAGGCTCTGCTAGCTTTTCTGAGTGGCCTAAGTTTATGTGTGGTGTGCTACTGTAATCCATTACATTTCTCAGCCATAGTGTGCTGCTTAAAAAACTCACCAATACCCCTTCTGTTTTTGCAACAGCAATGCATGTTGGCTGTAATACACTGAATTCTTCTTAGACCTGGCTCTCATTTGTCTTCTTACATCTGGCTCTCATTTGTCCAACATTAACTTATCTCTGGGTTTGTAGTGGTTACTTCTGACAGTGTGCTTTGTCTAAGGCGATAACCTTCACAAAACCATGTTCCCTTAGACATGGTGGTAATATTCTCTGTATCTGGTGCAATGGTGTGAATAGTTTGTAGCCTGAGGACAGTAGTCTTGTAATAACTATGATTTTGTTTTCTGCTGCTCCACAACCCTGTAGCAGTACCAGTTTACTGACTTTGAGACTGAGGTAATTCACTGAGAAAGCAAATAATGCTGTTAATGTGCTGCATTAGAGCTTAAATCTTGTGATGTGCTCTTGTTAGTGCAGTCAAAGGTATTACTGGTATGTATCTGCACTCCATTACCTCTCCCTAGCTTATCCATTTCAGCCCTCTACTTTGGCCACGGTGAATGTATCTATTTGTACATTTGTCGAAAGAACACTTTCCCATTCAGCTAAATTGACTTTGTTATTGTTTTTGGATGCAATAGAAATACTGTACACAATTTACCCATTGACAGTGTTAAATCCAATTCCACGCTTCCATCGCTTTATTTGTCCTCTAGCATTGACCCTAGACCAGTTGATGTCTTTGTGGTGCGGTTTGTTGTTTGTTTCTGTGCTTTGACAGTGACAATTCCAGGGTATGTATTTTGGGAGGATGTCTCGCTCTTAAGTTCAGGATTTGATGCCAAGAGTGTTCTCATCATCCCATTTCCACAGACAAGCTGTCAGATTGGTTTAGTGTTCAGCCTACTGTGTTGTTATTATTGTTCTGTTGTTTGCAGTGCTCATATTGCTTTTACTGCCATCGTTACGTAAAGACCTACATTTTTAGGTTGGAATATTTGTGTTTCCACTATGTTATATTTTTCAGTTCTCTGACTCTTTATGTAACTTAAACCATTGTTTGTGTTTGGCTTCCTCTTAGGGATTCTTTGAGGATGAAGATGGGAAAGAGTACATCTACAAAGAACCCAAATTCACACCCCTGTCAGAGATATCTCAGAGGCTCCTCAAGCTGTACTCTGACAAGTTTGGTCCAGAGAATGTGAAGATGATTCAGGACTCTGGGAGGGTAAGAACCTTTCCTGCATCTTTAGTCTTGGTATTTCATCAGTGGAAATCAGTTGGCCTTGTAATACAGGTTCTGTTCGGTCATTCGTGTTACTGTATCTATCCCGTCCAGATCAACCCTAAAGACCTGGACTCTAAGTACGCCTACATCCAGGTTACCCATGTGACTCCGTACCTGGAAGAGAAGGAGCTGGTAGACAGGAAGACAGACTTTGAAAAGAGCCACAACATCCGGCGCTTTGTGTTTGAGATGCCCTTCACCATCTCAGGCAAAAAGCAGGGAGGAGTTGAGGAGCAGTGCAAACGCAGGACCATCCTGACAAGTAGGTGTCCCATTAATTTAGTCCATTACCTGGAAATTGGTCCAGTGGACAGATAGCGTCTATAGAGACCCATGGGTATAGATAGTAGACATTTTCCCACTTTAATCGTCATGGATGTAGATAAAGTCTGGCCCCATTAGTTAAGTATGGTACCTCACTAACTTCACTTCACGAACACTAAGGAGGCACACCTGTGATACACATTGAGGTGAGAGGCAAATATCAGATACCTTCCCAATCACATGGACTGGAAGGATTCTGTATAATTAATTCTGTATAATCTGATTAGTTTTTTAACATGTCAGCTCTTTGTCAAGGATCCTTGCTAATCCTAATTGTTCCAGTTTTATTGTTTTATGGTGTGAAAGATCCCAAAGTACAGTGTTTATCTTTTATCTTCAGTTCCTGATAAAGTGTTTCCTCAAAAAGCTTTAGAGGTCGACTGAGCGGGTCCTATACTGTATAACTCTCTTTGGATGTCTGGGAAAAGCACACGTGAATGAGGATCTTAGCTCTTCATAGGATGATGTCAGAACAAGCCATTTACCATGTTCATTATTCTCCCACTCTCCCTGTCTCTCTCTCTCTCTCTCTCCCTCTCTCTCTCTCTCTCTCTCTCTCTCTCTCTCTCTCTCTCTCTCAGCTACACACTGTTTCCCCTATGTGAAGAAGCGCATTGCAGTGATGTACCAACACCACACAGATATGAACCCCATAGAGGTGGCCATCAATGAGATGAGCAAGAGGGTGGCAGAGCTGAGACTGCTGTGTTCCACGAGTGAAGTGGACATGATCCGCCTACAGCTCAAACTACAGGGCAGCATCAGTGTCCAGGTGCTGACCTTTGTTCTCTCACACACACACACACACACACACACACACACCTCCCATCTGTCATCTAATAAATGTACAGTAAACAAATATCTCTCAGCTACATCACCATCTGACATGAGTTCTGTTTTCACCTTCAGGTAAACGCTGGTCCACTTGCGTATGCCAGGGCTTTCCTAGATGATGCCAGCACCAAGAAGTATCCAGACAACAAGGTCAAACAACTTAAAGAGGTCTTCAGGTGAGTTCTCACTGCTCATTTATTTCCAGTCAAAATCACAATATAATTCCTCACCACTGAATCATCATAAATCCCCTGAACACAATGTATGCCTCTGCCCATCTCTGAGCAGACAATTTGTGGAGGCGTGTGGCCATGGTCTGGGAATTAACGAGCGGCTTATCAAAGAGGATCAGCAGGAGTATCATGACGAAATGAAGGCCAACTACAGAGATTTGGCCCGAGAACTCTCCGTCATCATGCACGAGCCAGTAAGAACCAGCAAGCTTGGCAAATATTGTAGTAATTAGTACATTTTCGGTATATGCTATATTTGTCAAGGAGGACTATGAACTTTAGGGCATTATAATCATTTGTTTGTGACATTGATAAAACATTTTTCCCTCTTGTTTTTCCTTTGTGCTGACATGAGCAGATTGGATGGTAAAACAACTTTAACACAGTCTAATTACCTGTGATGATTCTTATTACGTTGTCTAAAATAGATCTAGTCTATCCTCTAACATCACTGTGATCTCCCTTCTTCCCTCCCTACCCTCCAGATCAGTCCAGTAGAAGATGGCATAAAGAGCGTTCTTCCAGACTCGCTGCACATCTTCAACGCCATCAGTGGCACGCCCACCAGTGCCAGCATCCAGGGCATCCCCAGCTCCTCCTCCGTGGTGTGAAACCAACTGGGAAGGGGGACCCCTGACCTGAACACCTGCGAATGCCAACATCCCCACTCCTGCTTGTATTCTCTCCTCCTTATCATCAAGTCAGCTCTGACAGGACAGAGCTAAACTGAGACAATACTGATGACTTGAACCTCCTCTCTCACTCTCTTGCTTGACCTATAAGCTATGTCACAGAACTATGCTCTTTTCTGTTTCACTGTTGTATACAGTCCAGTGGGAGAAGAGGGGAGGGGAGGGGAGGGGAAGGGAGATATGGTGCTGGTAGTACAGTACCTCATGACTGAGGCATGACTTGTATATCCTCCACCTTGGACTGTCTGACGGAGGTTCTCATGTAGCCTCCACCCTGGCCTGTGTCTGACCAGGCTTGTCGTGTAGTGTTTCCTGTGGAGACGTCCCTGTAGGGATACTTATTAAAGCAACAAACATGTGCATGTCTTTATCTCATGTCTTCAGCCCCCCATCAGCCCTACTGTTGTTTCATTTGTATCTCTGTTTGTTTTGATAAGTTGTCCACTCTGAACTCTTAACGTGATTTTGTATGTACAGTATTCCACTTTGATGAGTCTCATATTGATGTCTTGACAAACAGTATATGCTGCGTACATCGCCGTTCATCTCTCTGTACATGAAGACTTGTTATATTTCTACAAAGCTGCAACTTCTTTGAAAAAGAGCCTCCTATGAAAATGTTAGCATTCAACCTTAATCACGTAAATGTCTTAGAATGGGAATTTTTAAATATTTAAAGCCATTGCAAAAGTATATTCCAAGCTGTTTATTCTTGTATATAAGAAAAGGAGTGCAATATTTGTCTTTTTGCAAGATATCTTGCTGTGTGGGGGCTCATACACTGTAAAGACTATGTTCATCCTTCTTGCCAAAGCGATGAGGTGTAGAACCAGAGACAAGGCCTACTGTGGAAGTAATATGAAGCTTTTACCATTTTAGTGTTCATTCAAATGTTAATGAAATCATTTTATATTTGGGAAGCAATGGGGTTTTTTATTTTTATTTAACAGAAAGTCACTGTTCTGCTGTAAACAGAAATGTTCCATAATGCTTTTCTTTTAAATAAAATTCACTTATTTCTCTGCACCTGTGATATCCTGTTTCATTTTGTTCATACAGTACAATAACAAACCTCGAATCAGTCTTAAAGTTGTTTTAGTTTAGCTTTGATTAGGAGCTCATGTAAGGTACATGTGCTACCCCTCATATTCCCACACAAGACACCATAAACCAGGACACAGTCCACCCTCTGCAGGCTGGGAGTCTAACCAAGGGACTAATAACAACCTATGTTACGTAAACACCAAGTCCATACCTCCAAGTCCAAGACCTTGTAAGGATCGCAAAAGGATATTAAACGTGAGAGGATAAGGAGCAGTCTCTGTACACTGCCATCATGACAGGTGAGACAGAGAGAAAAATGCATATTCACTGATTCAATAACTTAATTCAATTATTACAATTTTACATTATATAAAATCACATATTTGGTTCCTTACCCTAAAAGGAGTCAATGGACAGGGACAGACTCCATTCCACACATTGGTTCTTTTTATCTGTCACTAACCACTAACTGTTAGTGTTTTCAACCAAAAAACATATTGAAGTCAGTAACACTTTGCGGTTAGTGACAGAGCCCAGATACACAGAACAGAAGTGTGGATTGATGTTTGTACTTGTTCATCGACTCCTTTCAAGGTAAGGAACCAAATACGTGATTTTGTAATTTGGGTAAACTATCATTTTAATATTGGTGATTGGTTCTATTTATTTAAACAGAAGAAGATAAGGAAAAGGAAATTAAAAAAGGCCAGGATGATGTTAAGAAAGGCAAGTCAAAGGTAAGACTGGTGTGCGATATCCATTTGATGCACTAAAAACTCAAACAATGCTACAGTAGATGAAGGGCGCCAAGTTGATCTAACACATACAGCACATTTGATTATGCTCTATTGACTAGAACATACAGTGCTCTGCATAAGTAATGGGACAGTGAAGCATTTTTTATTCTTTTGGCTCTACAGTATACTCCAAAAGTTTGGATTTGAAATCGAACAATTACTATGAGGTTAAAGTTAAATTGTTATGGTATTTGTGTACATATAGGTTTTAACATTTAAAAATGACAACATTTTTTATACATAGTCCCCCTATTTTTTCAGCTCATCAAAAGTAATGGGACAATTGGCTCAACAGGTGTTCGTGGTTATACAGGTGTGCTCCGTCACATCATTTGGCATAAGACAGCTGTCATTGTCTAGTATTGATACACTTTGCATTTGCCTTTGGAGTCTGCTATTAGTGTCTGTCAACATGAGGACTAAAGAGACGTCAATGAAAAGCAAGGAAGCCATTATGAGGCTGAAATATCAGAATCTATCAGAAACATATAGCCAAAGCTTTAGACTTACCAAAAACAACTGTTTGGAACATCATTAAAAAGAAAGAAAGCACTGGTGAGCTCAGCAATCGCAAATGCCTGGTAGGCCATGGAAGACTTATCGTGAATGCCCAAAGACCCCAAAACAACTGACCCACAGATCAGGAACACTCTCCAGGAGGTAGGCATGAATGTGTCAGGGACTACCATCCGCAGAATAAGATACCCAACGTCTGGTGGGGGTCAATGGGTCACAAACTTCAGGCAGTTATTGCATGAAAAGGATTGTCGACCAAATACTAAACAGAGTGCTTAATTTAGGGGGACTATGTATACAAATATTTGTTATTTCTAAATGGTGAAACCAGTATGTACAGAAATATCATAAAATAAAAACTGAGAATCTATACTTTAACCACATAGTAATTGTTTGATTTAAAATCCAAACTTTTAGAGTATAGTGTCAAAAGAAGTTAAAATGATTCACTATCAAATTGCTTACACAGGGCACTGTATGTATATTTTCAATATCATAGCCATGCATTTTCATGGCCTTTTGACTTAACTCTGCAAAAACTTCGCACTGGCAATAAGACCATCACTATTTCACCTTGAGCATTCATACATGATTACAAACAAGATGTTGGCCTACATGAATAGGCTTATTACTGTGTTTTGCTAATCCCTTTTCTTTGAATGCACCAATCCACCAGGAGGTCTGTGGCTATCCCATCAGCATATTCTTCATTGTTGTAAATGAGTTCTGCGAGAGGTTCTCCTACTATGGCATGCGTGGTGAGAATATAATACATTTCTATCTGACTCCAACACTTTTAAGACTGTATTCAACAGTACTGCTACAGTATAGAAGCTGTGCTGAATACCTAACCTGAGGCCCCCCCCCCCATCCTCGCCTCTCCACAGCCGTGCTGGCGCTGTACTTCAGTCACTTCCTGCGCTGGGACAATGACCTGGCCACCTCCATTTACCACGCCTTTGTGGCTCTCTGCTACCTGACACCCATACTGGGGGCCATTGTGGCTGACTCATGGCTGGGCAAGTTTAAGTGAGTGGCTGTCTGGAGCTCTAAAACAAGTGTATGAAAGTACAGCACAGGAATTCATGCTTACACAAGCTTTTTTTAAATTTATTTATTTATGTTTGTTGAATGTTTACTATTACTTACTACTGTATGCTATATGACACAACCATCATATAACACAAAAACTGCACTGGTAACTTCTTGACCTTTCCTTCCTGCAGGACCATAATCTACCTATCCATTGTCTATGCGATTGGCCAGGTTGTGTTGGCGGTCAGCGCTATTCATGACATCACTGACACAGACAGAGACGGGACACCAGACAATATGTCCTTGCATGTGTGAGTGGTCCTCACTTTATGTTTTCAACTTCAAGAACTTTTTTAATTCAGAGAGTTACTCACACACATGATGTATGAAAATGCTAAAGAGAAGTGATGAGCCTGACAGAGTTATGTTCCCTTCTCAATCAGCACGCTATCCATGGTGGGTCTGTTCCTCATTGCCCTGGGCACAGGGGGCATCAAACCCTGTGTGGCTGCCTTTGGAGGAGACCAGTTTCAAGACCACCAGGTTAGCAGAATACGTCCGTATTCACAAAACTACTGTATCACTGCCTCTTATGTGTGTATCTTGGAAATATCTGCCACTAAACCTCACAATGAAGTGTAGAAAAACATGAGTTTTAATTTAGTCTGATCAAATTTCCGAACACACAACTAATGCAGTCTTTACTAAACCTTTTTTTTTTTTTTGCAGGAGAAACAGAGGAGCACATTCTTCTCTGTCTTCTACCTATGCATCAATGCTGGGAGTCTCCTGTCTACCATTATCACACCTATTCTCAGAGGTATGTTGAGCAGCTGGAGGGGCAGATTTCAATACCTGAAACACAGGTACCTGTCTGGTACCTAACACATAAGAATAACAATTTGTTATGCATAACCAAGCTATGGATTAGTGACAGAGTTGACTCTCCCGTGTGTCTCCAGCCCAGGATTGTGGCATCTACAGTCAGCGACAGTGTTACCCTCTGGCCTTTGGTGTTCCAGCCGCACTCATGGTGGTTGCTCTTGGTTAGTTTCTACCTAAAGTTTTCTCTATCATTCTGCTAAGTGTCAGCCTTGTCCCATGATGTTGGCAGTGTTATTCAGATGTCACATAGGGGGTATGTAGTTTGATGGCACTGTTTTGCTGTTTGTCCCTACAGTGGTGTTCATTGTCGGCAGTGGTATGTACTATAAGGCCGAACCCGAGGGAAACATCATGCTGGACGTGTGTAAATGTATGTGGGTAAGTATGGTAGATAATACCCACATCAGCAATCAACAACAACATAAAAAACGATTGGGTCGAGCAATCTACTGTACGACAAATCTGGTGTTTCTGAAAGGATGATATCTGTGTCTGCTCTTTACAGTTTGCAACAAAGAACCGCTTCAGGCATAGGAGCAGCCAGTTCCCTAAGAGAGTGCACTGGATGGACTGGGCTGAAGAAAGATATGACGTATGTCTATCGCACATTGTATCTCTACATAATATGATATGTTCTGTTTCAAATATAGAAGCAACACTTCATATTCTCTGTCTCTTTTATTACCCTTTTAGAAACTTCTCATTGCTCAGATCAAAATGGTGTTGAAGGTCCTCTTTCTGTACATCCCCCTTCCAATGTTCTGGACACTATTTGACCAAAAGGTAATATAGACACATAAGAAAATAATGTTGTGTACTACAATGTCATGTTCAATAAATAATAAATCTAACACTATATTCACAGTAAACAAAAAACATTGTACCTTAGGTAATTTTGGCCCAGAAATACTGTATTGTGCTCCTTCACAGGGCTCTAGATGGACTTTCCAGGCCGCCACCATGGATGGTAACTTTGTAAGTTGGCCAAAAAACACAAAAAGTCAGCAGGCTATTTCCACATTTTGTTCATGTTCTTAATGAGATTTCTCTTTCCAGGGAATCGTTGTTTTGCAGCCTGATCAAATGCAGGTGAGTCAGAGGAAATTCATAGTTCCTCACTGTTTTATGCCATTGGCCCAACATACTCTTTACCTTAGGAACCTTCTTTTTGACAGATGGTCAACCCTATCTTGATCCTGACGCTGGTACCTATTACGGAGAGTGTGGTGTACCCACTGATAGAGAAATGTGGCCTAAACTTCAGGTAAGATCTGCTTCAAGGAAACTTCAGCTATTTGGGTATAGCGACAGATCTATAGATTGGGGGGATACATTGAACCATACTCCACTCTTCCTAAATTAAACCTATTCCAGTACCACATGAATAATAATATTGTCTTACTGATGGCATATGAGAGGCTTGAGAAAAAGCAGAAGTAGTCTATAACCGTACAAATGCTTGGAAATCTAACCATGAATTTCTCCTTGACAGTCCTTTGAAAAGAATGACAGTGGGCATGTTTTTCGCAGCCATGGCCTTTGTTGCTGCAGCTCTGGTGCAGATCCAGATTGATGTAAGTGTGTACAGGAAGTGACAGCACTAAAGCACCAAGGAAAATCTAGATCATGAGGATGTGCAAAATGCGGAGTTGACCTTCTGAACTGCAAATGCCTACACTTCATATGTGATACAACACACATTAATCATATTTGCAAACATATAACTTGTGTCTTTTTCAGAAAACCTTGCCAGACTTTCCATCATCCTCCCAGAGCCAGTTGAAGTTACTGAACATGGGAAATGTCCCCATTACAGTAACCTTACCCCACAATGAACCATTGGTGCTGGCAGGGGCCAAGGTAGGATTTCCTGGTGGGCTCCACACTCCAAACATTTATAATAACTAGTTAAAACCAACTGTAAAGATGTGGACATCATGTCCTGAAGGTATTTGACTCTGGACACTCAAATGGAGCAAAGTATGTTTTAGTATAATTTGTAAGAGCTCATACCTGATTAAGGAACTGTGCTCACTTATCTCATCCATTTTTTTTTCAGGCTAGTGATGAATACTATACATTTGAAGAAGAATTCATCATAGTTTCATTGGGCACTGCAGTGTTTCAGAACATTTCCCTGGCTAAAGAAAAGCGTCAAACGCTTCTAATTCCTTTAAACCCCAGCAGCACGGTGAACTGGGTGGTTGTAAGTACAGAGATTTTGTTACACCCCCCTATTGATATAAATGGCATTTTTATTTACCGTACGTATAATATCATGAGCATTGAATCTAAATTAATTTGTTCTGATCCTCTATTTCAGACTGATGATTTAACTCAGAAGCCAGAGGAAGGCGCCAATTCAATCAGGTAAGATAAACGTCCTAATGGCTGATTGCCATATACTGTAAGCCAATTTAAGTTACCACTACCTAAAGTGTGGTAAACTGTCGCATTTCATGGTAAAAGAAAATAAACTTTCATTTTATTTCCAGATTTGTTAATGGGATGGACACAGCACTGAATGTGTCAACGGGTGCAGTCAACTTTGGAAGCATTGAGTCCAACTTTTATTCCAACTACTCTCTCATACCACATGGAAAGTAAGGGTTCTACTTGACAATGAATATTATATCTGCTTATATACATCCTGGTTAAGAGCAGCTATATCCCCTACATTATTTGTTATAAGATTGACCATTACAAACACATCTAATCAACTTTTTTCTTTTCATCATCAGAACCACCTTCAGTATCTCAAACGGTGTTGAAAGCTGTGCATACACCAGAGAATTTGGATTCGGAAGCTCTTTCACTCTCTTCGTCCCAAGCTCTTTCACCTGGAATTCAAATGTAAGTTTCACTCCAGCTACTACATATGTAATTCAAAATCTCATAATCCTCTCCAGTAGGTCACAGATATGCTTCATGTCTCTTTTGTATAGTGCGCAGAATCAATTTCTGAGGCTGAAGACATCCAGCCCAACTCCTTTCACATGGCCTGGCAAATCCCACAGTACTTCCTCATTACTTGTGGTGAGGTGGTATTCTCTGTTACTGGTCTGGCGTTCTCCTACTCGCAGGTAAAGGCTCACCCTAACTAGACAGTCATTTGGTAGTCTCTGTGTGGAACCTTTGCTCTAATATTGCATAATATATGCCATTTAGCTGACGCTTTTATCCAAAGCGACTTACATTGCAGTGAGTGCATACATTTTTCAGTATATATGGTCATAGCGGGTCATAACACTTGCATAACAAGTGAGGAATATACTGTACATACATATAAATTATATTTTCAAATTTGAGTTGTGGAGTGATGGGTCAAGAGACCCCATCAATTATGATGATCATAGGCTACTTCTTATGTAGTTCACAGCGTCATTCACAATCTTTTTTTCCAAAGGCACCTAGCAACATGAAGGCAGTGCTGCAAGCAGGCTGGCTCTTCACCGTGGCCATCGGCAACTTTATTGTGCTGATTGTTGCTGAGATTGGACAGATCGAAGAACAGGTACAGTGCACAGATAACTCTCCCACACTAAATGTCATCCCAGGGACATTCTCTCATTGTAACCCTAACCCAAGGAAAGAGTTGAATGTTGACATTTTTGAGTGTCGACCAATCATAGAGTGTGTGTACTTAATGGCCAGATCTGTGGAGATAAATATTTGAGATGTTTGTCACACCTGTGTTCTTCTCTCTGATAGTGGGCAGAGTTCCTCCTCTTCGCCTCCCTCCTTGTGGCGGTCTGTGTTATCTTCTCCATCATGGCCTACTTTTATACCTACATAGACCCTGCAGAGATTGAGGCCCAGTTCAAGAAAAAAGATGATAATGAACAACCTGAGATAGAAAAATTCCAGATGGAAAAGAAAGACTCCATTGAGCAACATGATGAGGATGAATGCAAAATGACCAAAATGTAAACAGCTGAAAATTCCCCATTCCCTCTCTATAAATTTACTTTGTTTGATTATTTAGCCATGAACCTGTTTCTGTTTTTTTAAGTGACTGTGTGTGTGTGTGTGTGTGTGCGTGTGTGTGTGCATGTAATCGTACTTGTACTTGTACGTGTACGTGTAAGCAAAGAGAAATACCAGTTGTATTATATTGTAATTTTGATGTGTTTAACATAACTGTGCCAAGTGTGGATTTAGAAAAGATATTTTTACATTTGGTGGAATACATACAATTCCAGTCTTGTTATAAACCTCTCAGCTGTGCAACATTGAAACCATTGCAAATAAAATATGCAATTTCTCTTTTATTGCAAGATGAAGTGAAAACATCTTAATGTCCCAAGATCTGTATATCTGTATATGATTAATGTTTTTTGTTTGTTACACAATTAGATCTGGTTGGATCACTATGTAGCCACCACAAATATTTTTATTTAACCTTTATTTATCCAGAGAGACACAGGTGTGCCCTGTCTACAATACAAATATGATTACAAAACAACACTTTAAATATACAACACAATGAAATACTACATACATTAATTAATCAAAAGTGTTTTGCCACAAGGTTGTTACCTTGTCAGACAGCTAGATTTTGACGATCTAGTGGGTGATTTTGCAAGGAGGAAGGCTAAAAGACACCAATATGGGAGGGGGGGCATCCAAAAGACATGTGCCCAGGGGCCTCACGGGACTATTATCTGGCCTTGGTCAGGTCCTAGGCCTAATAACAGCTGGCCTCTGTGATTTCAAAAGAAGATACATCTGAAAATATGATGCATGACTGTAAGACACTATAAAGGTGTCAAAGTGAGTATTTACAACTGTAATGATGATTTCTATCTCGTATGAACACCTGATTTGTAACTATTCTAATCAACATTTTTAAAACTAGAATGTATAAACGCTAGATTATATTGGGCCAAGACACATGCTCACACATAGGACTAAGCATAATCATTTTGTCATTGGAAAAAAAGTTATTGCACAATTTTTACTGAAGGATAGATGTAGATGGCGTCCCTTTTTTCTATGACGACACGTGAAAGGCTGTAGTTTTTTCTCCAGTGTGATTGGTCGCCTTCAATGTTAGAATGACAGCAATCAAGATGGCGGAGGGCAATAGAGAAAAGTGATGAGGACAGGACAACAAATGATACAACTCGCTTCAAAATATACATTTATTCAAGTTTTATTGTCCATATTGTTCACTGGATATTCTCGAAAACATTGATAACTGGTCAGATTTGTGCTGAGGGAGCACAGAGTCTGTGCACCTCGGCTCAAGATTTTGTTAGCAAGCGTTAGCCAGCTAGCTTGCCAGCTAACTATCTGCGGAAGACACACATTGCAGCTAAAGCCAGCAAGACAGCGTAGCTAGTTAACTACCAAGCCAAGCAAGTGTTTTGGAGCTGATTCAATGATCGTAGTTTTTTGCAAATTCGGTCAATTCATACAAGGCAAGATTTCGCTGTTTGTTAACTGTACATTGAGTACTTAGTTAGCTGGCTATTATTCGCATCCGATTTGGGCTAGCCAGCCAGCTAGCAAAGTAAGTGGCGTCAGCTTCAGTGAGAATTTAGCTGATTTACATTTGATCTGACGACATGGCTCACTCTCCAGTTCAGAGTGGCCTGCCTGGGATGCAGGTAAGTTAGTTCACCGTCTCTCTGCACATTAAGTGGTTAATATATCACAAATGTCAAGTTACTGACAAGTTATTACAATACCTTAGAGATGGCATGTGTAAATTATTGTGATGTTCACATGCACTTTACGTGTGTGTGTGTCTGTCTATCTGTCTGTGTGTGTGTGTGTCTCAATCTCAGTTAATTAGCTCGAAGTAGTTGTGGTAAGACATTGTGCATTATTTCTATCAGAAAATAATCTTCGGCTCAGTGATGACTCCAATCTATGAGCAGAGATGTGGCCAGATTGGCCTCGTGTGGTGCTGTCTGTCTTGCTGCCATTCATGGGTAGACAGCTGAACATCTGCCGTCATTGCAACCTGTCAACTGTTTAGATGTAGTAATTATGCCAAATAAAAGTAGACTAATGTGGAGTGTGATCCACAAATCTTGATGCACCTTTTCCAAATCATGTCAACAAATGTTTCCTTTAGTTGTGCACTAAGCCACACTTATTTTTTAAGTTCATAAGTTGTAGAACAACACATTTTTTCAGTGGTGTTATTGTTATCAGAACAGCAGTATTCTGGTCCAAGAGCGCTTTATTTAGGGTAATGTGTTGGAAATAGACCTTGTTGGGTCCTATCAACATTGTATAATAAAGTCTATTGGAAAAAAAACATAACACATGCATGTTTCTGAGGTGTCTGCCAATTGTGAGGCAACAGAGAAAATAAATTCAGCTTAAACATACTTGGAATTTTTCAGTGCAGCCAGCCGACAAAAGCGCTTCCAGTAGATGACTTATTGCAAACTAGGTCACTTGGTCATTTCCCCACTCAGACAGTGGACATATGACTGGAAATGTCATGGGCCAGCATAGCCTTGGGGTGCATGAATAGAGCCATGTTTCACCACGTACAGTGCTGTTCTCTTCTGAATAGTGACAACCTGGTTCACGCTCAGCCAAACACGGGGTTGGAGTGAGGAGAGCGGAGGGAGATGTGGAGTGTCTCTATATGGGGGCGGGGGGGGGGGGAGCCGATGAGCCTCAGGGCGCAGGCTGACTGCAGTAGACCACACAATTGGGTGGTGCAGCTGGGAGAGGATCAAACGCATGCTTTTAGAGGGAGGTTCAGGCAGCTTTAGCAGTCGTGATAAACCTGCTGACTGTTGAAACAGCAAGTGAGTTCCCAGCATGTGGAATCTGTAGTCACAGTGCCCGTGTTGTTTTTCCCATTGTCACTACAGAGGTCAGACTCAACATGATGATTTTCACCTGGATGACCACTCTGGTGTTGTGACAGGCTTTTGTTTGCTATATTTTGCCGTGCTTTAATCTTCTTCACTCCCCCCTTAACAGCCTCAACATCTTCTGTGCTGTTGTCTCTCTCCCCCTCTAGTTTCTGTCTGTCTACACTAAATAAAAGAAAAATAGCCTACACACATTATTTTCATGTTGTGGAAGAACAGATTTGAAATTTAATGTGGAAACTGGTGTTTTGGTTTTTATCATACATTAGGAGCAGATTTACAAAATTCTCTAGTGGGTTATGATGAAAGCAGTAGTTTATCTAGTTAATTAAGCCATAATTGTATCTCAAGCAAATCAAGTTACTTCACTCACAAGAATTTCCCTTATGGGTATTAAAATAGGCCTACGCAATCGCTATGCCTCCATTGAAATTAATTGGACACCATTCCCTGATAAATCAGTATGTATTATGACTGGAACATGTTCCTTCACCATATTTTAGTCATGCAAATTATGGAACGACATATTAAACTGCAACAAATAGGCTCATCCTTCAGGCTCTTAATTGTTGCAGTGCAGGAAGTGAATTGGAATGGCAAGTATGAAGAGCATCATTCCCTCCTTTGTGGGCCATAGGGAAAATTAGGGTCATTTAGTCAGAGGAGGTGGTGTCATTTTTCACTGTACATATGCTCCAAGCTATTCACTCTCCTATTCTCTCGCTGTTGATATGAATTATGCTTCACTACATCTGGCTATTGTGTGTGTGGGTGGGGATGGTGCTCCACAATCTGACTGGGCAAGGTGCAATGTCCTTGTACATATGTCTTATCCATAGTTGCATAGAGGCGTAGGCCTCACATTTTTGCCACAACATGATAGAAGCAGGTTAGCCTGAACTGCTATCAGAGAGAAAGTGTGAAAGACTGCTTTGTTTGTCAACAAGGCAAAAATGAAAGCCATGGGATTAGTGGTGCTGTTCAGCTATCTGATGTTATGGGTGTTGGGAATTAATTCCCCAAACGGCTTGAGTTTTAAAGGGGTAGCCTATAATGATGTTATATTGCTTGCCGCTTTAGGACTATAGTACAAGCTTTAACCCTCTGTCACATTCCTTTGTATTATAGCATTCCATGACTGGCCTAGTGAAGCATAAGGAACTAAATGCGGGGCTAATAGTTTTGCTATGTAACAATGTAGGGCTAATTGTGCAAATCTTGCAAAGCTATTCTGTAGCCTAGGCCCAGGCTATGTGTTCACACACCACAAGGTTGTAAATGCATAGCTTGAGGGCCTTGCACAACATAATTATCTTTAAGAGTGAGGCACCTTTGGCTTTGCAACCTCCTAGTGCCTGGCGAACACATGTCACAGTGAATCTGGCCTGGTTGATGTGATAGCACTTTACCTTGAGTCTTCTGTCATAAGATAAGGCCAAGGCCTACATCAGAATGCCTTCGAGCCTACATAGCAGATGTCATAAATAGACATGATTGCTACACAAACCGATGTCAAGTTTAGATATGCCTCTCGACAGAAAAACTGCTTTCGTTTTTACCTCATCACTCAGAAATGAAACCTTTTATACTTAGGCCCGAAACCAGCCAAGCTATAAACATTTCTCACATAAGTCTACCATTCTTAAAATAGCCGAGGCCTAGATAGTTTTATCTGTAAAACTAATTTCTTAAACAATTGATTAAATGGCATTGCTCTGTCTGTGTCCTCCTACCTGCCTGCTCTCTGTTTTCACTCAACTACTCTTATTTCTCTCTCTCTCCCACAGAATTATAAAGCTGATCCGGAGGAGCTGTTCACCAAGCTGGAGAAGATAGGGAAAGGCTCTTTTGGAGAAGTTTTCAAAGGCATTGACAATCGGACTCAGAAAGTTGTGGCAATTAAGACTATTGACCTTGAGGAGGCAGAGGATGAAATAGAAGACATTCAACAGGAAATCACAGTTCTCAGCCAGTGTGACAGTCCCTTTGTAACAAAATACTATGGATCATATCTCAAGGTAAGCTGACCAAATTACAGTTTAGGAAATGGCATGGGGAAAACTAGGCCTAGGTTTTCATTTGTTTTTCTTTAAAGACATAAAATTCACTGTTAGGCATGTCAACAACAAATACACAAGTCCAAATATCATGCAGTGCTTAATGTGTCATGGTTTATGCTTGGTATGGTTTTGGTGTCAGTGTGTTTACGCAAACAATTACAGACAACTGTATGTGGGTCAATAAATCATTCATACAGACAATGGGACAAGGCTCCCATTAAATGTGTCTGAGCATTATGGCATGGTTTGGTGCTGGGTAACAGGCAGGCAATTACATGTAAGGACAGTAAAACCATGAAAAACAGAGATTTTGGCTCTGTGGAGACCCTTTGTTGACTGTGTGGGGATTGCATTATGTCCCCACCCTTGGTTGGAAACCATACGTTTTAAATAAACGTGGAGCATGCTTACATGTGATGGGCACTTAAGTGGCTCTTACAGAGCATGTAGTGTTGGTGGTATTTAGGGCCGGTGGGGGAGAATGCCAGTGGGCTGTCGGCTCCAGTTGTGCTGACGGGTGGATGTGGAGGAAAGAGGCTTGCGTGCGTGACAGAGGCAGGCAGCAGGTGCTACTGTAGGTCTCAGAGCGCTGGCTTTTGCGACTCACACCCAACATCCGCTCTCACAGAGACCAGGAGGACGCCTCACAGACAGAAAGCCGTACCCAGGACTGGAGAACCCTGCACCAAGCAACAGCCTGGCTCTGCTAATATTCCCTCAGCCAGACTGTTAACCTGTAGCCTAGAACTGTAGCCAAGGCAGCTGGAGGCCATGTCGAGATAAATGTCATAGATTGAGATGCTGTTGATTTGTTGATGCAGTTTACGGTATAAAATGCTGGATTCTATAATTCACTTTGTTTCCACTCTTTGATTGTCATGGCATAGGCCTATATAGACTTACTTTCTGAACACTGAACAGCAAACAAACACTCATATTAAGCGTGTAATTCTTCCGCAACTTGGAGACCTGATCGTAATGAATTGCACTGTACAGACAAAATCCCTTGCCCACAGAAAATCTCTCCATTAAATACAGATGCACTCATAATTCTGATTATTGTGCAATATCAAAAACCCGAAATGACAACATGCGCAGCATCTGAGCACCCGAGTCGGATATATCCCAACACCGGCACTATCTAACTAACTGACATTTTCTAGACTTGGGGGGAAATGTGCTCATTCAAGACATGAGGCTGGTTTACCTTGTTTGTTTGTTTGTTTGTTTGTTTGTGTGTGTATGTATCTGCCTGCCTGCCTGCCTGCCTGCCTGTCTGTGTTCGAGCTGCAGACAGAGGCCTGTGGCCATACTTACCCACACACTGACCTAAATGATTACCCATCTAAAAGGAGTATATCTAAATCAGCTCTACAGCAGGCATAGCCATGCAGCCATTTAGAAAAAAAACATCTTCATGCAGAACTGCCTTATGTTACAGTCAACAGTTGTCACAATTTGGCTAATTTATAATTCATTTTAGTCTAGGTATTATCCTTGAAGTTCCAGACTTTAGTCTAAAAGGTCCATACTGCATTTTTTGCCATGGTCGGTTAGAAAAAATTGCAGTATTTGGAGAGAAGAAGAAAAAAATTGAGGTTCACCCTTATCTAATATCTGGGTGGGTGTGTGTGTGTGTGTGTGTGTGTGTGTGTGTGTGTGTGTGTGTGTGTGTGTGTGTGAGGTTATGTGATGTTTGCACCAGCATCTGAGACATTGTGAATGTTACCACCTAGAAGATACTCCTGACATCAGCCTAGAGTGCTCTGTCTGGTGGAGGGTATTGAGAGCTTGTGTGTTCCTCTCATGTCTTCTCTCACTAAGGGGCTTGCTTGTTTCCCTCCCTAAGACGGCGGTGCAAAGAGGGGTTAGCTCCCATGTGAAGAGCTTAGTGAAGTGCCCATTAGTTCTGCCCCACATACTGTACTGTTGTGTTATGGGTTCCATATGAAATGATCTGCTCCCATACTGAGGATAAGTGCTGGTGTGTGTGCCAGGCGTGACTGCTGCGCTGTGTCCTCTGTCCTCACCACAGAATGAATCAAAGATGGATGATATTCAAAAAGGCTTGGGTGGAGACAAGATTTGTGGATCACAAGGAGAAAGAGTCTGATTGCTCTTTTTTACTTGTGGTTTATAATCGTAATAATAATAGTTCCATAAAGAAGCCTATATGGTGCTCATGTGATGTATGACCTCATTAGGTGTTGTTCTATGGCTTGAGGCAAGTCTGCTTATGTGAAATACCGTACTATGACCTCTTCCAAACTGCTGCTAGTGTAGAATGTGTAATTCCGCTGTAGGATGACTTGCTAGGCCTCAGGCTTACACTAGCCTACTCCTCATGAAAGCCCAGAGAGTTCATGGTGCTTAATTTCCCCCTTCAAAGTACATTTACAATGGTTCATTATTGAACTGCACATGGTCCTGGAATCTTTATACAGTGACATATCTATATCTAATGTGATCACTCATGTGGCCAGGTGCTGATTGGTCCCTTCGGGCTCTTTTCCCTCCAGCACAGTGAAAGTGAATAGAGACACTATTAGCATTAAAGTGTCTGTGCATTGAAAACCATAGTTTTCTAAGCTCATATTCCGATAAATCACGCTTAAAACAGTCTCTGATTTGTTCAAGACGTGGCCAGATTTACTAGGTAAGGTAGCTTGCTAGCTAGCCAGCATGATACATTTAGATGTAGGGTTATGCTAGCTACCAGCTATCGAACAAGGCCACGCTCCTCGATTCCTTGCTTTGGTGGCCAGAGGAAAAATAGGTGCACACAAAAGCAGCTATTTAAAATACTAAATGATGAAAACAATAAAATAAATACTCATCACGTTTTTGCGGGGAAGTAGGAGTAATGCACAAATACTTTAAATAGGAGGGAAGCAATTTCTTGACTATGCTATTCCATGAACTCCTCCAGTCTTCCAGTATGATCCAAAACCATTGGCCTAACTGTGCAGGTCTAGGCTATATTTTTGTCAATGGTTTCCTACAGTAACAGTGTTCTCCCTTTGTTATTAGGATACAAAATTATGGATTATTATGGAATATTTAGGGGGAGGATCAGCTCTGGATTTGGTAAGTAAACTTCTTTTTTTCTTTTTTTACCCAATCCCAAATGGACCCTGTGAGTAACTTAACGTTAATTCAGTAAGAACTTTTAGACAAGCATTCCCTCTTTTCCAGTTGGAGCCTGGTGCCTTGGATGAATCCCAGATTGCTACAATACTCAGAGAGATCCTGAAGGGGCTTGAGTACTTGCACTCTGAAAAAAAGATCCACAGAGATATCAAAGGTATTAAACAATGCAGTGGCCAAAGGTGTTAGGACAGACTGATACTGGTTTCTTATTAAAAAAAATATATGTTTAGATTAATGATACATTTGAGCTATGAGGCGTGAATTGCCTGGAGACTTGAGCTCAACATTGTGAATCTCATGGCCTGTATGTGTTTTTCTTCTTCCCCACAGCCGCTAACGTCTTGCTATCAGAGCAGGGAGATGTGAAGCTGGCAGACTTTGGAGTGGCGGGCCAGTTAACAGACACACAGATAAAGAGGAACACATTCGTAGGCACTCCCTTCTGGATGGCACCTGAAGTCATAAAACAATCTGCCTATGATTCAAAGGTCTGTATGATCTCAGTCTGCCTCTTTAGATTCAAGGTTAAGATGGAACCTTAGTTCATAGGTGCACCTTGTATAGCAAAAGCATTTAGGAATGTCACAAATACTGAATCCTAACTGTATGTTGTGATGGAGTCATGTAGCCTATGGAATATTAGTTCTCTTGAGAACTGTATAGAGGTATTGCAGAAGTAGCATGGGCGTCTGCCCTCTCACCTCATGTGAGCTCATTCTGAGCCAGTGGACACAAATGGAAATGACACATTAGGAACAGCCACAACATGTGAGTCACCATGTTGCTAACCAAAAACACCACATTCTCCTCCTAGCTTTGACAGACGTTCCTTAAATAGAGTCTCCCAGTTAATGGGGCTGTTGCAGTGCTTGTAACGTCATCGTCCGTGTTTGTTATTGCTTTTTAAGTTGTAGGTGAACAGGGGAAGTATGGCACTCATGACTTAGTTCTCAAATATTTCTTAGCCTGTTTTTGTGAAATTGTGTGTGTTTTACAGGCAGATATCTGGTCGCTAGGCATAACAGCGATAGAGCTGGCCAAAGGAGAGCCGCCCCACTCTGAGCTCCACCCCATGAAAGTCTTATTCCTCATCCCAAAGAACAACCCGCCCACACTGGAAGGAAACTACAGCAAACCACTCAAAGAATTTATAGAAGCCTGTTTGAACAAAGAGCCCAGCTTTGTAAGTAGAGTTTGGAGAGGAATTGAGTTCAAATGTGCATTAGTTCAGCTACATGTGATGCATATTTCTCTGTAGTACAGTTCCAACGTCTGTGTACAATAGACATTGCCTTGTAAATATCAAATCATAGCACTGCTCGGACTCTCTCCTCCTCAGAGGCCAACTGCCAAAGAGCTGTTGAAACACAAGCTGATCATACGGCACGCCAAAAAGACCTCATACCTTGCAGACCTGGTCGATAAGTACAAGAGGTGGAAAGCAGAGCAGTCTCGGGATGAATCTAGCTCAGAAGAGTCAGACTCGTAAGTCGATGTCGATGAGCATTCTCAACTTATCCTTCACAATCTCTCTAGTGTTATTCAGCAGAATGTGTTGAGACCATTCATTCGCTTGTGTGTAGGGAGAGAAGTTTGTCACAGATGTGTTTTCTTGGGTAGGCCTGTGCTGTGTGTTCATGTGAGGTTGCTAAAAGGTTGTCACAATGTCAGGGAGCAAGATGGCCAGGCGTCTGGAGGCAATGACTCTGGAAACGATAACTGGATCTTCAACACCATCAGGGAGAAGGACCCCAAGAAATTTCTGAATGGAGCGGCCCAGCCTGATGAGCTGGAGAGGAACAAGGTAGGAGAGCCCTAGTGAATGCTACATCGCACTAGTGAATGCTACAGGCCCATGCAACGTCACACAGTCAGTCAGGTCAGAGAACCAAATGAGATTAGTTGATGACAAAATGCCTTCTGTTCTGTGCGTTTCACATCCTCACATTGTATATTCTGACTTAAGCACAGAGCATTTTCACAGGGGATACTTGCTCGTTTCAGTTTTAGTTTACCGAAATCAAGAGTTTTTCCAGGAAGTGGTTATAGGCCGTTTTCATGTGGTGTCTCTTTTGCTGAAAAACCTAGTCAGTGAATGACAGCACCATGTTTTGCAGTTGAGTTGATTCTAGAAATTGCTTTTCATTGATGATTGCCTTGAGTGCACTTTTCAGCTTTTTTTTTCATTTATTTTTTCAGTGCTGGTCACTTCATTGACTGAGACATGTGCTGATGCTTACTACTTGTCCTTGATGAATTCTCCCATTTACCTTAAATGTTCTTTTCAGGTGCAAGACAGTCCAAAGAGGCCTTTGTCACAGAGCATTTCTACTATCATTACCCCTTTGTTTTCTGAGGTAAGAACATGATATTAATGTTCACTGTTAACTGTTTTATATGCTTGTTTGATGAATTGTGACTATTTTAGGCTACAGCCACACTTGCATGTGTATTTTGTTGATCAGGTAAACCATGTCCCCCTCCCTTGCAGTTGAAAGAGAAGGGCGAGGCCAGCAATGGCAAGCCCGAGGGTGTGGAGGAGCTGAGAGAGGCCATATTCCTGGCCGAGGACTCGTATCCTGGGATCTCTGACTCCCTGGTGTCTGAACTAGTGCAGAGACTTCAGAGGTAATGGCAGTTTCAAAGTTTCTACTTTTATACACTTTCATTTTGTTCTACCATTGGGTCACATACTGGGATTGTTTCTCACACCTCCATCTAGATTGTTAATCATACATTTTTGATGTTCCTTTGCTCTTGCAGGTTCTCTCTGCCCAGGGCCGCCGCCTCGTCCCACTGAGAACTACTATGTCCAGTGAACCCCCTCACCTCCCACCCTTCTGGCAGCAGTCAGGCCATCGCCTCTGACATCAAGAGCCAATATGAAGTCTCCCAGGAAGGTCTCCATCACTCATTCAGCCTAAAGCAAACCTCCACCTACTCTATAGCTACTCTGTAGCTCCATTTGTCCATGCAGACCTATTGGGGAGAGTTGTATTGGGGACGGTCAGTGGTCTGTCGATTAGCTGCCACTGACTTCCGCCTGCTGTAAGACATCTCTTCTCAATACCTTCAACATGAGTGCAGTTTATTTTAGCAGGGAGGTTTCACGATCCCTCTGAAAGGACCATTGATACAAAAATTGTGGAGGCTTATTTCTTAGGGTGTATTATCGGCAGCCTTTCAGAGAGTATCTAACTTTCTTAAGTGTGTATGTGTGGATGTGCGTGTGTGTGTGTGCGCGCGCGCACGGGTGTGTGAGCATCTCCCTTGATATTCTGTGAAATGTGCAGTGGAGATTGATGCTATGGAGATTGCAGCATTCTTTTGAAAACTCAGGTATCCTGCTTTAAGTGGATGGGGTCCTCTGGGAGATGGAGAGAGCTCTTGTTGGATGGCTGTACAAACGTGTAAATAGGCTCATTTTTACAGATATTGAGAAGTACAGTAATGGAGTGTACGTAAAGGAATCACTGTGTACAAAATGGCCAAATGCTTCTGTAGATACTGTTAGAAAAGGTAAATATTTAAAGAGAGACATAAATGGCCATAACTGAGATTGCCTTGCCTTTATCACTTGTTCTTTTGTATTTCAATCTTGGATTTCCTCTTGTTTTAAACCGTTTTCTTCAAGGACTCATCTATTCTATGGAAATGGCTGACCTGTCCTGTTTTCATGTTGATTGATACTCCTGTTTATTAAATGCTCTTGATCTTTGATTTCACACTCCATAGTATGGCTGTCATTGCAAAGCAGATGATGCCATGAAAACTAAAGGCTGGACCACATCAAACCTTTTCCAGTCTACACACTGGATGCTATGTTCCCAGACCCATTTCCGTCAGTTTTCGATGAGGATTCACCCATCCTCTCCTTTTTACATAGCAGTAAGTTCAACTACTTCATCCTCAACAGACTCAAGTCTTCCTGGGAACTGCAGTGGTACAATATATTTCCTCAGTGTACCAACAGCTTGAATTGCACTTCGAAACAAATGCCTTTTATTGTAGCCATAAGACAGTAGCATGAGAATTATTGTATAGGTATGTGTCATGCTAAATACGACAACTGTCCACCTGAAGCAGCACAGCTCGGACTCCACGGAGTTAGTACAGTGGAACACATTATGCCCTGTAATTTGGATTGATGCACATGAGGTTTAGTTGAACAGATTCACAGTGCATAATACTAGACGACGTCGCTGCTTGTAGAATATAAAAAGTAGCATAAAGCCAGCAGCCATTGGGAAACCGACTACACTTCTCTGCTGCTATTGACTCAGTGTAGTTTCAAATGAATGTGCATGATAAAATAACTCCTGTGAATTGACCCTGCACAGTATGCGTTGTAGCATACTACAGGACTGGAGGAACAAGCTGTCCTGGACCGAGAGTGTTATAATCAGCCTTAGCGTCTGTGCAGTGTGTGGTGTAGAGTCTCACAGCTTTAAAGATTTGAGCCAAGCGTTTTCTTTTTTGGCTTAAGTTGAATTTGTCCTCTTTTGTAATTGGTAGAGATCCTGCAGCTATCAAGACATGTATGCAGCAATAACGATTCAAATAAGGGAATCTTAGCAAGGTGGTGAACTTTTAATCCCAAGCCATGACAGCATGGACAAATGAACAATTGATTTCCACACATGTTTGAGAGTTTCAACTGCATATTTATATTTTACATGGGGTCAGATAGCTGATAAGGTTTCATTAAGCATACCAATTCAAAACTACAGTTGGTCTCCAAATGGGTTTCAGCTGTTAAAAGGAACCTTTCCTTCAGGACAATTCTTTTCTTTTCTAACGTGTTCAGCCCTGATTGAGCTTGTCATCAGTGAATGTTTTTCCTCTTAAGTTTTGGGCATTGGGGTTGAAGTCGCCTGCATAAAGTTAGTCCAAAATCCAAATGCAATCAAGTTAAGTAGCCCTCTTTTTAATACTCTCCCTTGATGCTCAAATACATCCTTTGGTTTTCTGTCTCTCAATAGCAAGTTATTTTTTAGTGCACAGCATGTAGATAAATGTTTTTTCATGTTTTAGTTTTACTCATTATCTTGGAGAGAACAAAAACATTCCCACTATAACATTCTACGAGTACTTGACATATTTCAAATGATACCTTGTTTGTATCTTCTAAGAGTTTTTCTGTTGAACCGTTTGCCAACAATTGACTGAACCTGTGTCTCTTTCCATTTATCCCATTTTTTGTCACATGAAAGTGCCATGTATTTTCTCCCCCTATCTTTTCTGATTTGTAATTTGCACCTTGTGGAGACTGTCCAGTTTGATTCTTTATCTGTGTTGCACTTTCTAAGCGTTTCTTAAGGATTTAAGGAAAAATGGTACTTGGCCATGATTTGATGTTGTCATTTCTTACATGATTACTACTGTACCTTTTGTGAGTATGGCAATAAAGCAGTGAGGTCATCAGGACACATTTCTCAGCACAGGTATATTCTATGGAACAAGACTATTTTTATAACTCAAAAGAACAGTATTATAGTATAGAATGAATACAATCTGGTCTGTTTATTGTTATTAATGATGGGATAGCCATCACATTATAACATGTAAATTTCATTTTCTGTAACATTGCTGACAGTTTATAGTCCTGTATATAATCCTTGCTTATGTCACTCAACACCAAGGTATTGGACTCCTTGTAAGCTTTCAAGTGATTAAGAAAAATAAAAATCTAATGCAAGTTTAAATTGGTTCTTTGTGTGGCGTGCGATTGTTTGATTAGTACTATGAATATTGCAACAGCAGTCGAGTGCAAATGATTTGTATGCTGTCCCTAAGACACACACCTAGAGAAATAAATTGGCAACATTTGCCTATTATGCACTCTTAATCCCTCAAAGGGATATACCCCTAAGTTTCCTTACAATTCAAGGGGCCAAAACCACAAGGCTGTGTTAGTCATCAATTAAGGCATGCTCTTTGTTGCAATGTCAAAGTTTGTTGGCCTTTTAGAGTGTGGCCTATACATGCTCTTTTATTGTTTCTTGGTACAGATCTGACGGTTGATTCATCTACTGTTGAATTACAGTGATACCAAGAAGGCTAGGACAAACCTATTCCAAATAGCCTACCTTTTTCTCAAGTTATAATTGTCCAACATGTCAATCAATCAAATCTCAAAGCCCTATCAATATTTGGTTGCCAGTTCAGGGAACAATGGAAATAAAAACACGACACAGCCAATGTCAGCGAATACCTCACAGCAAGTTTTATTTATACATCCAAAAACAAAAGATCAAATTTTGTCACACTATATACAGATATTACATACAGTGTTTATACACATATTACATAATTTGTACACAAGAAAAATATACATAAAAATGTAAACCTTTGTATACAAAAAAATACCTTAGACAAATTAAACAAGGACCAATAACAAAAGGTGACTAGATTATTATTAGCTCATCCTATCATCTTTAAAAACAGTAATACAGTACATTCAATGAGTATAGGAATTTGTCAGCCATCTCTCAGATTTCAAGCAGTTACAAGTGCCTACAGAGCCCTGTTGATTTTGTTCTATATGGTTGGTGGGGGAGTTAACTGTGCAATGAATCTAATCTCATGCTTGGTGAATACAGCAGTATCGTCTTGCTTACGCAAATTCAAAAAACATTCCAGCCCACCTAATTCCTAGGGGCTGTACATCTAGGAACGACAATGCTGTGGTCAAGCAAAAGGAAAAGAAACTTAGAAGTGTCCGGTCTGGTTCTGTATGTCTACTCTATTATGTTGTCTCTTTGGAACTGTGAGAGTTAACTGGGCCTTCTCACAGCTGGAGGTGGGGCCTGGTTAGTGTCCTGACTCATATGGGGACTACTGGGAACAGCAAGGTCCTACTACAGTCCTAGGAAGGTGTGTCATACAAGTGTATGTTTAATCCCAATCTTATTATGGGTGTTGCTTATAGGTTATGGTATATTATGCATATGGGTGGATCTAAACAGTCCAGAAGTCACTGTGAGGGGAAATACTGTGGTTTTGCACTCAACTGTAGCCCAATGCAATCCCAGTCTTTCAGCAGCAACTGCTTGCTGGAGTTTAATAGCTATCAAAAATACTGTCATACATAATTATAGACATTTTGTCAAAAGTAAATGACAAAGTGTACACAAACATCGATCATTCCACTTTTAAGAGAAATTACAAGAATTTTGATAGCCATTAAAACAAGAGGTGTTCCACAAACATCGGTTCCATTGACTACTTTGCAAAGGACAATATTTTTTTTCTTTTATGTTACTTCATTTTCAATCCACTCATTAACTCACCAATATAACCCAATGTAGAGAGATTGCTACTCTATAAATATATCTAATACTCAACAATGTCTGAGAATCTTTCAGTTTCTAAAAAAAGTCTACCAAAACCCATGGTTTCACTGCTGTAATAATAGGTATTAAAACCAGATAGGGAAGAGTTGTCAGGTAGATTTCATCCTCATTCCCTAACCATATAGTTAACAGTGTCAACATTGGGACCCAAGTTACCATGCATCGTTGACCTTAAAATTCACCTGATATTGGAGCTTTTGAGTACAACAGACAGTGCTATAACTCAGACATGCTCATTGCACCAGTTTACACCGTGGCTTCACACGACCACACAGACAGACAGCTGACAGAGGGTAAAACAAGGCGGCTCTCATTTCACATGTCCATATACCCATTCACCGTATCCATATAGACTGCTAGTTAAACACATCTTTCTCTTGGTCTTTCTACTGGGTAAGTTGGGTCTGATATCTACGTTTTCTGTCCCACCACTGGGTTCCTGAAGTTAAGAGAATTCCTCTCTCATGTGGGACCACATGCATGCATGTCCCTAGAAAGGCCATTATATACTGAGACCAGAGAGCACCATAGAGAGTTGTGGACACTAAAGCCCCTGGATTTGGCCATCATTACCTTTGCCAATCAATTTAAGTGTTGTTTTTTTCTCATTTACTACTCAGTATGACCCAAGAGAAGTTGGTCTGACCTGATCAACAGTCTGTTACCGACAGTCTAAATCTCTATTTATCAGACAACTATTTATCAGTTTCGCCTTGATTTAAAAAACAGGTTTATGACACAGAGTTATACAGGCCCAAACATATTTTCTGGTCCACATCAGATTGGATTACATAGTGAAGATACATAAAGTGGAGACCAATACAATTACATTACAATACTGTGACAATAGAGTATGTCAATGTGTTTATTGCTTAAAGTAACCAGATTTACCTTCAAGTGTCTAATAGGCCACCCATACGGAGTCCCAGAACCAATGGTGAGGTCAAAAGATCTTTTTTAAGTTTCTGAGTAAACTAATAAAAGAGCAATTATATACAATATAAAAACAGCTGTTTAAAAGTGGTTTGGCGAATTCTCTGTGTCTGTTAAATCCTGGAGGGTGGGACTCTACTTCATGATAAGACTTCACAGAATAGTTTGCTTCATAATGGGTCACAAACAAACCACAATTTATACTAGAATCTCTTTCAAAAGGTGAACGGAGCCATGTGTGAGAGACAAATTAACTAATGCAATGATCATATGAGCAAGGCAGGATATAGTTGATGGCTGTTAGACAAGACTAAACTGGAAATACAAAAAAAAAAAACAGACCACTGATTGAGGCTTTGTCACTGAATTCTCTAGCACTGTTGCCGTCACTATGATAGGAATAATCTTGACTCCTAAGGTCCTTCCACCAATGTTCATTAGTTCATTTTTCTACTGAGCCACCTCCACCACACTAAGTCTTCCCAACAACTCCCCCTGCTGGTGTAACGCTGGAGCTGCATACAAATCAAACCAGTGGACTCACACAGGGAAACAACCTCTTCATACCCTTTACGATGGCCAATTGGCTATATCATCATCAAATCATTTAACAGCGAGGAATATCTGAGGTTGTGCAAAATCGAGATAAAATAGTGCACAGTTACCACATTGCACACTTGTAGCAGATGGAAGTAAATGGTTAAATGAATAAACTCTGAGTGAATGTGTTTCTAGAGTCCACTGTTTGACCTGCAGCTACTGCACACTGCTTACTTTCAGTTACTTTGTGGGAAGGGGGGCATTGCACTGTTGGCACTTGCAGCAGTGGCACTAGCTATGGAAAAGCCAGTAGGGGGCGCTGTGGAGCTGTGACTGGGCTGCACGTCCTTGGGGATTCCACTGTGGGAGACCAGCTGGTGGCCAAAGGCAGCGCTGAACTGAGGGAGCTGCTGCTTGGGCTGGGTGGAGGTCAGAAGGTCGCGTGGTGAGGAGGAGGGTGAAGAGGACGAGGGGGCGGGGGGAGCAGTCAAGCCTGTCAGGCCACTCTGGGGCATCGCTGAGAGGGCAGCCATGGGCTGCAGAGTCACAGAGTGGGTGGTGGAGGGGGGAGTGGACAGGGAGGTGGATATGAGGTGGCCCTCCGGTCCTATAAGGTTGCCAAACTGTGTGGGGTCTGTTAGGGGCATGGGGAGGTTGTTCCAGGAGGAGCGCGGGGGGCCTGGTACCCCACTCAGAGGCACCTCCAGCAGGAGAGGAGAGTCTGTCTGGAAGGAGCTAGCATGGGGAGAGGACATGTGGTCACTGTAGGGAGATGGCACGTGCTCGCTGCTGTAGTGGCTGCCCTGGGGAGACGGGGTTGGCGCCTCGGGCTTGGCCAGAATGTGGGGCGGGTGTGTCCGTGAAAACGTTCGCTCTGCCAGGGGGTTCTGTGTGAGCAGGGTGCTGGAAGGGGTGGCCGTGGGGGCCGAGGTGGTCAGGCTGGGCCCTGAGGGAGGGGTCTGGGCTGGGGGCTGAGACGAGGGGGGGAAATGACCCCCAGCAGAGTGCAGCAGATTGTCCTCCAGCTCCAGGCTGGAGAAGTTTTCTGGTGGGATGCGTCCGTTCAGAAGGTCCCCCATCCCCCCGGGCTGGACCACCGGTCCCGGGAACACGACCATGGCCCGATGGTCCACTCCGTCTGTAGGTGCCAAGTCTGCCATGGATGTCAGGCACACCAGGGAGTCTGGGTAGGAGCCCATGGCCTGCAGCGCACGCACCAGCTCCTCAGCCTCCTCTGTGGTGGGTAATAACTCTCCGTTCTTACCTGGGGATACACACACACACACATACATCTCTCTCATGTATATAGATATATACACTCACCAAGAACTTTATTAGGAACACCTGTACCTTCTCATGGTGGAGGTTGTGTAATACTTTGGGCCCATTAATAGCAATCAATCATCGTGTGTAGATGTGTGTGTGTGTGTGTGTATATATATATATATATGCAGCAGGAGGAGGGTGTGTCAGAGACGTACCTACCTACCATCTCAGTGATCAATAAGTAATGTGAGAGGTTGAGACATAAACTCCTGAATGTGACTTAAAACTAAACCAACGAACTACCTGCATATGACATACAACAGTGAAACCAATTACAATAAGAATACATGAAAGTACCTTCAAACAAGTCAAAGTCCTGCAGGTCATCGGGGAGCCTGGGTAACACATCTGAGAAGTCCTCCTGGTTCAGCTCAAGGTCATTTGGAATGTCTGCCATGTCATTGGTGATGTCATCAGGAAGCTCGTCTGTGCTCAGCTCGGGGGTCGAGGGACTCCTGCCACCAAAAAAATAACATAAAAGATGACATCATTTTCTAGCCTAAGAGAGCTGTGTGAATATCCACAGAGCTGTGAAAGTGAAGAGAGTAAGTCAGACAAGCTGAGGCTCCCAGTGACTGACCTGATGCTGGCCTGTGTGGGCATGGTCAGGCTGCTGGAGGAGGGCATTCCTAGGTTCCCCTGGGGCAGTGCTGGGGGGATGGGCTTCTGGGGCCGCCGCGGCCCTCTCCTCCTCTTCTTCTTGTGTTTCTTTGTGAGCGCCGGGGGTTTGGTCTTCTTGCGTGGCTTACGCTGCTGCTGTTGCTGGTGCTGCACTCTTCGGTTACCATCTCCACGCAGGAAATTGTCCTATACAACAAAAGCACAGCATTAGTATTCTATTACTGGGAAGCTAAAACAGAACCTGAGGGTATGTTGAAGCTATAGGTATTCATGACATACATTAGAGGTGATGTGGTTCATGAGGAACTCACCATTTTTTTGGCATGCTCCTCACAGAGCGGTGTCTGGTGCGTGATGTCAAACACAGGGATGGAGCACTGTTGTCCATCGGCAAATTTGGCTGTGCAACTGGAAAAGAGCTGCTGGGAGCGATTCAACAGGATGTCTACAGAAAACCATGAAGGAAATACTCCAATAGAGGACAGGACAAGTCTGACAAGATGCATGAATCATGCGTAAACACATGAATCATGTCTCAAAAAAAGAAACCAATAAACCTATTATACAACACTCTTATATGAACATTTGTAATGGCCATATTCTCCAATAGGCACTGTAGCAGTTTAGTTGTAGCAGTCCAGTGTGCCATGGATGAGAGTAGTGCAAAGGATACGCTGGAAGCAGTGTCGGGTGAAGGGCAGAGCTCTGTTTGTGCAGGCCTGGCCCTTGGTGCTGCCAGTGCAGATTCCTGTCTCTATGTCCTGCTGCCCCATTGGCCCCACACTGAGGAGAGACACAGATCAGCACTGAGCCCACAACCACAGCAACACTCCCTCCACTCCAAACATCAGAACATCATTATTGAGGTCACAGACTTTTGGACATTCAAGTAGAAATGATAGTTGGTCAGACTCTGTTGCTTAAAATGGAGGGTACAGTCATTATGGGTGTTTATTCTGGGTACCTTGAGGAAGTTCGGGAGACCTTGCGCAGCTCCTGCATCAGCTGGCCAGCACAGTCAGGGTCTTTACTGGCAGCGTGCAGCATGGCTTTGCGGAAGGCATAGCGGTATCTCTTCTGGCGCATGCTTGCCCTCTCCTGCCTGCAGAGATGCTTGTATTTGTCTTGGAGGTATGTGCACAGACGTGCCAGTCGCATTCTCCGCGAGCCTCCAACATCTTCATCAGAGCTGTGTTGGAAAAATGGACAATAGCCATTAAGATTCATCAATGTCAGATGTCAGAATAAATATTTAAAAGCAAAGAAGTAACTTACATGTCCTGCAGGTGCCCCTCCGGTAGTTTCCAGGAGGAATGATGTGGTGGGACTCTCTCTGCCTCTTCTTCATCATCCTCTGCACTGTCTTCAGACCAGTCCAACCCTGAAATAGTTAGTATTAGTAAAGTGTTAGTATAGCTGCTCTGGCTCAGCAGCATCCTGTAAATCATCTATATGCATGTAATATCTTACACAGACTTGTACATGCCATACATACACACTAACCATGCAAATACATTCCAGTTATGAAAGCGGTATGTGAGTTATGTAATAAGGTACCTAGATGGGGGAAGAGGTCTCCATGCTCCTGATGTCTTTGGGAGCAAAGCTGCACCAGATGCTGTAACCTGGCCAGGCAGGCAGTGGGCGGTGAGAAGGCAGCCGGGTGCATGGCCACCACATGCTGTTGAGCACTGTCCCAGCTACTGGATGGCAAGGGGGGGGCAGTGAAGGGGACTTTTCTGCTGAGGGAAGGAGTGGAGGACTGCACCGGACTGGGAGCTGTGTTGGGGGGTAGCCTGGGAGGCAGAAAGGCTGGGGTCTGAGGTGGTGCTGGCTTGCATAATAAACCCTGCTGCTGTCCTTGGAGGACGAAAGAGGGGATGTTCGAGTGCTGGGGAGGCTGGAGGAGTCCTGTCTGCTGACGGGGGAGATGGGAGTGGAGGGGGGAGGATGGATGCGCACGTGCGTTCGGAGAGGGGCTAAAGTGCTCTGGAGGTGGTTGGAGGAGGTCAGTGTCATGGTGGAGCTGTAGTTTCTGGTTGAGCACCAGCCGACTCTGTAGTTTCTTCCTGACAGTGGAGCCCTTCCGAGGAGGGCCCTCTTCCCCGTCCGTGTCATCCTCGTAAAAGGCAAAAGGGTCCAGGAGCTCCCCATCAGGGAGGGGTAGCAGGCGGGTACAGGGTGGAGAGGGAGGCAGCTCATCCAGACCATTGGGAGCTTTCAGAGCCAATGAGGGAACAGTTATGTTGAGAGCCACTGACTCCAGGTGAGGCCGTGAGCGCATCTCCTCCAATGCATCATGCTTCTTTTTCCGCTCCTTCTTGGGGATAAAGCCAAGAACTTGCAGGTGGCTGTTACAGTATCTGTGAACCAAGTACACATCATTAACATACAGTATACAACTGTTGTATAGAGCATTTAAATGGCAAAGACCTGTATGTAGTCTTCAGTCAGAAGACATGTTTCTATTGTGACCCAACACTCACCTGCGGTCCTCAGACTTGGGGATAGGGTTGGTGCATCGTTGGCTGTTGTACTTGGCCACATATTCACATTGCTTGAAGGGGGCAGTCTTATCCTCCAGGACATGACGGATACAGAAGGCATAGCCATTTAGTCTGCGCTGCTTGCAGAGTTTAGGGCTGTATGAGCACAATGGCTTATTGTCCACCTCCGAGAAGTGTATGTGTTTGCCCTCATACATCACGTGACTCTTGTCCTTGAGAACATCAGCTGATGGGAGAAGCCAGGAAAAGAATGTGAGTCTTGCATCACCAACAGTAATCACAGACTAACCCTGAATATGTAAACAAAACATTCTGCAACCAAGTGAGTAGAGAAATTAACTCATTTACAGAAGGTTACCTGTCTCTACAGTTTGGCTGTTGTTAACTAGCCTACATCTAAGTTTAAATCATGTATAAAAAAATTTTTTTTTAAATAATAATAATTAAAAAAAGAAATTGTTGTGGCTCTTCTCCACAGCTGACTGCCTCCATGCAAACAGATTTAATGACCTATTCATTTAAATGTGTTTGTTAGTTACCATGACACTGTAGCACTCATTCCATACACATGTATGAAGTGGTCTAATCAGAATGTTAACAGTTGATTGGGTTTGTTCTGTGCAGGTGGGATTAGAGAAGCAGCATTTGGGCAGGGCAGTCAGTCAATTATGGAATCATCATGAGCTAGGCATAAGCAAATAGATATGGCCTAAAATAGGTGATGCACGTTACAATTTCCTATAACATGTGACGTTAGATACAACACATTCATGTCAATGAGGATGCACACACACTTATTGTAGAATAAGTTCTACCTGTAACTACAATGCAAATTGATTATGTGCACACATTACTCACCTTCAAATGCAATAGTTTGACAGTATAATTTAACACTAATAAGGGCCCTTTTCTCAATAAGTCATTCGGCAATAAACTTGATAGCTAGCATCATTAGTGGTGCCAAGGTGGCAAATCGTACATTTCCAAAACAAAATATTAGCTATGAGGTATCAAGCTAGCTCTCTGCCCAGTTCTAATTAGCTAGCTAGCTACTAGCGAAAATGAACATTGCTTATGAATACTAACTACATATTTCAGCCACAAAAACGACACACATGGAAACGTATTAACAAACTGCAATATAATTAGTATCAAAACTATATACGCAGGGTAAGCTGCTATTAATATACTCGAAAACCGAAATGCTAGCTAACTAAAAGCATTACAAGCATTAGCTAGCTACGCTAAAAACACAAAAGTAGCGGTAGCCAGGAAACGGAAACATTAGCTAGATTATACACGATAAAATATTTCTATGAAATACTATGTGCACTTACTATAAATTGACATATATTAGGTTATATTTAGAAATTCACAATTTAATTCAATACGATTTCACAAAAATCTACATAATTTGTAGACATTTAGTTCCAAACAAAGGCAAGGGAGGCGTAGAGGCCCTTTGGCGAAGGCCTTCAAAACAAAATATTGCCTGCAAGTCATCCCATCATTTTCTAATGAGGAAATAAATACATTTCGATCAGCAATACGGCTTCGGGGTGGCATGTGTTTTGTAGAAGACCAAATGATCTATCCGAATCGTGTGTTGTATGATAGCTAAAGATCACAATCACAAATTAATATTTAACACGGAATGTTCGTGACGGCCTATCAGACCTTGTAATCCCGCGGCCTCGGTTAGTAAACGCAACCGACTAGTCGTTCTCCATAACTGGGCTCGGCAAAAATCGAAGTCGGGGCTGTAAAGTGGCTTCGCTTACCTTCAATTGGTATAGGCTGTATAAGGTATTCGCTCCGGGTAGACAGTAGAAATGCCTATTAGAATCAGCTTGGTTACTTGTGCATCGATATTCGATATTTCAGGATGCTAATATTGTTCCTATTCGGAAACAATATAACTTAAAATACTGATGCATGTAAATGTAGATTATCCACAGCAAATATTAGCAGTAGGAGGCTGCTGAGGATTTTACTTCAGTCCACAGCAGACTCCTCACAGCACCACTATCGGCACTGCGGGGACATGACAACAGTCCACTGTACAACAACAACCTCTCCAACCATATTGGAAATTCAACTTTGTATGAAGAAATGCAATGTTGTGTCTTGCTTAGTGCATGGATGGCGGTGCTCTTTGACGTAGCTGCACATCTAAATATTGAATATTTCTTGTGGTAAATAGAGAAATTACAAATGTCACAAATGACCATTTCGATCTGGCCATGGTTGATGTCATTATCATTCCTTGTGTGTGAATGAGTTCTTCACTGCAACACTGTTGCCCAGTGCTGATACAGCACGTGCCGATCAAACGTCAACAAGAGAAAGTTGGATGCGAATCAGATTTAAATTTCTGGCTTCTCTTAATTAATTTATGTTTTACATCTATGGTTATTTTTTTTTACAATTATAACTATCTAAATGTGTAACATTCTTCTTATTGTTAATTTATTTGTGTCTTTCTTTCATCACGGACATTTCCTGATATGCTTACTACATTTTCCGACACTGTTACTATTGTTTGATCTTTTTGCCTCTCTTTAGTCATCATCCTGCGACCATGGATGTATTTTCAATGGCCTACCTTTGCACCTATAAATAGGCATTGATAGTGCTATTACACATTTTTGGTAAAGCTTTTAATCTTTTTCAATAGTTAGGGTTGAAATAAACATATTGAGTCTGAGATCAAGCTGTGCTATGGCAAATAAAAACAATTTGGGAACCCTTATTAAGTACTAACGTGTACCAACAATTATTGTGAAAAGGGCCTTTACCAAAGCACAAATTACTACTGACAAAATGTTTATTTTATTTATTATTGTATTTAACATTATCTACAAAGCATATCAATTATCATTCTGGAAAATTCAATCTATACACAATTCACAGTGGAATGGTTATAGGAAATTAAATACTGATGGTAGCTAGGGAACTGAAAGGCAATGGACTGCATTCGGTATTAAATATTAATACATGGATGACAATAGGTAAGTGAGAGTTGAATAAGCATCTCTTACAATGACTCTTTACTGTGTTTATAATAGCTTTTATGAATTTGTAACAGTTGTTTTTGAACATGTATCTAACAAGTGTTTTGGACATGTATCTAACACATTGACTCTGTACTGCATTGCTGAATATATTTATGTAGGTGTGTGCAACTTAATTCTATATACAAGGAAGAGTTTAACAGCCATCTATTACAATGACACTGTACTGCAAATAAATATGTTTCTATGCATATATTAGAGTCTGTGTGTATGTTTGCAACTTGGATGGACATCTACTACATGTAGAGGGGGATGACCCGGGAAAATAGAGATTTAGCATATGGATGGCTCTTCCACAGCTTGTGCTCCTTCTGTCACTGCTTTCACACACTTAGCCATCGTCTGGGAAGCTCTGCTGATAGGATCTGTGGATAAGAGAGAGTATAAAACAGAACATTCTATACGGTAATAGAGAACAGGCAGAGGTCAGCAGCACAATCTCACCTGTCATGTAAAAGTCTCTGACTGTGAGTTGTGTAGGGACCAGAGGATCTGAGAGGACAGTCTGGTTCACAGCCTGCGAGAGACAAGACATATCATTTATAGTGGACCATTATAGTGGACAATAGTTCATAGTTCACTAACCCTAACCGCATAATAATATAAAGATGTTAAAATACCCAAAACATATTCATAGGAGGGTTCCCCCTGAGGGCAACTATTTCCCTACTTTAGGAGAAGAATATAAAATAGGGTGCTCAAGAAAAGAGAAAAATGTTAAGCGTGTGTGTAGGGTTACAACTGACCTTGGACAGCTCATTTGCCTGCTTAAAGTAGTTGGCCTCCTCCACGTCATCATATCGCACCAGGTTGGGGGAAACCTCAGCTAATCTGTCACGCACTTGGTCAATGGTGTCATAGGGCAATGTCACTCCGGCAAGCTTTGGGGTAGAAAAACAAAAGACAAGGTTAAGTCATGCAATTGCAAAGTAACACATGGCAGACTGATTTCTGTAGAGAATCAGTAGTTTACCTCAGATATGGCCCGGATGATCTTCCAGTCCTCCCTGGCCATGCCTGGAGCAGTAACAGCCACCCTAGTCTGCTGGGCACGACCCTCTGTGTTCACATAGGTGCTACATTTCTCTGTGTACGCTGCTCCAGGGAGAATGATGTCAGCCATCGTTGCCCCAGCATCCCCATGATGCCCTGTGCAGAGTTATGGGAACAGCATGGTTACATAAGCATGACTATGTTGGATCTTATTTTCAAATGTTGCACATTAAAAAAGTTGTAGGTCTATGCTGTTGCGGGGGAGCTTTCCTGACCCTGATAAATGATAAAGCTGTCCTTTGGCAGGTCCTGGCGGGTGATACAGCCAGCATCAGCCCCAAGGAGGAACAAGACTTTTGGTGGATTCTTCCTGATTGCCTCCACGCCTGGCTTGTATCCAAGATCCAGTGCAGCCACTTGACTGGCCACCCTGTAGTAACAGACAGACAGAGGGAACTTTCTATTAAAAACGTATGTCAATTGATTTTTGAAATCTTTAAACATCAACCTAAATACAGCATCAACAGCTTTCACGCTAAATCACTTAAAAATCACTTAAAAATCACTCTCAGAGCTAGCTATGTTTATTACCTGTGAAGCACATTGAGAACCTTCCAGCTTTCGTCTACTCCACTGCTGACCCGAGCATTCTGAGCAATGGTGGACACTGCTGCGTGTATAGCAGCCCCGTCCTTTCGCTGCAGGGAACCACTGCCCACCACCACTGCAGGGCGTTTTGCCTGGGCAAGAACCTGGGAAAGGAAGTAGAGACAAGTTGAATTGTTGATTAAGCTAATTCTCCTTGACAGTATTCACTTAGTGATAAACAATCAGAGATGGCAACATAATTACCTGAGAGAAGGGGTGAGTCCCAGCCGCTATCTCCAGTAGAACCTTGGCAGACTCCCCAAGATGATCGTATGTGTAGCTCAGGTCCACCTCTCGCCCCACTAGGGCCACCTCCAGCTCGTTGTGGAGCCAGCTATTGGAGAGACACCAGGCATGTATGAAATACCAGTCATTGCAGTGGCAACACCCCCTCAGATTTATAGTTTCCACTTAAAGACAGACCATAAATCAGGAGCTGGAAGCACCACAGCAATGGCAGTTATTTAATGCAAATTTCAGATACCAGTAGATTTGACAGCACTTAAATCCTAGCTACCTCTTCCTGATGCGCGCGTTGAAAAGTGGTGCCTCGTAGCGTGGGTTGGTGCCAACCAGGAGCAGCACGTCAGCCTCTTCAATGCCAACGATGCGGGAGTTCAGCAGGTAGTTGGAGCGCAGGTCAGATCTAAAGGAAGTCATACAAAGAATCAGTGCTCCACTCTATTGCTATACCTTACCCGTCTCCCTGAAGTGTGCACTTGTTCACTCTCCTCATGGATTGGTGAAAACTCTGGCTAGGGGGAGGTTCCTCAGCTTATACCACATACTAACATAAATCCACAACTTCAGTATCCATTGGGGGTGTGAAAGAGAGCATACTAATAATGTAATAATAATAATGGTAGAGTATTAGACCACATTGACTCTACTCATCCCAGCACTGTCTTACCCAGCCCCTGCCATAGGAAAGATCTCCTCAGTACACAGGCTGTCACTGTTGAAGCGGTTCATCATGTCTTTCAGAGCAATCAGAGCCTCCGCATCCACCATCCCCCCCACAACGGCCGCGACGTTGGTGCCTTGAGCTCCTTGTAACTGGAAAATAAATCATTCATGATTCATAAATCAGGCCTATACACCATTACAACAATGTGGAAACTCTTGAAACATCAGATAAGGCTCTAGGAAACACTGGAGATAAACATTTCTCTGTGTTGACACTGAGAGAGGGAGGGTCAGACACTAAACATAAACATTAAACGCATCACATACTGCCCCAGCAACTCGAGTCAGGACATCTTCCCAGGAAGTGGCCACCAACTGTCCAGACTGATCCTTCACCATTGGCTGAGTCAGCCGCTGCCGTTTGAGCCCGTCATAAGCAAACCTGCCAATCAGAAGGTAGTTAAGAGTCATTTCCCAAAAGAAAAGGATAGATGATACTGGTCATTGTGACCTTCATCTAGTTGTCAGCTCACCTGGTCTTATCTGAGATCCACTCCTCATTGACATCCTCATTGAGGCGAGGCAGGATCCTCATGACCTCACCACCCCGGGTGCTCACCACAATGTTGCTGCCCACAGCATCCAGCACATCAATGGATTCAGTCTTCCTGTAGGGAGAGACAAATGTATGTTGACAAAACAACCACAAATGCCATAAACAATTGTATATCAAACAGACTCATAATGGAAATCTAATCTTACAGCTTTTACAGAGAGCAAAACATATATTCAGTTCATTGGACTTTATTCAAAGAGCCACTTTGTACTATATGCAGACTGTGCACATACATACCTGGTCTCCCAGGGTCGGGAAGTGAAAGCATACGGCTTAGAAGTCAGCGCTCCCACAGGGCATATGTCAATGACATTCCCAGACAACTCCGACATGAACATCTTCTCCACATAAGTGCCAATCTGCAGGTCGTTGCCCCTGCCAGTGGTTCCCAGTTCCTCCACACCTGCAATCTCACTGGCAAAGCTGCAAAGGGGGCAAAAGATTCATCACTGACACCGTTGAAATTATTTGTAAGATGTTGACTTTGGTTATGAATGCTTATAACCGGGCACTAGTTGGACTCACCGGACACAGCGAGTGCACTGGATACATCGGGTCATGATGGTCTTGATGAGAGGGCCAATGTTTTTGTCCTCTACAGCTCTTTTGCCCTCTGTGAAGCGACTTCTGTCACTGCCAAACTGCATGGACTGGTCCTGCACACAATGGAAACAAAACCATATATAAATTGCAACGATAAACCCAATTCTAAGCACAGTGAGTTATGCAATTTATTGCTAGACCCTCCCATTTGTAAACTCTCAAACATTACTTCAAACCTAGCTATTTTAGAAAAATAATATGTAATATTTACCTGTAGATCACATTCTCCCCCCTGGTCACAGATGGGGCAGTCTAAAGGGTGATTGGCCAACAGGAACTCCATCACACCCTCTCTAACAGATGACACATACACAATGTAGGTTACATACATACTGTAATTAATACTGGGGATGATTATATGCAACTATCAACACATGAACCAACAGACATATGTTTGAGATTTACCCTACCTAGCTTTCCTTGTTTTGTCAGAGTTTGTTAAAATGTTCCAACCCTTCATGACTGGCATAGCGCATGCTGCCACTGGCTGGAAGAGATATGCATTATTTAGACTGTTTTAGACTAAAAGAGTATACACCAGGACAGAAGTACAAGACACATGAACAACTACAAGACGCATACCTTTGGAGCTTTCTCAATCTCCACTAGACACATGCGACAGTTCCCTGCCACTGACAGACGCTCATGGTAACAGAAACGAGGGATCTGCACTCCCACCTTCTCACATGCCTAAAAACAAGACATCATATAAATACAACCACAAGACTTTTTAACAGCCTACATTCATAGCCAAAATAATTTTTTCTACAAATGAAGAAAGACAACAGTATAGTTAAATACAGTGATGAGAGGCCCTGTTACCTGCAGCACGGTGGTTCCAGGCTCCACCATGACTGGCTTCCCATCCACAAACACCTCCACCAGGTTAATGGCTGCTGCTGTAGCTGCAGTGCGAACTGAAAGCACAGATGAGAATCCTAAAGTCCTCAGAATCCTAAATGGAAATACCCCCCCCCCTCTTTGTATTTCATACTGTCAGATAGACTTTTCAGTCCTGTTACACCATGAATGAGTTAAATCAGAAGACCCACCACAAGAAAGGCGTTCTTAATAAACAAGCTGCACTAAATTGAGCAGATCTGATGCCACCATTCCAGCCACGGCCTGGCACCCATTCTCATTTGCTCCTAGGCAAATCTGTAATCCTGTAGATAATCCAGGAGTGGAACAAGGTATCAACAAGGACACTGTAGGCAACTAAGCAGTGGAATAAATAATTGTTGACTGACTTCACCAATGTCAGAAAAAGAGAATACTCCTGCAATGGCAAAATAATGAAGGATCATTACCATTGTTGGCGGCAGTCACGTCCCCTGTGATGTGAGCCACTCCCGAGAGAGCCCGGCTCACCGCAGGTAAACGCAACATGCTGAAAAGACAACACACCATGTTTTTGTGTATTTCCTAATAATGGAGGCATCGTCCAGCATTTAAAAAGCACCCACATTATAGTTTGATAGCAGCAAGCCAGACATGATACACGAAGTTTAACCCAGCTCTGATTAACCATTTAAAGAAGAAATTGCATTCTGTCATACTCTTCCCATAAATTATAGCAAACATCACTTGATGCAGGCTGCTTGCTTCACAACACAGTAGTTGGGAGGAATAAAACGATTATGTAAACAACGGATAGCTAACTGACTGGCTAGAAACGAACGTAAAGGAGCTAAGCAGCATCTATTTCTGTTCCCCACAATTTGCAATAGCTGATTGTGTTGGTACAGTTAATTGTCCAGCAAGTAAAGCCAGCATGCGAAGTTACCATCCTCCGGCCTTTGCTGTTTTTTTGTGTGGCGCAGAGTAGCTACATTACGTTAGCATCTTCTGACGTGCCACAGCTCAGACACAGCCAGTTAGCTAGCCTTCATCGCACTGTTCGTCATAGCATCATCAACTGCAGTAACGTAGCTAACTACTGTAGCTAGAATAGTCATGACAGTTTTTAAAATATCATGTCCCCCTTATATTTGAGATATTATAAGGATCCCGTCCAAACTTACCTTGCTGTTGTTTCGCTTCACTCAACTCGAAAATAGAGCATCACTGACTGACTGGTATTCCTCTCACTCTGCTGCGTCACGATTCGGTAATCCAATTAGCTCGACCAGATATATAGTTTACATTGATTCATAATCCAAATGCCAAATATGTTACAGCTACATCGTGTGCATGCATAATTTGTTCAATTTAATCACTTTTTTTTGCGCAAAATAAAACAATTATGTAGTTATTGGTAATTTTATAGCCTATAAACCACTCTCTAAAATCCCAATTCAGTTATCAAAAAACCCCAATCTGGTTTTATTTATTTCATCCTACCTAAACACACAGCCTGCTGTACCAGTTAATCTCTATCAAATGTCAATAGCCTACTACTCCAAGCATTGTGTCAAGATATTGGCAAAATAAATGGGGTGATTAATACAATGACAACAGTTGATGTTCCCTTAAACCCTGGCCCCAGATGTGGACCATATGACTCAGCTCATCTGGATTAAATTGCCAAGGGGGAGATAACAGGAAATAGCTGCATTATATACTTTCAATTCGATTCTTAACAACTAGGCATAACTCCAGGAAGAAAGCAGGTAATACTTTGTAGGAAATGCACCATCTGTGAGCTAGCAGCACTCTGCTGTGCACAGCTAAAAGGGAACCCTGTTAAGAGTTTGCATCCTCTTGGGTGAACTATGAGCATAGTTAATGTTTTCCATCCTTGGTGTATTCTCTAACCTAATGAGGTTACAGGCAATGTTTGTTCCCTAGAGAATAAGCTGCATAGTAATATGAGTAATACTGCTGGCACTGCTCTGCAAACAATAAATATTTTAACACAAGAAAAATAAAGAGAGGAGATCAGATGTATCATACTGTATTCATTTGATTCAAATATATTAGAATTAACAAATAAATTGGCTTCCTCACATGGAGGAGAACAATAACAACAACTAGAACATGGTAAGTAAACATATTGAGAGGTACAAATGAATGTGGCTCTTGTGTATATAGCCAAAAGAGAGTAAATACAACACAAAATAAACTAATTACAGAAAAAGCACACTTCCACTGTCATTCAGAGAAAGGTATAGAGATTTGCCAATTCCTCCCACCCTCAGGTCAAATGTGTTTGATACAAAATATTTATAAAAATATGAACATGCAGAATCTGCCTTTAATATGACTCTTTTTGAGCTTGTGAGGTATTAGTCCTCTAATATGTTTTCTCTTGGTTTATGAGAAGCAGTTTTATTTATTTATAAATCATTATTGCTTATTTTTCCTTGTGCACGTTGTACTTTTAGCACAAGTCTTAACTACTCAGGTTTTCCACTGAAGGCAATTTACAGTCAACTGAAGTTGGCACTCAGATTAATTGCTACTTGGAAGTAACAGCTAAAGGAAGTTACATATAGACTGAAATAATGGTTCAACTGGCTCTTTTAGATTGGCACAGTATGAAAGAAAAATAGCAGCTATTGTTCATTTCTGCTATGGGTAACTTACTGTAGCCCCATATGTGACAGTCTATTTTGACATTCTCTTGTTCACTGTAACAAACAAAAGGTAACAACAATATACAGTCACATGGAGATTGCTATGGTGTAGCTCAATAAGTTTCAGAACTTTGCAATCATACATTTGATGATGCGGTAGGCTCCTCTAGTGGATTGCCTTCTGGTGGGCCTACAGACACCAACTCAGTAGCAGAGATGGACTGGCTGAGTTCCCTTAGCGAACTCTTAGTGGTGTCTAGACACGAGCGCTTCAAAATGTGGCGAATCTTCTTCCCTAGAAGCATGTAGAGGAGGGGGTTGACACAGCTGTTGAAAAAGGCTAAACTAGTGGCAAGAGGAAAGCCAGTTTTTAGTACATCATGTAAGTACAATGAGGAGTGCATTGACAGCTCCATCAAACTAAAGGTATGGAAGGGGGTCCAGCACAAAAAGAAGGCCAGAATGACTGCTGAGACTGTTTTGGAGAAACTAGATAGACGTACAGAGTCCTGAGACTGATTCACTTTGATTGCTAGAAGTATGCCAGTCACACTAATGGCACTGAGGGGCAGGAGGAATCCCACAGTGGTACGGACAGCCACTAAGATGATGTGTCGCAAAGCTCCTGTATGTCCAGCGCTAAAGTTGTTGAAGCACACCACCCTGTCATGTAAATGCATGATGTCACGGAATATGAGGGTAGGGCAGCTCAGGATAGCTGATACAGACCACAAACAGCCACATATGATCCAGGCTCGCCCCACAGTGCGCCACTTGTGAGACCAGCTAAGATAGACCAATGAGACATACCTGTCTATACTGATGATTGTGAGAAACAGAACGCTGGCATACATGTTCATCACAGACACAAACGAGTTTAGCTTACACATGACCAGCCCAAAGGACCAGTGGAAGTCTCGAAGGACGTAGTCAATGGAGAAGGGTAGAAAGAGCACAAACACAAAGTCTGCTATGGCCAGGTTCAGTAGCCATATACTGTTCACTGTCCTTTTACTTTTAAATGCAGTCACCCATATGACAATTCCATTTCCAATGAGACCAAGCACAAAGGAAATACTATATATGACCACTGATATGATGTGCATAACCTCCCTCTGAGTGTAGTCCTCTTTCAATTCTTCAATGTCTCCATAATCTATGTAATCATAGGTGTAATTTCTGTAGTCTTCCACAGAGTCTTCCATTGTTGCAACACTGTCAACTTTATAGGAGGAAGTCTGTGAGAAAGAAAGTAATGATAAGTTGCAGTTCCCTTCAAAATCTTTATGAAGAAAGGACTATATTATCCATATTAACATAATTGTGTTATGTATCATACAATGAAGATTCTTACCTGATACTGCTAACGGCCTTAAACCTGTTTTCCAGTGCCACGAATTACTCCAGTTCCTCCAGTCCTTAGAAAACTGTCACGGAATATGAGGGTAGGGCATATTATACATATTGTGAATTAGCTGGTTTGGTCCTTATCCTGAAAGCTAGTGTCATCAGTGTAGCTGGATCAACAAATATGAAGTGCCCACACCCCTAACACACACACACACACACACACACACACACACACACACACACACACACACACACACACACACACACACACACACACACACACACACACACACACGACAAGAGAAGACAAGACAAGACAAGACAGATGCAGAGGCACACTGTCACAAGCTTGTTCAATCATGACTTCACCCTGCTTCTCCTTTTGCGCTTAAATTGTCTCTAACATACTGTATAGGCCATGAACATTAACACAGACAACGTCTCCACAGTTATTCTAACGTTGTCCTTGAGGTTTTGGTCAGATACAGAGTCCTCCATGAACTGATATGAAACTATAAATAATCTTGTATAAACTGTTATTAAACAGTTAAAAATCATAACTGTCTAGCAAGTAATGTGCATAGACTAACCCCTCTGATAAAAGAAGAGAAATAAACCCTAACCCCTGATTTGTTGGGATTGGGAATGTTATGCATTTTCTGTGTTCTCCAACATCACAAACTGTCTCCAATACACATACCTTTCAGTAGCACCAGGCTTGTCCTGCCAATCCTCACTTTTCGGAGTTAGTGTCGGAATGCAACGAGAAGACCTCCAAAAGTGAAGCACAAGGTAAAGTTGCCAATACAAAACTAAAACTTGAAATATTTAGACATGTATTTAATTTATGTTTCATAAAAGTTTTAAACTAAATCCTCTGTAAAGATTCACCACTGGAGTACGTTCCGCTACGGCCATGCAAAGCCGTTACTGAAATAAATGGTGTGGGTTTGTTTGGTTTGTACGTGGGCGCGTCCACTGACGCGTCACATACGGCTTTAGGAAGGAGAAAAACAAGAGGTCTCTGGCAAATAATGCCTTGAGTTTGATTATACAGTTGTCAACAGCTACCTGTGAATACACACCTATTACGAGCCACGGCTGTCCAACTGGACTGAAAGATGTCCACTATAACCGTAGCACCAGGTTTATTGGGATCTTTTCGCTATGACTTTTACACGATTTTGGGCACTTTACTAAATAGGCCTACATAGGCTTATGTACAGAGCAAATAGAAAGGTTTCCAGAAAGCATGGCATTGGAATATATGTTTTTACCATTTCTGAGTAATTTTTTAGTATTGCTGATCAATTTGTGCAGATAGTTTTGATAGCAAGTACGCAAAGTTGTGAAGTGAAGTACTGTAACTCTCACTACTATACCAAAAGTGCTTTTGATTGGTCAACCAAGCTGAAAACGTTCAGTTTTAAACACCTAGTGATCATTCATGCGAAACAAACATCTCACTTTTTACCCTTCCTGCCTCATCAGATGACAAAACATCTCTTTATCTCTGCCCAGCGACCCATCCTACAGGAGGGTGATATAGAGACTGTATGTGTGTGTGTGTGTGTGTGTGTGTGTGTGTGTGTGTGTGTGTGTGTGTGTGTCTGTGTGTGTCTGTGTGTGTCTGTGTGTGTGTGTGGCACACCCATGGATGTGATGAACAGTCCTGCAGAGTTCTGCCAGGCACCAGCGAGTGGTCCTGCCAAACAGTCTTCCTGGAGGCTGTTCTGCCAGGGAGGGGCTTACTGGAAAGATGAATAGCAATAGCCGAAGGCAGCTAAATACAAAGCTCATGCCATCTCAAACACCCACATTTAAGGGTATTTGAAAGGAGAGGTTTCGTTCAGTCTATGTGCTGGCATCAGCAAACTCCCACTCACGCCACATTCTAATAGACACCCTGACCCATTTTAAAAGGTAAAGGTAAATACGATTCATATTGATCATTTCAATTGAATTAGACATCTATCAAAAGCTGTCCATGCATGATAAGGTAATTCATGATATGCCTATAGACCCTACATGGTATGAATAAAATGAAATTTGTATGTGATCGCATGAACAGAAAACACAGTAGTCATATGTGTGGAGCTTTTAAAGCAGATGTGCTCCTCAGTGTCAAAACCGTCACCTGCTTTAAAGCTCGTGCATGAGCCTGTGCTGAGCGCGTGCAAGGGAGGACTGTTGAATTGTGGCAAGTCTTGCGCGGCACTTGCGCGGATGCAGCACCAGGAGGAGCCTGCTCGTTGATTTCGAGTGGCTGGCCACCGCCTTCGATTCGCTCCCCGCCCGTTACCGCAGGACTCCTCTCTCCCCTACTGACTGGATACATGAAGAATTTCCCGTAAACGACATCTCCCCCGCAATAATGGGCCGCAAGCTATTCACTGCGTTGATGTGTTGATATAAAGATATTTCAAATATCAAATATGAATCATGCATTTGATATTTCTGGCAAATTTGCTCGTGAGCATCCTTGCGTCCTGGCTCCATCCATCCATAGCGTCAATTGGTATGTACTGCATATTCTAGGCAAGAGCTAAATACATTTCCATCATAATAGTATCAGTTACATTTAACAACTTGCATGTTGCTTTGTGTGACCAGATGACAGATATGTCTATATTCTGTCGATTATCCTTTTTTTTGTTTCCATTTGGGAAGGATGACTGTGTCCGGAGGACAATTTAATATGCTGAGTCCTTTAAGTGATGGTGAGATGGGGGCAGACAACAGCACCTCAGCATCTTTTGTTCATTGGTTATGAACAAGAGATGTATCTCATTCTAACAGTGCAGATCCTGTAACATGGTAATTCTACCAGAGGGATTATTGACCAGTTATTGTTACCTCAATTAAGACCAAATCTTTTGAAAGATTGAAACATATTATCTGGGTTGATATGATTGATAAAACAGACACTTTGACCTCACCTACTCCTTTATTATGTTAATCTCTAGGAAATTATCTCTAATGATTTGTAATGATGCTATTTCTAGTGGTAGAATAATATTCAATGAAACATTAAGTACCCAACCTGTCATATTCTGAATTATTGATTTATTATTCTTAGTTTTTTTAGTAAGTCAAATTTATTCCACTCATGGAATTTCACATTCACCCAAGTTTAGATCTGTTTGGTTTCATTGCAGCAGCATGCCATTTCTAATACGTCTAGATAGACTTAGGTAGACCTTGAAGCTTGAATGTCATAGTTTAAAGCCATAGTTACCTAATGGATTGAATAACAACAATATATGGTTAAGTCTCTCTAAACTATGTCCTGGAGAAATGATGAAGTCATATCTACTTCCTGCAGTAGATGCAGTTGTTTACATCATTGAATGCAGTGATTGACAGGACTCCATATGAAGAATGTGCAGAGTGTCATGCTTGTGTGATGGGGTCTTTCCTGCAGTTTCTCAAGGAGTAGAGAACGAGGCTGAGAGGGACGCAGTGTCATTATTGTTGGAGCGAGAGGCAACTGCAGCAGCAGCCACAGACAACACAACTCACCATGCAGCTGAGCATATGATCACCTACCCTTCTCGGCTCATCTACTATCTGAACGAGGACTCAGAGAGCACTTTCCATGACCTGGACACCCGGGCTAGGAACCAGGTCACAGAGGGCCAGGTAAGACAACATACATGACTGATGCACATGGAACCTTCCCCTCATTGCAGCCTCACAGTACAGTGGCATTATTCTGGTCAATGGATGTACACTTGTCCATTGCTGGCACACTGCAAACAGCTGAGTGGGTATACTTTGACTTTGGCCTTAGACACACGGGGGAGGGGAGGGGAGAGGAGGGGAGGGGAGGGGGGAGGTAGAAATAGTCAATCAATAAGAGCATCTGCGTTCTTTCCCCTCCCTCCTCTAATCCATGCTGTTTTGTGGGTGAGGCCCTGTCTTACTTGTCATATAGTGACAGGCGAGTAAAGTACCATACTTATAGAACCTCAGCTCCTTACAGTCATTACTGTTAATATTTCTCTCTATGTGCTCTCTCTTCCAATGTATCAACAATTCCAGTGGGAACACCATGATGGCAACTTAAACAGTGACCTGTGATAATGTTTTTCTCATAGGCGGTCCACCTTGCCCAAGCCAGCTTTCAGTTAGAGGCCTTTGGTTCCAGATTTGTATTGGACCTAACGTTAAACAAGTAAGTGCTTTTATGTATTTTATTCCTAATAAAGGGTTAGGGTTTCCTGAAAGCTTCGTAACAAGAATATCATCTTTCATCTATTGCTTATAATTAACTTAAGATGATCTTATTATTATGAGGCCTGTTGGAAACTCACCTCAGGCTATTCGCTTCAAATCTCATCCTGGGTATAGTTCCAGTAACAATGACCGATTTGGGTGTTGCCTAGATCCTGGTTGATCATGGTTCTCAGCAAAGAAGTTGTGTTCATATTCTCATATCAATCTAGGAGTGATTTTCTGAACATTTAGTCATTTGTATCCAGATCCAGTGTATGAAGCATCTCTCACAGCAGTTACCATTGTCAAGGTCATGGCCACAACAGACTCTCTGATATGAGGAGAGAGCGTTATGTTGGGTCATCTTTAAATCACAAGTGACAGCGTTCATGATTCCCTACAGTAGGTGTTGTAGGTGACTTTGCTCATTGTAAATGAGGTATATTACAGTATGTGTCAGGTCAGTGATTAATGCATCTCATCTTATAGATAATGGTTCCATGGTGAGTGAACAGGTCATCCTCTGAGAGACTGTTTGTCTCATCACTGGTAGATGATATCCATGATATCCATGATCAGTCTTCCCTGAGCTGTGACATCATGTGGCTCTCCACAGCACTGATATTTCAGTCAGCTCACATGTGTTGTGGGGATTTTGAAATGTTGATGATATCATCGTGAGGACAAATGAACACAATGTACTTTCAGAGCGTGGTACATGTATTGTCATGTTATGTGAATGTTGGAATGGGGGAGCACTTAAGAAAATGACCTGGGAATCCTGGCAGGTATGACCTTTGAGGTTAGCATGGCTTGGAGATCATGTGTTGGAGGGGATTAGTAATGGAGAGACTGGTCATGGTGATCCTTGCTTCCAGTGCAGATGGAGGGCTGTTCCAAAAGCCAGGGGGAAAGATGTTGGCACACTGCTGTTTGAAGCCATTGACCATGGGCTCATGGTGCCGTAATTACTGTCATTCCAAAGGGAGCAGAGATAGTGGTTGCTAATGGCAATGTTAATAAAGAGATTTTGCCTGGGTTAGCAGAACAGCACATAGTAACACACACACACACACACACACACACACACACAAACACACACACACACACACACACACACACACTCCGTATTCTAGAGAGTAACACATGTAGAGAAATGATGGGTCGCGGCCCTGTCACTGACCTGAGAACTTAACCATCTCCTGTCCACACTCAAACTACTGTTTTTGCCGTCACTCTCATCTTTAACAATCACACATTACAACCGCACACAACTGCTTCATGGTGAGAAGAGTTTTAATGTCAGTATACTTCACCGATCAGATCACAGAATTAAGAGTTAGGAGAAGCTTTGAATTGTGACCCTGTGCATGCTTTTGTGTCTGTGGGTTTGGGTAGCTTGAATTCTGCTCACTGTTGTAGCTGCGACAGTGCTGATCTAAATATAGATAGGTCTGCAACCTGCCAATGGGCACAACTACTGCTCACTGCTCTTCTTGCTGCACCTATGATGGCAGAACCTGGATAACACATTATCAGCTACAGTATATGGAGGAGACTACTGTAGTATTCTCAAATTGAGAATTGTGGCCTTCAGTTTACATGTCAAAACAAGCACAGTCGTCATTGTAAGAAGACTATATTTCATGCCATATCTGGAATCTGAGTTTATGATACAGTACATTAGTGTTTTAATGAGCATTGATTTCCTGTGAGTGTGTGACTGGGCTGCAGTGCAGTACAATACAGTATTTGTTGAGTTTTACTCTACCATCCTCAGAGCATCACTATTTGTTTCACACTATCGCTGATTATTTCCATGTGCCAGAGTTATGAACAGCAGTGGCAGCATTATGTGTCAGTGGGGGTTTTGGGGCTGTGTTTGGTCCGGCGCCAGGCCCAAGAACCTCCTGCAGTTTCTAGTCCTCACCCTCTCCTCTGCTTTACCACTGCATTGTGGCACTCAGTCTCCTGTGGACTCAAAGACCTCAGGGCAGGACTTCCTACTCTTTGCCCCCACACACAAACACTCTCATACACACTGACTGCACATTACACATTTCGACATGTATTTGCTCCTGCCTCCCTACTCCTCACATGTTGGTACACTCACTTCCCACTGCTCCAGCCCTCCACACTCCGCAATGCCGCACTCTCCCCTCTCCCCTCCACACACACACACACACACACACACACACACACACACACACACACACACACACACACACACTCTCTCTCTGCCTTTCTGTCTGACACACACAGGCACACTTCTTCTTTCTCTCCTCTCTCTCTCTCTCTCACTCCACACACACACACACACACACACACACACACACACACACACACACACACACACACACACACACACACACACACACACACACACACACACACACACACACACACACACACACACACAGTGCTGTGGTACACTCTCCTCTCCCTGCTTCATCCGTCAAGCTAAAAATAGCCCCTCACTCAGGAATCTCTCACAGACACTGCACTGGTGCTTTGACTCTCCTCTCTACTCCCAACTGTGCACAGCACACTTCCTGCATGCTCACTCGCTGAGCATCGCAAAAAAAAATGTCACACGAGTGTGTTTTCACAAAGAGAGCTCTTCCACCTTTTTGTTTTTTTTCTACTTTATGCAGCAAAGGTACTATATGTCATGGGGTAGGAGGGTGTTTTGATTAGATCTACAAGGTTACCCAGAAAAACGCTATTATGGCAGAAATGGCAGTCTCTTGAAGTCAGTGGTCAGCTAACAGATTGAGTGTGTGTAACGGTGTGGCTCGCTGAGTCAGACGGTGAGAACAGCCTGGAGGACAGCGGTGCTCAAGGTGAAGCCGCGGCCTCTCACAATCATTTATCACGTCAGGCTTCATTGACACCATTTTGAAAGGGGAGATGTCTGGCTGGTGAGGTTACTTGTGTCAATGCTTGTCATGTTTTGTTTTTTCTAATCAATGCTTTTGTTTTAGAAAATGATCTATTTGAGAAAAAAATCTGAAATAAATATTTTTCTTTGATGTTCTTGTTTTAGATATTCTTCAGAGGGTAGAGTACAATTGACTGTGGCTTGATAGCTGTAATAGAAACGTGTTTGTTCTCCATATGACAGCTATGTACCCTGGATCCCATTTTGTAGCTTCCCACATCTGTGGTGATTTACTTTTAAAGTCTTTGAGAGGATGCATATTGTTGTACCTTTCTGATAAATATATATATTTACTATATATATATATAGTATATCACACACATACACACACACACACACACACACACACACACACACACACACACACACACACACACACACACACCCCTTTTAATTTACCTTAAACCTTTGGGACATTGTGGGAGTAAACAATAAGGTGGTTTTTGAAGAGGTTTACCTAATGTTTGTGGTGATGTTTCAAATGTTGTCCTTTAGTTAAACAGGATGCAGACAACTAAAACACACTGTGAGTCAAGATCTGAGTCACAGCTCTAGGCCAGACCATAGAGTCCTGACAGCTAAGGCATGTGCCTTGGTCATCACATGAGAGAAACCACATGAAATAACCAACTTGCCTTTCTTCCTATTTTCCAGTGACTTGCTGTCTTCAGATTATGTTGAGATCCACTATGAAGAGGGCAAGCCTGTTCTATCGAAGGTAAAATCTCCAGTAGTCATTAGTACACTCTGTTTGGGTGCCTGTTAGTTTCTCCGTTGTTTTTTTTTTTTTGGTTGAGTCTAATTCGTTCCCTGTGGAAAGAAAATGGCCTACAGCTGGTACAGGACAGGTTGTTTTGTTTTGGTGTGTTGTTTAGGCGCAACCAAGAGCAAGTGGATAGTTAAAGCAATATGCACCAAAATACTTTAAGATGGGCGGTATTCCGTTCTGTCACTACGATAGGACCACCAGGGCTCTCAGACATTGAGTTAAACCATATGGCCATTCATCCATTTGCACAACATCGACTGCTATCTTTATTTTCATTGTTGTATCATAAGTGTACTTAATCAAATCAGTTGTGTCTGCTTGCATCATCGTCAGTATGTACGTATTTACTTTATCTGATCCGTTTGCAAAATCAAACTGGGGTGGGGAGAGAAAGGGCGTGAGGGGGAGGGAATAGAGAGATAGAGAGATGGGGTGAAGGGAAAGAGATAGATAGAGGGATGGGGGAGGGGGGCAAGAGAGAGAGAGGGAGAGAGAGAAAGGGAGAGGGGGAGGAGAGAGAGAGAGGGCGGAGTGAGGCGAAAGAGAGAAAGGGATGGGGGTGAGGTGCAAGAGAGAGAGAGAGAGAGAGAGAGAGAGAGAGGGGAGAAGAGGGAGAGAGGGAGAGTGCGAGCAAGTGAGGCAGAGAAAGAGAGAGAGAGAGAGAGAGAGAGAGAGAGAGAGAGGGAGGAAACCAGGTTAGAGACATGAGGACTTGGCGGCTGCTTCTGTGGCTCCAGCTGCTGCTGTTGCTGCTGAATCAGGAAGAGGGTTGGGCTGGGCACACTGAAGCTGGAGCTGACTCAGCAGGGCTCCACTCCCCTGCAGCCTCCTCCTCCCCCTCCTCCTCCTTCGGGTACCCAGGTCACATGACAGGGGAGAGACGGCACTCTGCAGTAGCAATGCAGCGTGGGATGGCTGTAGTGAAAGATAGTGTCCTCTGCTCACCCTGACTCTGACAGCTGAGTCACAGATGGAGCACGGCTAGTTATGTAGTAGTAGACTCTGAGGTCTGAGGAAGCACCATCATTTACTAGAGACCCACCAACACCCACACTGCAGAGAAATATGATGTATAAATGAGGTTTGTGTGTAATTCAAGCTGAATATGTCCCAGGCATTTACAGTCTCTCCAACAATAACTGAATAAACAGTAGAAAAGGATACAGTTGCGATAACAAGAAGGTGCTTTGATAACTTATGATTCATGTTCATGTACTGATTCAAATGGTACCGTTGTGATACAGTAGTACACTGGATATGAGTAATGGATGTGAGTAACGTTGCTGTGTGTGTGTGATATTTGCCCTCTGTTCGAGGTTGGCTGTGATGTTGTATAAGTGTTGTGTGCCTGTCTTCCCTCAGGGTGGGGAGCACTGTTACTACCATGGCCAGGTGAGGGGGAAGGATGACTCACATGTGGCCCTATCTACCTGCAACGGGCTGCAGTAAGTCAACAGAGGAGTTTTGAATAATCCGTGGCCGTGCTCAGAATATTTGTGGATATTCATCTGTTCTCTACAGCTCCTATTGACTCAGTATTGACTGGCTTCTCTCTCACTTTTCTCCTTGCTTCCTCTCTCTTTGCCTGAAAGCGGAATGTTTGATGATGGAGTCTATGTGTATCTAATTGAGCCTTTGCAACAGACTCACTCAATTGTAAGTTCTTTATTTCATTTTGGTGAAAAATCTTTTGCTACACTAATACCAGTGTAACACTGCTACAATCACTCCTACTGCTTCAACTGTTACTTAAGTCCTGTGCAAAAGTACATCTTATCTACTGTTGTTGGTTTGACCAAAGAATACAAGGATTATTGTTCTAAAAGAATGTCTATGATTTAGAGTAGTGAAGGACATGATAACACGGTATGTCTGGAAATGTGTTTGTCTCACTCATCACTATTGTGATTTCCCTATGTTAAACAAGCCAAGAGAGCATATCTCATTCAATGTCCAAAGTCAAGAGAATAGAATACAACACTATGTCTATGTGCAACAATGAATCTGAATTCTGAATCTGAATGTGAAACCTGGACTCATGAATTCACATGTCTCACTTGAAAAATGGTTCATGGTTTTTGGCTATGACCTTGTGAAAGCATGATGATATTTATTGCTATGCTATGCAGACTGGTCAATACACTCAGAGCCGGTCCCTATCCCACACCCATGTTAACATGCAACGGTTTCCCTGACACAGGATACAGCCGCACGGCCCCATTCACTCCGTAGAACACACACCCTTCAGTGGAACAATGAACCAGAAGAGGAGGGTAAGGATGTATGCCTCTATCTGCCATATTATCTAACCACCATCCATCCTTTCACATCAACACTCCCATGGTCTTTGCCCCTCTACCTCCCATTGCCTCTCTAGACCTCTCCTAGCCATGTCTGTTCATACGTAATCACAGGACATGCCAAGTGTCCCTCTCTCCATGTGTATCCTGCCCTAGAGCTTGGTGATTGCATGTTTGTAAGTGGTTGTGTGTTCCTACAGTGTTTCTGTGTTCCTGTGTCTCTCCACAGTGGATGAGGAGAAGCTGCTCTCAGAGCTAGATGACATGTCCTGGCTAAAGCGCAGGAAAAAGCGAGCTGTAAGTCTGTGATCTCACCAGTTCCCTAAAGGCCTGTCTTGTGCACTCCACCTAAGTTAACTCATCTGTGCTGGGTTACAGACATGCTGTCCCCCAACAAACAACTTTCAATAGGTCCTTAAAGTAACCTGAAGTCATTTTAGTCTCTCAAGCTTCAGCCATATCACAAGACAACTTAACATAACTTATAACTTAACACAACACAGTATTTACTATTTTACCCCTATTTTCTCTGCTTATTGAGAGAATAAGATTTTTTACTCACTCATTGTCTCTTGTTGTTGTTGTTGTTGTTGTTGATATAAGAATAACTCATCTAGTGGTCCATTGTTCTAGCACCATGGCCTACAGTGCGCACATATGCCCATGTCGGCATGGGTTAGAATCCGGCCCATGCCCTGCTGACATGCCCTCTCCTCCTTACTTTCCTGGCTCTCTTCACTGTCTCTATCCAATAAAATGAAAAATATAAGAGTGGGACTGCCTAAAATAACCTAAAAAAGAATAACTCATCTGTCTCTTTCAGATGCCTCGTAATGTATTTGAGGAGATGAAGTATTTGGAGATCATGATCGTCAGTGACCACAATATGGTAATCTATGTTCCTTTCACACAAACAACTTTCTGTGGGGGAAATAATTTCCGTAAGTCTGACTAGCACATACTCACCCATCCCAGGGGCTCCATAAACACTACCAGATAAACAACAGGAAACATGAGTAGGCTGTTCTGAATATTAATGGAAAGACTGGCTATTCTCCCTGTTTCAGCTACATTTTAGAACCACACAAGAGAAAGACCTCTCTACAGTCCATTTGCTGTGTTTCTCTCTTCCAGTAACTGATGCATAGTCAACAATGCCCACAAGAGGGTGCAGCACTGTTCAATAGGGTGTTAGTTGAGATCACCGATGCACATATTAGTCTTTCTTCTGTTGTTTGACGTATATTGGCTCAAACAAAACCATGCTCAATTGATACATTATGAAAAGAATGTTGGAGAAAATGAGGATCTTGGAGAAAATGTATATCTTTTGAATCATAATGTCTCTCATGTCTTTAACCTCTAAAGCATTTCTTTGTTATTTTGAATGCTCTGCAGTTCAAGCGGCACACGTCCAAACGGCTAACCAGGAACTTTGCCAAGTCAGTGGTGAACCTTGTGGATGCTGTGAGTAACCTCTCTGAAAGATTTCTAGTATCACCATTGTTGTATGTCTTTTCAAAATCTTTCGAAGTTTGTAATCCTTCACCCCCCCCCCCCCCCCCCCCCCCCACTGAAATACTCTGACTCCTCACTGCTAGGCTTTGTGATGAGATTGTATAAAATGCTGCATAGTGCAACTTTACATTTATTTAGACAAGCTTTGCAACATTGATGTTGGAGTGCCCCTGTAGGCAGATTGTGGAACTGAACACCTCCTCATGTGTCATATAAAGACCCCTCATGGCTCCATACTTGTGTTTGTGCTCTTCAGATGATGTCTTAGGATCACTATTGTGCTTGTGTTATCTCTGTTATAGTTGTGACGTGCAATAACAGTCCCTTGTCTCTCCCTGCTCCCAGTGTGCTGTGTCCCCCCTGTTTGTCACCTGACTATGCAGATGTTCATTCATGCCCAGTGTTCTTCTCCTGTCCCTGTGCTGTTGCCTCTCTCTTTCTCTCTCTCTCTCTCTCTCTCTCTCTTGCTCTCGCTCTCTCTCTTTCTCTCTCTCTCTCTCTCTCTCTCTCTCTCTCTCTCTCTCTCTCTTGCTCTCACTCTCTCTCTTTCTCTCTCTCTCTCTCTCTCTCTCTCTCTCTCTCTCTCTCTCTCTCTCTCTCTCTCTTGCTCTCACTCTCGCTCTCTCTCTCTCTCTCTCTCTCTCTCACTCTTTTCTGTGTCCTCCCGTTCCCCACATGCTCCAATGACAGATTTTTAAGGAGCACCTACACACACGCGTGGTTCTTGTAGCTGTGGAGATCTGGACAGACAAGGATCACATTCCCATTAGCGTGAAGCCGTTGGAGATGCTGAAAGACTTCTCCAAGTACCGACAGCAGAGCATCAAGCAGCATGCAGACGCTGTGCACCTCTTCTCGTAAGTGCACACTGTACTCTGTCCCTTCCGCCACTCCGCCAGGAGCTCTCACACTCAGAGCTTTTGGCTGTCCGGTCCAGTATGTTGTATCAGTTAGACCTCAGGATTTGAGTCGTCCATCTTTTCTATGGTATGGTTTTATAACTGCTACTCTCTGTCTGTATGATGTGGTCTTGCAGCAATGTGCCCTTCCACTACCGCCGGAGCAGTGTTGCGTACTTCGGGGGCATGTGCTCTGTGAGCCGCGGAGTAGGGGTCAACGAGGTTAGATTTGCTGACTAATGTCCAGTATCATGCTGTTTGATAATTGCAACCAGGTGGGTGACTGTTGATTTGTTCTACCTGCAGTACGGCACCACATGGACTATGGCTGCGTCACTCTCCCAGAGCCTGGCACAGAACCTTGGCATCCAGTGGGACCCAGCGTCTAAGAGAA
>NC_139666.1:12117093-12189593 GCF_951799395.1 Argentina silus | reverse complement strand
ATGCTGTTGTAGAATAGGTTGACCTCTATGACCTCCTTTGGTTTGCTGTGGGCCATCATGTTAGTTAATGGGGACCATTGCTCTGCCCATCTTGAAAGAGACAGAGACTCTGTCTTCATGATCTTTTCATAAGCTCTCACCTTCTCTTTTAAACAGTAGGGTGCCTTAAAGGTACACTTGAATACACAAGGACAGTGCTACATCACGTTAGATTCACTAACACGACTAGGCATCATAACATTAAAGGGGCCTGATAAGCATGCAAAATATATACGACAGGCATAAGACGATTAAATTGATATTCTCATGCTATATGTTCTTGTTCTTACATTCATGTTCTTATCATTCATGTGTAGAGAACTTCAGTGCCATACAGTACGTGAGGCACTCATGTCTTTTTCCCCCCCATAACCCTTCGCAGGTCCTAGTGCCACTAATCTAATAATAGGCTCCATCGCCGGAGCCATCCTGGTGGCTGCCATAGTGCTGGGGGGGACTGGATGGGGCTTTAAGTAAGCAACACGCTGCATGTCTCTACCTCCGTGACTCTGGCATCCCTGCTGCTTATAGACACCAGGGTTTGAGCTCCTGCCACAGAATACAGACCCAGGGGACACACATCATACCTGATGCATTTGTCAGATGGGCTTTAGCCTACACATAGACTTACATAGAGATTATGTACCTGATACAATCAACATTTTACATACATTGTACATTTTATAAGATCATCTGGCATGTGCTTATGATTCTTTTGCTTTGATGATACTTTTGCTACACTGTCATAGGATGAATACAATATTGATTATGTTGCAGGAGGGGGGTTAGATGTGGGGATCATCTGTGAATCTGTGGCAGAACCTCAAACTGATTGGACGGGCACAGCTCAAAGCTTGACGTGCATGTTGAGTACTAAAAACAGACTTCTCCAACACTGGAGAAGATATTACCTGCTAGTTTAACAGAGTGATCAACAAAAAAACCTTTGAGCTAATAGTCTTGGTAACTTAAGTGTTTCGATTGAGATTTCTACCAGGAAATCTATTTTTCCTTTCTCAAATCTAAACATAGCCCCATGACACTTAGATACCCTTCCAGATTTCACATGTCAATAACACATAGCCAGCTAGTGTACTGTATACAGTATGCTATGTTAACTAATCTGAGGTATATAAGTTCCAGTCGCTCACAAATAAGCCTGCTGTCTCGAGCAACAGGGGTGTTACACATCTTAGATAAAAAGTAGGGGAAAGAAGTAACTGAAAAGTCTAATACTGCAGCCACCAAAGCATGCCAATTAGTAAAGCATCATGTTTCTCACCAAAAAAAAATATTTCTGCATGTTGACCTGGTTGACTTGGAGAAGGTCAGTTCATTGCACAAAGGCTGAGCCCAACCCAGGAAGACCTGCTCCTGGGTTGCCATACTCTTTTCACTACCATAATCTTTTTTCTCAATCCGGTACTGTTCGAGGGTGAGAGTTTAAGCGGAGTGGTGAGAGAGAGGCCAGGGCCGTATTGTTGGCCGCAGCCTTTGTGCCATGGCTGGCCACACCCACCTGGATGGCCAGGCTCCGCCCTAGAGCAGAGCAGGACTCCCGGACCCGCCCACACCAGCTGCCATTGCTGCCTGCTTCACAGACCTGGTACAGACACGGCGCATTGCACTGCATGACCCACGCACAGCAATAGTGCCATCTACCACTGGCCTACTATTGGAACAGGTGCATGACAGACCGCTAGAAGCCCCACATCAAGCCACATTACGGGGAGGTTATGCATAACTCCTTTTGTTGTATCTGTAGTACAGTAAAGTAGTAGTTGTTGTTGTTGTTGTCGTTGTTGTTGTTGTTGTTGTTGATGTGGTTGTCTCCTCTCTTCCCCCTTTATAGAGTACATTTGTGTTGGTTCTCTCCCTCCCAGATGGTAATGTTTTGAATGGAACTAATGTCTTTCCTGTGACAAAATGGTAATGAAAGATATGTCCTATCTCTGTCCTTGTGTCTAAGTGCCACATGGACTAGAGCTGCCTCATCTCACTGTCTCCAGTAGCATACCATAGAGACTGCAGTTGTATAATGTTGAGCACAAATGAATCATTATCATTTCACAGTATGTTGCGGAGAATTCCTTTATTGGTCATTCCAAAAGTCAACAATAAAAAGCCCTATCAACACATATCAACAAAATATTTTTGCACATATCGATACAGGGCAATCTGTTCTTAAGTGGCCTCACTTAGGCTATTGGCTGTAGTGAGTAGTCCAATGAGAGAACAGATATGGCTGCTGGTGTAACGCTGGAGTTACAGTAGATCATCAGACCTACTATAAACCCATCTTAAGAAATGAGTGTGGCTGCTACCATGGTGCACTGTATCATAAACATCAATGTGGCACACACTGACTCCTGTCTTTTCTCCCCCAATTTCCTTTTGAACGACAAGAAATGTCAAGAAGCGACGGTACGACCCCAACGCCAGTGCCATCTAACGCAGGAGAAGCGGTGGCAGCGGGCACAGAGGGCATCCTCCGGGACTTCGTTAGTTGGCTACTCCACAGCTGGACTGCACTTACTGATCTTGGCATTAGATTTACTTGAAAAAGTAGAGGACAATTTAACAAATTCCATATTAGTTCATGTAGAAATGCAGCCTCTTCAACCCCATCTACCCCCACCTAACAAGCCCATCCTGACCTGTAGAGTGACAGAACTTCCTCCTCCATCCTTAGTGCCAGTGCACAGGCGTTCAGGCGGAATCCACACCATTCTCTCACCAGGCATGATCTCCTGCACAGAGCTCGCTGCTCGCTGGCCCTGGCATGAAGAGCCCTCGCTCCAGGACTCTGCATGGCTAAGAAAGCTAGGAATACACAGCAAAAAAAACGAGAGAAAACACTGAATCATCAAAACAGAGGAGATAGCCTCATTAAAAAACAGCCCAGTGGTAACCTGCAAAAGGCTCCTCCTCCTTAGGTCACTCATCTGTAGATCGTAGGGAGAGGAGTACGGCTGCATGTTAGGACCCAAAAGGGGCATGCAGACCACATTCAATACATGGAAATATAAACATAGGGCAAGATTGTACATAGGTGATGAGAAAGAGTTCAGGTTTCCAAATTAGAACATATCATTTTACACAGACACAAATTGCTTTTGTTTTAACTTTAAGCATGTTGTATAGCGGGTGTTTTTGGCAATGTTAATAAAAAAACAATAACGCTATTATGATTTGAGGCCAAAATGCTATGGATAACATGAAAATTTACTATTCAGCCTATTAGGTGTTCAGCAAAGTTATTTCACGCTACATACTGTATTTATCTAATATAGAGGTCAAAGGTCAGATTCAGTATAAGGACGGAGCAGAGTCAGATCAAGGGGTATGTGTCATTTCTAGAGGTGGATGTAGAGGGCCGGGCACAGTGATGACAGATAGAGCCTGATACAGTCTCTGAATTACGTCATGAGGTCCCCTAAGTACTTCCAGTAGTGACTCAAAAGCCAAAGAATCAATCACGTGAATGTTTGGATGTTGTCGCACACAGAGCACTTTCCCCTCTGTCTGCACCCTGAGGTGCCTCTCCCAGTGCTGCAGGCAGTTACACAGTCTGCCTATGCAGACTCTCACCTGGCCAAAGGTCTCACTAACAGTCTTCATCAACACCCACTATACTGGCTTGGCCTTGTGCTCTCATGAACTCTTAATAGAAATCAAGTTCAGCTCTTCTGATACGCTGCATGCATTCACTATAGTGGGCTTATAATTCTATAAGGGAGTCCCAAAATCCGTGAGAAAAATATGCTACAAAAGATAGGTGCATGTCAACAACAAAACATTTAAACTTTTATTTACTATGCAAAGAAAGATATTGCACAAACGTATGGGTTAATAAATGTAATAATGATATCAATATAACCATGGAAATACAAAACCTCTGCTAATCAGCCAACCTTTTGTATTTGGCCACTCCCACATCTCCGTTCATTTTGCTTCAAAGTACTCAAAATAAGATTGAAAAAACGTAACTGAATTCATATTTCCAAGTGAAAAGAGAGAGAGCATCCTTCTTCAATCATTTTTGTGTGTTTTTCAACCAGTCTAAGATTGCATTTCTAATCTGACATATGTGTCGAGGCCTAAACAGGTTACTTCTCCAGGACTTTTGTTTCCAGCCCAGCTGACAGTTGGTGTGTTCCAGGTGCTGCCATGGCACTGGCATTGTGGAAACCTCCATGTTAGTCATCATCTTGTGTCCCTCTCAACACTGCATCATGTACAGTTGGACCGATGAATAAACTACTGAAGTATTTTACCCAAGGGCCACTGTCTTTCCTATGAGCCAAATAGTAGTACACAACTTTGAGCAATTGTGAAGTGCTGCTGCATTATAAAGGTGTACGCAGAAGTAGAGGATGTACAGTACATACAGTTACAGAATGATATATTCCTGATAATTGATTTTGTTTCCGAATATCTAATCTATTATGTGATTCATGCTGACCATCACCCGCTTGAACAGATAATCCTCCCTGTGAGCATTACTGTGCAGTAAGTTATACTGACATATGTTACTCTGGGTGAGCTTATCTGTTTTTCCCTGACCCAGTGATCTTACCTCAAAAGACTCCTGGCCAAAGTAATGATGATTCTAAGGACATTCACTACCAGAGCCTCTCTAAACAGTATGACTGTACTCTTCTGCAAAACTTCTGTAAGTGACGTTGATGCTGACGTCACACCTGTGCACTGTTTAAACCCAACTAATTAATCTTGAGTCTTGAACTTCTTATCTATAATCACTCCAGCATTATGATTTGAACTTCAGAATTCCTAACTGTACTGAGTGGATGGCTTTCTCTAATTCTAGTGTTTCATAGTTTCAACATCAGTGACATAAAAAGTGGAACTTGCATCATAAAACCCATCTTGAATGCGTCATTAAAGAGATGAATGAGAGTGACAACCCAAACCAGCCCATTTATCGGTGGCCTTTTCCATAAGGCTGTTATTAAGTCTGAGATCACGCGTGCATGTGGCATTTCACTAAAAGCATTGGCAAACGCAACACTCACTGGAACATCACTGTGTGTTTAGCCTGCATTGAAGCCGGATATCAGGACAGCTTAAGACGTCTAAGGGTCAGACTGTCAGTCTTCTGCTGTCGTCCTCTCTGGGGCTCCTCAGCTTCCTGGAAACTGGCTGTACTCATTGGTTCACAGTAAACCGACCAGTTCAGTCCGTCTCTATCTGTTTTGAGTAAAGTTATCCTGCAGAGATTATTGTGTGACATGCAGATTAATTGGAAGAGGTGAATTGTGTTGTTTTATTCTTTTGGGGGAATTTCTAATATGTGACTGACCAAGCCGTTAAGGAGAGATGACAAATTAATATTTCATTAGATACTGTAGGTATTCCTAGTAGAATGACCCTTTTCTATCCATGCAATATATTATTGAACATCATATTGTTATTTATTTTTTTTGGACTAAATTGCATATTTATAAATGATTATAATTTGGCATCATAAAAAAGTCCTAAAAAATCACTCACAAAAGTTTACTGACAGTTTATATTTTCATTTTTTGTTATTAATCTTACGAGTAAATCGTAAATTCAACCTTTCCCTAGATGTATTTATTCGGACAATTTGATCAGCCAATGTAAGTAAATCTTGGTGAACTGAAATCCAGCTGAGGTATAGGTCTAAAACTTGCTGTTAATTTTACCAATGAATATTAATTCACCATGAGGATAGTAGAGATTAAGACGAATGATTAGGCCTAATATGGCATTCGCACAGTACGATTAATATGCAAAAACAAATACGCACAGTGTACAGATCTGACAGACAGCGTTCTCTCTATTCCATGGCACTAATGAACTCTTTGCCCGTCCCCCTTGATAGATAGACACTGACGTCAAATTTGAAAGCTAACAGATACTGTTACTGTTGCGTACTGTATCATAACATCGAGTAGTTGCTCAAACTATCACCCTCCTCCAGCAAGGTAAGTCTCTGTTTTACACCTGTTGCTTTAGCCTACTTGTACTATCTGGAACTAAATAATCTTGTTTGTTTGCATAATTTGATTTAGGCCCTATCAATACAAAAGTAATATTAATTAATAACATGTAAAATAATTTACAAATATAAATGTCAGAAATGCAATTGCTCACTCAGTATAATGTCAGATATAAAAATGTATACATTAATGTTATCTCATGTTTTGTCATAATATAATTGCTCATTCAGAATAACTAAAGACACATCATGTTGCTTTAAATTTATTCATGATAATCAGTAAAAATTAAATAGAATATGCCTATTATGGTTTATCAGAATGCTTACAATGTAAAAGGACAGTCAAAATTCATGTTGAGAGTTTTTGAAGTTAGACCACTGATTTTCAATGCCATAGACACTCATAAAAGCATCCACAGTTAAATCACATATATCCAGTGATGGCATTATCATGTTTTGTGATTGATTGTGAAAATGAGGTAATTCAACAATGTGGTACTAACACACCTAATTTGTCTCAACATGTTATTCACATGCAGATGGATACTGTGTTTGTCATCGTGCTCCTGGCTAAGGTGCTGCTCCTGGGCTGTGTGTGTGCAGTGCCCCTCCAGGGCCAGAGACCAGGGCAAGTGGACCCGTTGACTCTGAACCAGGCTGACCACCAGTGCTGGGAGTCCTCCTCAGCCGTGCTGCTGGAGATGCGCTCCCCCAGGATAGCTGACACTGTGCCTGCCTTCTGGGACCTGATGGTTTTCCTCAGACAACAGGAAACATGGAGCTCTGTTCTGGGACCTTGCCAAGGTCTTCTGGGACATCTATGTGGACTGTGTCCTGTCTCGGAGCCATGGACTGGGGAAGCGCTAGCTAAAGTGGCCCCATGAGCAGATCACTACCATATTTACTGACAGTAAGTGCTTGTCTCTGACACTGTGGCAATCTGTGGCAATCTGACGCTAGTCGCTTCCATGGTATTAAGACCTTGTTTTACAGTAATGCACATATAATTATATGTATTATTATAATAATTTAATGAAACTTGATATCATATGTAGTTTGTTTTTTGAGAGATAACCAGTGCTGCACTGGAGGAGATATAATTGTGTCTATTGGACTGATGTAAATGCTGATGTGGTAGCAATAATTGTGTGCTATGCTTTATGATGTGTACAGTGTGTACCTCTGTACACACTGCTGCAGGTGAATCTTAGAATGAAACAAAATTAAATTAAAGTTTATCGTTACTAATTTTTTTTTTTCTGTCTTTATCTTGTAGAATCTTTAATTCAGGACTCTCAGAATAAGTTTTCCAAACTGAAGGAGTTCTCTCAGGGCTGGCTCAAGATCCAGGTTCATCGCATTGGACCAAACATTTCTACTCTTGATGTGTTTAAAAAATAATATGAATCTTTGCTGTGTTGAGCCTTTATATTTTACTTCTTAAATAAAACATAAAATGTACAGCATCTCTCCATTGTGTCTGTGAATAAAATAATGAATAAATTAATTAATTAATGAATTACATGTATGTGTTTTACATTCACATTTACATTTATGGCATTTAGCAGACGCCTTTATCCAAAGCGACTTACAACAAATACATTTGTTTAAGTGAATCATCTATCCATCAGTCATCATAAGATAAAGTAATCAATGCTCAGACCAGGGGCCATAGGCAGTCACAATGCTAGAAGAAAGAAAAAATATTATTAACAGGAGAGAATCTTGTACAGGGGGCTAGTGGGGGTGAGGTACAGTGGCCTAAAGAGTCTGCAATTACAGCCTATTGCGCTCCATACTAACCATACTAACTAACGTACACACACGTTTCTATAGCCTACAGGCCCAGCACTGTCTCATGGAGACTTTCTCAATTGTTAGAAACTGTCCTCACCTCCGTCTTCCACTCGCTTCGTGCTCAAACGCATTGGAGGAGGGATATCTAGGTTCCTCCCCTTAGATATTGTCCTCCAATGCTTTTTGAGAAGGAGGCGAGTGGAGGACGGAGGAGCGGACGCGCAGAATCATTGAGAAAGTCACGTGTTCGTGGTGTCTAGCAAACTTTCGATATCGTACTTCCGTCATTAGGTTTGGTTGATGGACGGAGTGAGATGACTTTTGGTACGAAGAAATGTTTTGGAAAATATTCTTATTCATAACCTCTTTTTACTGTCCATAAGTGATCAGGTATGTCGAGCCATTAACATTAAAACTCGTATAAAAACAGATATTACTGATTGTTCCAAACTTAGTTGGTAGGTATAAAGATTTCTTGGGTGGGACATTTAGCCGAATATTAGTAAGTTAGTAGTATTTAACACTATATTCGGAATGGGTTGGGCAAAATAGGCTATTATTGTCGGGATTCTCAACTTCTTACACCTATTCTAGAGGCGTACTGTAATCAGAATCAGAATCAGAATTCTTTGATTTGGCCAAGTATATTTGCACATACAGGAAATTGACTTGGTGCATGGACATAAAAAATAAATAGCAAGATAATTAAAATAATTGTTATTTTATTATTTTATAAAAAAGTATAAAAAATAATTTAGGAATGAGTGTTTTAATAAAGAGAGTTTTTCTCACTGCCATTCCACTGTCTTGATCATCTTTTAAAGATTATATTCTATGAATAGACTGGCTACTCCTATCTATTGAATTGACAATAATGTACTATGTCATGTCCAGTGTAATCATGGATTACAATCAATGTATTTGTAGAGATCAATCAGAGTAACCTATTGCTTGCCTCACAGGAGATGGAGTTCCAAAGCCTGCTATTGCAGGTGGCACAGGCCCTGAATAGAGATGAAGTACAAGCACTTGCATTTCTTTGCACTGAACTACTGGATAAAGACCTGAGCTCTGTGTCCTCGGCCAGTCAACTCTTCTCTCTTCTGACTGACCAAGACCTGCTATCCGCAGAGCAACCTTACCTGCTAGCTGATCTACTGCACACCATCGAGCGGCACAGTTTGACTCGAGAACATGGTCTCAAAGACAAGCAATCAACAACCGGAGGACTCATCTCTCCTTACAGGTGGAAAGGCTACTGAGTCCATTAGAGCAGCAACTTCCACAAAAGTAGTAGTAGACAAACAAACAGAATCTTTGTCATTGTTTTGTCAAAATTCTGAACACTAATATGGACTAATGTTGGGTTATAGTTAATCATACCGTCTTCTTCTATATGGAGAGACAACACTGTTATGTGCACTGCAAAGTGAATGCATCCTAGGTTTTTTGTTCATACTGTATGCATTTATTGTAATCACCTGCAGAAAGCTGTTGTATGACCTGTCTGAGAACATCACTGAAGAGGAGTTGAGAAACATCAAGTTCTTGTTGCACAATCATCTGCCACGTAAAAAACTGGAGGAAAGTGTGGTGAGTATGTCAGCACAGCCTCAATCCTGAGGATTCAAAATAATGTGTTATATCCCAGTACTATTTTAACAGTTGTCCAGGTGTTGCTTACATATTTTGGTGCTGCTGTGCTCTCAGTGTTAACTATACATGTATGCCTTCAGACTACCTTGGAAGTATTCCTTGAGATGGAACATAAGGATCTTTTGAGCAGCGCAAAACTCGACTTTTTGGAGAACATTGTTGGTACATGCTGCCCCATGTTGAAAAAGAAAATAAATCAGTTCAAAACAAACAGAGGTAAGGGTAGAAGTTTCATTTACTATATTACTAAAACATGATTTATAAGTGGAAATTACAAATGAGATGACACTGTCAAGTCAAGTCATGACTCAAGAACGCACTACATTCCTGTAGTCTAGCTATTATGCCCAAGCAGAGCAATAACTCAGATGTCTACATGCAAATAAATACATAAATAAATGCATTAAATACATGCTACATGTATTTAAACAGGGCCAATAACAGAAGAAACGAGAGAGGGGATGTTACGATCAAAATCAGCATCTGATGTTTTTCAAGAAAACCAGGTATAGTACAATGCTCTCTGTTACCCTGTTGATCCAGTTTAATGTTTACTGTGTATGCATTGGTTGTCATGTCTCACCTTTTGTTACTCTATCCTCAAAAGAAAGAAATGATGATCTTTTTTCGTTCTACCTCCACCAGGATGCTTTCCTGCTCATGAAGAGACCCCTATCCTGTGGGGACGCAGGTAGGAGCTGTGACTAGATATCAAATCCCACTTATCAATTCATCATCAGTTTATGTATGTGGTCCATACCTTCCATTCCTGTCTGTTTTAGGATTTGTACAGTGTGGTAATTCTAATGAGCCGCTCATCCCACCCTCTTACTTCAGTACAAGTGCACAGCCTTCATCTGAGGTCAGTGTCTGCTATATGTATCTAGTCCACACTTCGGGACACACATATTCATACTACTATAGCAGTAGCTATGTCCATCTCTCATGTCCTTGTCATCACTTCTCATTCCCTCTGTCTTCTACAGTTGTTATCTCTGAATCCTTCTCTGGGTAAGTCACTCACTGAACTTACTGTAGCACTGTACACACTTTGCCTCTGCAGTGTGTCTCTGAATAAGATCACATTACAGAACTCGCTGAAACTGTTGTGTGTCCACAATCACCAGATGTTGCCAAGGTCCCAGATACCACAGCTGAGGGACTTTCACCTAGACGAAGACTGCTGAGGACCAATGGGGACAGCAGTGCTGTCCTAAGACAAGGTAGTGTCTCTATGACCCCCTGCGCCCCTATTGTACCTCTTACTGTTTGTCCATTGTGTTTGCTGATTGGTGTGAACTGTCCCTTTTCATTAACATGTCCTACTGACTCATGTAACCTGTGGAATCTCTCAAATAGAGCACAGCCACCAGGTTTCATGTGTGTCCTCACCCAGAGATGAGAACACTCACCCAGCAGAACCTCAGACTGGAAACACAAAGGAAAAGGTTTATTTCGTGCTGATTTTAAAAAAATGTGCCTTTAAAGAGATCTCAATCAACATTAATGCATGCTTATACTGTATACTGAAGAAAGTAAGGTGCACATTTTCCTAGGCTACTGTTTCTGTGATTATAGGTGAAGCAGTCCCATATTAGGTCAGAAAATATTTATTTGTTATTGTAGGGACTGGGAGAATATGCCATGACAGGAAGAAAGAGAGGTGTCTGCCTGATAATTAACAACCACAACTTCGAAAAGTCCGAATTCAAACTTAGTAACAGGAATGGAACAGACGTTGATGAAAGTAAGCTAATTTCAATTGACCCCTGTGATACCTTTCCCTTCTCTAATATTTGTTTGTTCTTTTTTAAAATACACGGTATGCCTATAAAACAACTTTGTCTGTCTGTCCGTATGTCTGTATGTCTGTCTGTAGAGAGTCTGGTGAGCGTGTTTCAGTGGCTGGACTTTGAGATAAAGACGGAGCGAGACTGCACTAAGGAGAACATCCTGTGTCTCCTGAAGGAGCTGGGGAGCAAGGACAGTAGTCAGATGGACTGTGTGGTGGTCTGTGTCCTGAGCCATGGCCTGGAGGGCAGTGTGTATGGGGTAGATGGCCACATGGTCAGCCTCAAAGAGATCACTGAGCCCTTCACTGGAATGAAGTGCTCCTCACTGAAAGAGAAGCCCAAACTCTTCTTCATCCAAGCCTGTCAGGGCACCAAGGAGCAGCAGGGAGTATCCATCCAGTCTGACAGCCCTGCGCTCAGCCTTGTCAACAGCTTGACTCACAGCACTACCCACAGTGATGCCATGGTACCCAGAGACACCATCCCCTCCGGTGCTGACTTCCTCCTAGGAATGGCCACTGTACCTCACTATGCCTCCTTCAGAGACAAGAAAAAAGGCACTTGGTTCATCCAGTCGTTGTGCCAAAACCTATGCAACTTGGTGCCCAGGTTAGTGCTCAGAACCGTGACTGGTTTGTCTCACTGGGCTGTATGTGTGTGTACATTTTGATCCTTGCTCTTGGTCATGTTGTATCCATCTTTCATAAAATAATCAGTGAAAATGGAATATAATGATGTGGGTGTACAGTATGATTGGTTTATTCATTCAAAAGCTGATTAAATATGTGTCTTTCCCTCTGACCAGTGGTTTGGACTTGCTGTCTATCCTGACGAAGGTGAATGATGATGTCAGCAGGAAGACTGACTCCTTTGGTATTAAGAAGCAGATGCCCCAGCCGGCATTCTCACTCAGGAAGAGAGTGGTCTTTCCCATTCCCAAAGGCCCACCTCCCAGCCTATGCTAGCCTCCTATGAGTGATTGTCCCCACACTGCTGTCCAGATGGTATGCTTTAGGGATCTGTCAGGGATTGCACTATATACTGCTGTCATAGTCCAAGAGTTGTGAAGACCACACATCTCATTTTTAAAGATACAAATGTGAGTCTTAGCCTTGCCACAGACTGATGGTTACTGTGTTTTTGTTTTTGTTTTTTTGTACGATGAAATAGAATTTTAGGAAATATATATATTTTTAATTATACAGTTTTTAACTAAAGAAGGCTGAGGAGAAGAAGCAATAATGTGAGAATAATTGACAGTACACCCTGTTTTTGTGAACAAATCACTTTTGTAAACTGCCTATTTCTTATCTTTGTTTACATTGCATTTCTGAATCGATCATGAATACACTATGCTATCCACATTGACATTGTGTTGTTGTTTTATTGAAGAAACCAGACATTACAGTGTGTCACATTTAGCAAACGTAAGACAAATGGTATGGCACAGAACAAAGAAAGGAACATTGACATTCAGACATGTATTGGTGTGGTCATGGACTGTCTGAAAGGGACTCTGGTGGTTCTATCATGCGTCTTGGGGCCAACCGACGTAAGCCTTTCCCAAAGTCTGCCATACGACAGGTCTGCCATAACAAGAGGACAGACACCAACATTAGCCGGTTTCATCAATGACTCCTGTTACAATTTCTCTGTCTGGATGGAAAACATAACCAGTACCAATAGCCTTACCACAATGTCTAGTTGGTGTTGTGTCTGATGAAGAGCTGTTCTCAACAAACTGATTGTAACATCTTTTTCTGTCAGCTCCACACCGAGTCCCTAGACAAAAATACAAACATACAGAGGTTAATTGTCCCACCACCTGCATTTAGGCATACAGGTTAATGATTAGTAGCAACAACACTCATCTGACCTGTATCTCCCGGTCAAAACTTGCATGGAGATCTGCTATTTCTGTCTCAAGGGCCTTTCTTTGTTTATCTTTTTCCTGTTCACTTTTGTTCAACTGCATACGTGCTGTTAGAGAATGGACATTTCACAAATTTCAACATTGAAACTGTACAACCCCCCATTGCTAATACCAAGGCTTTACTGTTAAAAACCTCACAATGCATCAGCTGGTCCACAAGAGCCCTCTCCTGCTCCTCTTTCCAGCTGTTCTCCTTCTTCAGCCAATTGCTGCGCATCTCCTCAAAGATGCTGTCCTGGAGCAGGAGGATAACAGTGTCTGGGGAATTTTTGTCTTTTCAAAATCAAGTTTTTGCAGTGCATTGCAGAGTCACAACACACATTGTTGAGTGAAGAGGGTGACAGCAAAGTATTTCCTTTCAGTAGATTGTGATCTACCAAGTTCCAAACAAGTGGCAAACAGGACATGGCTTCCTCACCTTGTAAGTGCGGAAGGAGCTTTTGAGGAAGTCGTAATCTTTCTCTAGTAAAGCTGTGAGGATTGACAAATGTAAAAAGCACAAGAGTGAAAGAGGCAGGATGGAATAGCACCAGTATTAGATAGTCAGTCCCTCCTGTTTCATACCGTATCTCTCCTCTGCACTGCTCCGCTCTTCCTCCAGAGTCTTTGTGTGAAGGGCCACCACAGCACTAATGTCAGTCCTGTGAGCCTGAATCAGCTGTCTGTAGGTCAGTGGGTTAGGGTTAGAGTTAGAGTCCTGGGCTATGTCGTGTAAACAACATTTCGCAAGCCTCTCATGATGTAAAACAACAATTGTTGTGCCCCATGCAACTTTAATTATTTGTCCCAAATAATGGGTAAGAAAAAAAATATCATATGGTATCATGGGAGCAATTGTATGTATGTGATGTTTATTCCCTTGAGGATACGACATGTCCTCTAGCTGTAGGATTGAGTGCCTACCCCATCTCCTGTTGTTGCTGCTGCCTGACTCTTTCTGCTCTTCGTTCGGCCTCCTCCAGAAGCTGTAAAACAGAGAAATAACCATCAACATAAGCGAGACAGAGGTTATTTAGACCGGTACATGTGGAGTATTTAGGAGAATATCTCACCGCACGGCAGCTGTGCTGGTGGGACCGCCGTTCATCCTTCAGCAAAGCCGTCAGCCTCCCCATCTGCTCCTGCATGTCCTGCACTACCACCTGCCTGCAAGACACAAGGGCAAGCATGGCGTAGGCCCAAGATAGAACTAGAGAGTTATGGTTCTACCCCTGTCAAACTACCAAAGATCTTCCAAAGATACAATGACACTGATATGTAAGTTTTTTTTTACAAACATATTTTACTTATACTTAAGTGTTATATCATGTCTGGCTTTATGTAAAGGGAAATCAAAAGCCCTCACATTTCCATAGTTTGGAAAACTCAGTGTTAGGCTGGAGCGCCACACTGGTGGGTTAAGGAGTGCAAGTGCAAGTGGATTTCTCTGTTCTATAGGCTATTATGAAGTCATAGTCCGTACATATAATAGAAGCCTGTATTCTAGGTTCTCACAAATCCATAGTAATCAATCAGAATTGCCAGAGTCTATCAGAAAGACATATCTCTGTGTTATGTTTCAGTATTCATGAAATAAATTAAACTAAGCTTTATTGGCATCAATAAGATCACAAGCACTTTACTGCAACACTTTACTGTTTTGATATAGCAAGACTCTTTGATGTTCTCCCATGGACGGTTTTTTTGTTATCTTAAAAGAGCTCATATTGGATTCGGGTTTGATCTTAACACTAATGATTTAGAAAGTAAAGATAATAATAATAATCTAATTAGTTTGGAACAAATTATGTTCAGCAAATGTCTAATTTGATTCAGTTCAGCTGCAGCAGGGCTCTTTTCTTTGGGTCACAGCTGCATAGCTGTCTTGCTGTGAAGATGGGGTGGGGAGTGCTGAGGGATGAGGTCCTCTCTGTGCGTGGGGGCCATTGGTGCTGGGGGGTGAGGTCCTCTCTGTGCGTGGGGGCCAGTGGTGCTGGGGGGTGAGGTCCTCTCCAAGTAGGGGCCAGTGGTGCTGGGGGGTGTGGTCCTCTCCAAGTAGGGGCCAGTGGTGCTGGCAGGTGAGATCCTCTCCAAGTAGGGGCCAGTGGTGCTGGCGGGTGAGGTCCTGTCTGGGTGAGGGCCAGTGATACTGGGGGGTGAGGTCCTCTCTGGATGTGGGGCCATTGGTGCTGGGGGGTGTGGTCCTCTCCAGGTGGGGGCCAATTGTGCTGGGGTGTGCTGGTCTCTCCTGGGGAGGGTCCTGCATGCTGGCTGTGTGGAAGAAGGTTTGATACTGTGATCCTTGCTCCAGGGTATTTATTTTTTGCATTGGTTTTAACTTGTTTTATGCCACATGCCCTCCCATAGCCCTGAGGTCATTTGTTCCTGTGTGGATAATTATATATTTGGCTGCTTTTAATTTGTGCTCTGAAATAACTTAAAGGTTTCAGAAATACTTTCTATAGTTTCAGTATTCATCAGTTCAATTAAAGTAAGCGTTATTGGCATCAATAAGACCACAAGCACTTTACTGCAACAGCAGTCAGAAACAAAAGCCTCTAAATCAGTTTGATGAGCAGAACACTTCCCAAAATAAAGGCCCCAAACTTAATATTTTACTCATACCCCAAATGTTATAAGATTGTTCAAATGTCCAGGAGATGGCAGTATACACCCATCAACTGACATATACAACCTGCGGAAGAAGAATAGTAATTTTGACCCCGTGAACCTGGATGTTGATGAGTTGTCACATCAAATCGGCAACTCCCCCCCTCTTAAATTTGCCGGTGCAGCAACCAATATATCTTTGTTCAATAATAATATACTCAATAAAATAGTTCAATCGTACTAGCTTGTAAGCCATGTCTCAAGACGGATATCAAACAACAGCCTTAAGGACCACGCTCAACAACAACACGAGGTCTGCCTAAAATACTATGTAGGCTAAGTTAGCTAGTAGCTAGCTAACGTTAGCGGCACACACATTGTTTCTCTCATTTAGCTACCCAGCTAGGTAAATTAGCTTGTTAGCCATTGTATGATGTTGCCAGTTATCTTCTGTTTGTGGCCAATGAACAGTTAGTCTGTTATTGTTGCAACTAAATAGGTTACAGTCTGTCACATAGCTTCAATAAAACACTTAAATCCGATTTTACACTTGCTACTACTTAGTATACAAACTGATTGCTTTCTTAAACAGCTTGAATGTCCAGCAACAACATCAGACAACCTGCCCTGGTAAAACACCTATACAAATTCTTCACGAATACGGCACCAAAGTGGGTAACCTTCCTGTGTATGTCATGGAGAAGGCTGAAGGAGAGGCTCACCAACCCAGTTTCATCTTCAATGTTACAATTGGGGAGGTTTCCTGTACGGGTGAGTCAACTGACAGAATTACCTATGTAGATTCTATGTTAATTGTTTCAATCATTGTTTCAATGATCTTTGAAGTTATTGTTCCACGTTTGCCTTATTGGAGTATGGTTCCATGAGTATCAAATGTGTGTTGGAACACAGGTCAAGGATCTAGTAAAAAAGCTGCCAAACACCAGGCTGCTGAGTCTGCCCTGAACATCCTGGAAATAGAGACAGGGACACCGTGAGTCGACACACACACACACACACACATTTTGCATGGTCATTTTTTACATTTCTGAAGCGCCTGCTACAACACTCCATCGACTCCCTAATTTGCTTTTCCTTCTACAGCCTTCACATAAAGTCTGAGAGCAACGGCGTAACTCCAGAGCCTAGCGACCAGCCCAACTCAGTGGGCATACTGCAGGTGACTTGGCCTAGTTATTATCCTTGAATGACTTTTTTATGTGTAGGACAACCATTCTACACTCACCGAGCACTTTATTAGGAACACAATACTAATACTGGATAGGGCCTCCCTTTTTTAGGAACACTGTACTAATACTGGGTAGGGCTTTCCTTTATTAGGAACACAATACTAATACTGGATAAGGCCCTTTGCTCTCAAAACAGCCTCAGTTCTTCGTGGCATTAATTCCACAAGATGTTGGAAACATTCCTTTGAGATTCTGGTCCATGATGACATGATTGCATCACGCAATTCCTGCAGATTATTCAGGTGCACTTTCAAACTGTGAATCTCCCGTTCTACCACATCCCAAAGGTGTTCTATTGGATTCAGATCTGGTGACTGGGAAGGCCACTGAAGAACACTGAACTCATTGTCATGTTCTTGAAACCAGTTTGAGACAACTTTTGCTTTGTGACATGGTGCATTATCATGCTGGAAGTAGCCATTAGAAGATGGGTAAATTGTGGCCATGAAGGGGTGCACATGGTCAGCAACAATACTCAAATATGCTGTGGCATTCAAGCGATGATTGATTGGTATTAACGGGCCCAAAGTGTACCAAGAAAACATTCCCCACACCATTACACCACCTCCACCATGAGAAGGTGTACAGGTGTTCCTAATAAAGTGTTCGGTGAGTGTAGAAGACAGCTTTTAGTCCAGCCATTTGAACACAGTAACCCGTTGATGCTGGCATTGGGCACATGAGGCTTTGACAGATGATGACGTACTATCATGTCTGTGTTATGTATCCTGTGGATTTGTGAAATAAAGGAGCTGGCCCTGCAGAGGGGATGGCGCCTCCCTGAATACACTGTCCTCATGGAAGCAGGCCCACCTCACAAGAGAGAGTTCACAGTTACGTGTAGAATGGAGTCGCTAACAGAGACAGGTATGGTAGATGGAGGGATTGATTTGAACATTTCCTCTGCTTCAAAAGGTAGTTTAGTTTAGTCACTCATTTACATGTCATCCAACGTGTATCCAACAGCAATGGGAAATTCCAAAAAGGTGGCCAAAAAGGCAGCTGCAGAGAAGATGGTGTCAAAACTACAAAATCTGTCAGGTTGTCCTGAAATCACATGGGTGTGTATAATATGGTTCCCCCCTTTATTTCGTTCCGAAATAAAGCTGCAGCGTCTTATCATGAATGTAATGTGTGTCTCTTGATCAACTGATTTCAGTCACCGAAGCCCAGTGTCCGATTGGAGAATTTGCGGAACTCGTCCGCAGAGAAGATAACGCTACTACGAAGGAACCCACTCAGCATTCCCAACACGGATTACATCCAGATGATGTTGGAGCTGTCCAAGGAGCAAGGCTTTGAGGTCACGTACTTCGACATTGGTAAGATTATCCTCAAAAGTTAGATATGTACGTCCTTCACTTGTCTACCTGTGATGAGCCAAACAGGAGTGGTCCAATCATGAAGAAATGCCTGCTGACGAAGGCTGCTTGTTGGCCGAAACGTTTTGTGGTGGGATAACTTGGGAGCAGCAGTTTAGCGTGCAGGCTTTTCTTCATCCTGGGTGGAATCCTAACTCGAGATCCGAGCACATTAACTCCAACATCATAAGTCTGACGCACGCAGATCTTGAGTTAGGATTCCACCCTATTTGATCATCCTTCCCCATTATGCTGACCATGAATTCACCCTCGCTCTCTTGAAGTCTGATCAGACACATTTAGAAATCCCGGTAATTCCTCTTGATATGTTTGTTTCTGGTTGAGTTTGTGAGTGACGGCGCACGTTCAGCTACGGGTGAGTGAGAATCCTGACGTGTCCTAACCTAATAGTGTTTACCTGTATAGTGTTCATGTATATGTAGTGTATAGCTAGGTGAAGCATCTCTTCCTTTATTACAGGGAAACAAACCCACAAAGTCCACTTTTTGTTCATAACTAGCAGGATCGAATCGAACCAGAAGCGCTGAGACCACCTCCTCAGGTGGACTGAGTTTGGTTCGGTTTGTTTTGTTTGTTTTGCAAAATTCAATGTTTAGATGTTGATGTTATTCTCCATCGAAACAAACCCCACTGGATTCAAAACAAATCTTATTGTCTTATTGTTATCCTGGTTCAAATATAGTCTTATGGTCTATAGTGTCATGGAGATAAAATCTCTCCAACAAGAGACCTGACGTCTTCAAATATCCCAGTTACGATGTGTAAATGTATGTGTTTTGCTCTGCAGACGAGCTGACGGTGAACGGCCAGTACCAGTGCCTGGCAGAGCTGTCTACCTCACCAGTCACCGTATGCCATGGCACGGGCATTTCCTGTGGCAACGCACACAACGACGCTGCACACAGTGCACTTCAGTACATCAAGATCATGGCCTCCATCAAATAAACCTCCACAAACCAGCACAGATGTTTCACCTGCAATGTAATTTATGGAACTGAGGAAAAACCCATTTGATAACCTATGAAATATGTATGGTCTCTCTATTATTATCTTTTTTTTTTTTTTTTTTTTTTTTTTTACTGTAGAGCTCACACCATGTGGATGATGGTGGCAATATGAATAGGAAAGCCATTCAGACAAATCAAGTGATTTTTTGTTTTGTTTCTTTTTTACAACTGACAAGTCAACAACGTTCATCATGGCTCCTACAGTGTTTTATTGCTATTATATAGTTTCTTTGACCACTGCAGTCTTGTATCAGAGAATACAACATTTTTAACAGTATTTGCACTAACAAAGGAGAGGAATCTAAATTGTAGCTGTCTACTCATGTAGACAGTATGAGAATGAATTTCCCCCAAAAAATGATTTAATGTAATCTTACTGGAAGCCCCTCATTTTCTCAGTGGGAAGTTGAAATGATGAAGCAGATGTAAAATGGGCCACTTGGATAAATGAAGTAGGAACACACATTGTACACAAACTTAATTTCACATTTGTATTTGCTTTGATGTACTTGGAACTATGTTTGTGCTTTGCTTGTTTGGTTATCATTTTGATTATCAAATTCAAGATTCAAGTACAATTTGTACTACAGCAATAATCCCCTCTATTTACCAGTTAGCATAGCATACAGGCCATTCTAACTTTCAGTTGGATTTTAGAGTAAAGATTTGAGCTTTGTTTTTTGCAGTTACTGTACGTTTGTTTTAACTAAGTTGTTTTATTCAGTGATACAGAGGGATTACGTGTTACCTTGAACAATACCATCAGTAGGTTTTTGTAAAGAGAGGAATTCTCCACAGTAATATATTACCGTAATTCACAAACAAGACTGCTCAATTAAAAATGTTTTACATTTAGGTTGAATTGTGCTCACATTGATTGATATGGCAGGGTCAATGTCTAGATTCTCAAAGCATTTGACATATATTTTTTCAAGTTAATCTTCAAAAGTTATGTCGCGCTGCCATGTATGTTAGAAGGCTTTGATTTTGAGTTTGTGTTGGGCTTTACCCTGAAGTGGTCTGAAATAATCCTGGAATGATTTGTACAAAGGATGATTCCACCATTCCCCAAATGTTTGACTTGTATACATGGGCCCATTTGTCTTTGAACAGCAGAATAAGTGACATGTTGCTGTTTCTGTCATGAAGCCTAGATTGGGCAGTTTAATTCAAATCTATTTTCCTTTCACATGGTCTTATGTAAATCATGATTTTTATTTGACTCCAAATGTGGATTTTCTGTCTGTACACATGATGTTTTGGTGGTTTCATCCCCATTATTTGCTGTGTGCCTAGTCATGTTAGTACAAAAATTAAATGTGACGTGTGGGACATACATGTCTAATAAATCTACTGGTTAATGGCCTCATCTTTTCGAAGGTCTCCCTTCTTAAACCTTCAAAGATCGGAGATTGAATAATTTAGAAATCAAGGACAAGTAACAAGACAAAAACTGACCGGATTATTCATTGGCAAAAGTAGGCACAAACTATGCATTTCTACCATCTACTGGACAGGAGTGTAATTGTAAATAAAATGGGTGTTCACTGGGAAAAAGCAGTTGTCTCAGCCCTGTCTGCTCTGTGGGACATTGGTCACTGGTCCATCACTTTCTTTTAGATGAGAGACTAACTAGACTTAGTTTAGTTAGAAAGAGGGTACAAAATGGGTTGAGATACACTTACCAGTAGCAGCTGAACACCTGACTGGATTGGCACACTGCATCAGACTATCACTCATTCCACACAGGGTTTTATGTTTTTATTAGAACAAGCACTATGTAGCAGCAGTGTACAGTGTTCATGGAAAGATATGTACTTATACAATTGCACTTTAGAAGGTACCCATTAGGAAATGGATGTATAGAAGTCAGCTGACACAGTGCGTAGTGGTACATGTCAGGCCGAAAAACAAGAAGTATAAGTCCAATTGAGAAAACAAAACCTTTTGTAAGGCATTTGCAACATTCATTGGCAGGCTGTCATTTAAACATGCAGGTATATTAATAACTGATGAACTAGTCAGGAGGTCTAAACAGTCTCTCTGTCCTACTGTGATGAAACAAGAAAGCAACAGGATGTCTCAGATTTTTTCTTTCACTTGAACACGTCTCTGGAGCATGGTTGAATGTTTCAGTCTAGACAGACCACGACAATGTCAATAAACCTTTGATACTGTTCAGAACAAAGATTTGAGTTGAAGTGTATGGTAAGTATGCATGGTCAGTGTATGGCAAATCTTAGTACCAGTCCAATCAAAGAGGGTAAATAGCAATAAGCTGCTGTATTGAACCATCTTGTAATGAATCCCTGCCTAAAGAAGATTTCAGATGACAATACATTCTTAGGTAAATGTGACACATTCACAAAATGCAGGAAGCTGACTTATGCTGACCACCATTACGTAGTAGAGCTGGGAAGACACTACTCCATGGGGAATGTGGTTTATTTAATCCTATATGGTATCCTTATTTGGCGTGGGGTTTCTTATCAGTACTGTGTGTGACGTGTTAATAAATGTCTTAAGGCACAGCAAGTGGAACTGGTGCTGAGGGAGTTAGAACTGAGGGTATGAACAGAAAGGAGAAACCTAGAAACATACACTGTATAACTAAATTGACAGACAGTTTCTGAATAACTAAGAATATCAGAGTTTTTATAACCTAAACTACTGTGTGAATAGTTTACACAAAATGTCGTTTTGCTACACAAACCATTCCACAAACGTACATACTGTACAGTCGTTCACTGATATAAAACATTTTTCCAATTTGCTTCAAATTCCTGCTTCATCCTTGACAAAATCATGCAAAAGAAAGGTGAATGTTATCTTCCAAATGTATTTAAGTAATACCATATAATCTGTTGCTCATTGTAGCCTACTGATTCTGTGATTATTTAACACATTGAACCTCATTGTGTATTTACTTACACATAGAGAGACAGAGGGAGGGGACATCAAATACATACATTAAAGCTGATATGCTTAGCAGGTTCGCAGAATTGATCTAGACTTAAAAAAATCTATTGCTACTGTGTAATGCTAATGGACCACATCATAGCTGTAAACTCTCTCGGAATTGGAGACTTGTAGAAGAACATTCAATTACCTTACCTGTGTGGTTATTATATAATACAATATATATGCTTGTCTTTGGCTTCAATATCAACATTCTACCAAACATACATTATGAGCATTCTGAAGTTGATGATTGAATAACTCCAGCCGTTTGCTTTCTTCTGTAATAGACCGCTTCCACATAAGAACTTACAGTATGTTATGCATTTTCACGGAACTGGCAGTAGATGGTGCTAGTGTTTCATAATTCCCCAGTTGTGTAAGGAGGGGTAGTTGTGAGCATGTTGGTCATGTGGCTCTGGGTAGAGGACACTCTGACCTTCAATCTGCACTGGAGAGTAGTAGAGAACAGGTTTACCCCTCTTTCACTACGTCTGACGTTTCAGAGGAGAGGGGCTCGCCCCACGGTCTCGAGGAACATTGCGTGAGAGCACTCTACAACAAGAACCACATGAGGGGGATATACACTGAAGAGAGACTGCTGGCTGACCCACTATATATGGATGCAGATGGTGCAGACAAGTGACGAGGTTTAAAATTAGACTTTGGGCAGCAGGGTAAAGGGCACAGGGCCAAACATTCTGGGGAGGAATGTCTCCATATCATGAGGGGGACTGGCTGGTACACGTGTCCCTATATTTACACTGTTGGCTGAGATTCTGCAATACGAAGAAATTGTTTTATGAGGAATCACTCAAAATAACGTTTTACGGGAGACCAGCACACGGGTAGCAGTATTGTCAACACATGTAGTAATAATATAGTGGTGACGAGGTTACTACACATGAAGGGTCAAAAACCAAGTTGTTTACATGCCAGTGCTTACGTATCAGCTGTTGGACATGTCTGGTGATGATATATATCTTCCAGCCAAAAGGAATAGCTCTAGTGAGGTCATCTTTGGGGAAATGCTCCAGCATACAGCAATGTTTTTCACCTATGCCAATAATAGAAAACTTACTTTTTAAACAATTTTGGGTCCCAAGAGAGAATATAGCTATGATACAGATTCAACTAATGTAAAAGGCTAAAAAAACAAAAAAAAACAATCTGCCCATTCACACTATAGTATACCCTTTTGGTAAATCCTAAGATGAATTAAAGATATTTTACAAAAATATCTCTTTTTCTTTTCTTTTCTTTTTTTTTTCTTTTTTTCTTTTTACAACAAATGATGTTGATATAATATATAGCATTATGCCAATGAAAGCTGCACTCTAAGCATGCATGGTACATACAGTAGGTAATCAAAGGCCTAATTCAAACTAGTCTAAACCAAACCGCTCTCCGAAATCAAATGGCTTTCACTAAAAGCTTTCAAATGGGTGGTATGGATAGGCGACTTTTTAAGGCAAGGACGTACTCAGAAGTCAAAACGGCTTAGGATAGATCTACGTGGTAAGATTGTTGCCCTAACAACCCAGCCTCTGCAAGTACAATGAAGGTGATCCTAGGAGAGGAGGTTTGGACGGCTGACCACGGTGCCTCAGTGTCCAATCAGGCCCTTGGTCACCAAGCCATCTTTCAGCTCTGCAGTCCCTTGTGTCCATGCTCACCATTGTCTAGTCTTGTCACTTAGGCGTCAATTTTAGAACCTTATTGTGCATAGGTTAAATCCTCTTTGTCTGCAATGATGATAGGGTGTGCGCAGCAATCCATGTGCTACCATAGGTTGGGGTTTTCCATATTAATGAAGCCGGGGCTTTTGCGAAGCTCCCAGTACGCATTGTTAGAGACCCACCTTTCCCGCTGATGGGCATCTACAACTTTCCTAAGAGAGAAGAGACAGGCAGTCAACGAAAACTGCAGAGTTAAATGTCATACATTTCTAATCATATGACTCAGATCATATGAGTAAAGCCAGCTATCTTGGAGATACTTCCCTGACCTGCTACTCCCTGATATTTCCCCGTAGAACTGACCTAGGGGTTGGTTGTCTCGTCAGACCTACCCTGGGTACTTACTTAAAGAAGCGTGGCTGGTGCTTGACCTCGTTCTCCTCCTGCCACTTCCTCCTGGTCCTCTGCAGGTCCTCGATGCGCTGCTTCTCTGAGGCTGCCAGCTCTAGATTCCCCTCCTCCAGATGCCTAATGTGGAGTAACATCTTTATAAACACACTGAAAAACCACCATTCACACACGAATCTCATCAAAACATTTGTCCGTGAAATAATACGAAACAAATCGTACACACACCGTGTTCATGCAGTCAAATGTGTAGGATAATGCTACCACTTTCTCTCTGCAGGGGGTAGCAGCAGCACACGGGGGCAGCAGCACACACTGCATTTCCATGTTATCAGGGTATTATACAAGTCTCACAGTTCTCTATTGGCTGTTCTGTGTGGTTGGGTAAGGGGAGTCTGTACCTTTGATCGGGTCTGAAGCGTGCGTCAGTAAGTGGTAGCATATCTTTCATCTCAGGGCAAAGCTCATTGAGCTCAATGGCAAACCTGGTGAAGCCGTAATACAGCTCATAGTCGGTAGGCATGGATCCTGACAGAGGGACAGTAAAATGGACAGACATCAAGAATCAATTCAAAGTCTTTTCACAATTGTGTGGACTATTGACACCTATGTCATTTGTTCAGATATCATGGCCTCATTTCATAAAGAGGCTATCAAAAAAATGTCATTATTATGCTTTACAAGTGCTCCTCTAAGAGAGATTGCTCAGCAGCCATATTCTTCTCTTTCATTGGTCTTCCTCACTTACAATCCTATCAGAACTGTTAGGAGCACCCTTCTTAGATGATTGACATCCTCACCTGGCCTCCAGATGCATTTTGCGGAGGGCGGAACTCCACAGTACAGGCCCTCGTGCCATTTGCCGAACAGCCGGTGTACCACCTTCCCCTCTTGGTCCATGACAAAACCTTGAACCTCATTCACATTAGAACTCCAGTAGTTTCCCTGAAAGTAACATGAGATAAAATCAATCGAAATGTGCTCATGACATTCATATTATTAGTGGGCTTGCTTAAAGTCCAACTATAGTTACCTATTAAACGTTTCACCCTATAATCAGTCACTACTGCTTCACTCAATAGACCCATGCATAATAACATCTCAATCTATCTATCTATCTCTCTATCCTTCTCTCATCTATCTAACCTTCTCCATACATAGAACCAACCAACCAACCAACCAACCAACCAACCAAACAAACCATCTTTAAACTTTATCCCCTACCATAATAAGACTTACTCACTTTCTTTCAACTACCTTGCAAATATCTATCTATCTATCTATCTATCTATCTATCTATCTATCTATCGTCCAAACCATCTTTAAACTTCGTTATATTTCAAGAACACCATTATTCCATTAACTGTAGTAATAGCTTAATCAAGTGATACATGCCGCACAACCTTTAGCACAGTTGCTTTGGGACTGTCTGACATGTCCATAGCTGAGTTTACTCACGCTTTACCTTGACAAAGGTGAGTTTGCAGATACAGGCACTGCTTTTGGTGTTCCTAATGGTGATCTCTCCATAGTGCTCAATCCACCTCCTCCCGCTTAGGATGTTGTGCACACAGGTTGTGACTTTGTTCCATTCATATTGATCACCAAAGCTGAATGATAAAATACCAGTTGGGAAAACAGCATGAAACTCCATCATGGTGGCTGTAGTAATCACAGCCAGTGATAATTATTACATTTGCATCATTGAGATGCTTACTGGGCTAAATAATCACACATAGAAGGCTCATAAACAAAGCAGTAGGGGATTGTAGGTAACTGTGCAATCTAATTTCCTGTCAAGGCAGAGACAACGCTTTGCAGTGTTCTATAATCTATCTGCTTGTTCAGCAGCCAGCCTGATACAGCCCCTGTCCTTACTGCCTACTTCATTTTTTAGAGGGTGAGAAATAGAGCCCAGCCTAGCTCCCTCCTCCCTAACCCTGTCAAGGACACTTAAACAGGACGTAGCTCCTCAAATCGTCCCTGGGCCCAGCACGAAGCCCCCTAGCACAGTGTGGAATGATGACTGTGGAGGGAGGATATCAACAGGGGCCTGTGTGGTCTAAATAGGTGATGCCACTATTGTTGAACCAACTAGGCAGCTCCAACTGGGAGAGACAGTGGGGATATCTATAGAGGACCTCAGACAGGGAGGTGGGAGGAGTGTCTGTGGCTAGAAGACAGGGAGGTGGGAGGAGTGTCTGTGGCTAGAAGACAGGGAGGTAGGAGGAGTGTCTGTGGCTAGAAGACAGGGAGGTAGGAGGAGTGTCTGTGGCTAGAAGACAGGGAGGTAGGAGGAGTGTCTGTGGCTAGAAGACAGGGAAGGGACACAGCAGGATTACCTTGGAAGCATGACATTGACCGTCCCAATCGGCAGGATTTCCATCGATTTCCCCCAGAATTTGTTTTTCCATCTAACATCTGGAGAGAAATAAGCCATTTAGAATCTATGTACTCTATATACTGCATGTATGTCACATGAATAGATACATTCCAGCTAAAGTAGATATCTGTTTTCTGTATAATAAGACGTATTTTGGAGAGACAACTCAGGGACTTTTCTCTTGTCACGACTCTATTAAAAGAAAGGCACAAGTGTTTGATATGTTAATTAAACAGATGACCTACCTTGCCAGAAGGTGAACTTTTTGGATTCACAGTGACAAGCTGAAATGGGTGGATGGTGGCTCACCTTAAAGAGATGACATCATGTAATAAGACACACATGCTGCTTACTGTCATATAGGATGACTACTACTAAATCAACCAGGAGTCAGATAAGCAATTATTAATTTCCTTTTTAAGTGAAGATATACTGTAGACGTTTTTCAATAATATCAGAAAATTGTGCTTATAAATGTGCCATGAGATAAACAGAGTGTGATTTTGTCGTGAGTGATGTGGACTGACACCAGCACTTAGGTTAAGTGCAGAGGTTCAAGGAGAAGAGCGGAGAACTGACACAAACAGGATCACCGTTATGAAGAGAGACTGAGGCAGAATGACATCCTTCAGTAACCCCATCCCCCCACAGACACCAGGACTCATTATTAAAGAAGTGGAAGGATATTAATTGACTAATTTACAAGTTTTAAGGGTTTAGACTTAAGCTATTAGTTAATACATGTTGGCCAGAGCGACCGTTCCTACCTGTTCAGAGAAGAAACAAAGACCCTTGTCTTCCCTGATACATTCATACGTCTCTCCAAGCAGAGGGTTGAATGGCTTACTTCCCGCTCTGTAGTATGTTGATGAATATCCTGAGATTACGAAAGCAGCAACTATGACCTGCAGCAAAGTACACAACACAAACAAGTAACCTTACTATAAACATGCACTAACACTTCAACACCTAGTCTAAGTCAACAACATCTGCTGATAACTTTTAAAGGGATAGTCCAGGTTTTTCGATGTTAGACCTCATTTTCCACTTACTTGGGAGTGTTGTAGGCTCATCCAGACACTTTTTTCGTGATCTCATTCGTCTACACTGGTATGGCTAAATGCTAGCCCCGTAGCCAGCCAAAGAAAGCTCAAGAATGAAAATATGACCGAAAAAAAGTGTCTGGATGAGCCTACAACATTCAGAGTAAGTGGAAAATGAGGTCTAACATCGAAAAACCTGAATTATCCCTTTAACAAACAACAGTGAATCGTATGAGGCTGTAAGATTAGTAATCTTTGTGTCACATATGTCAAAGATACCATCAAGGTAAACACCAGGACATAATTTGTTTACACCGTCCAGCTAATATATCATATCATAAAAGGCTTTTTGGAAGAATAAGTCTGACATTAGTATGCATCCACTGTTACCCTGACAGAGGAGAATGACAAAGACGAGATGAACCAAGGTGGACAGCTGCATCAGAGCGTGATATCTGGCAGCCTCGTCCCTGTGAGAGACCAGGGCTGTTGTTGTTCAGACTGTTTACGTTGGCTTGTCACCGTCAATGTCATCTCACAGATATAGACTATTTAACATGTCTGTCAGCACCGCCAGGGTCTGGACACATACAGTACATTACGGGGTGGTGATGTAAGACTGTGAGAGGCTGCTCGTGCAAATGTGGTTCTAATGAGACACTGATACATGTGCGTGCATCTCTCCTGTCCTCGATTGAAATGCATCAACCACAGAGATAGAACAGTGTTCTATATGTATGGTGTCAACTCAACTGTGGGCTATATGCTCACACAGAGTTACTCTCCCATTAGGCTACACTGAACCTTGCAGTGTTAGAGTATAAGGAGTTTCACTAGGGGCGTTTCAAACCGTAAGCCATAAAGCTACGTGTGAGAGAGTGGTGAGTAGCCACTGCACACTGTAAAGCTTCATATGGGGGGACAGTGCTGGGTGGATGGGCCGTACCATGCGTTCATAGGGGTCCTCCGTATCAGCAGCCTTGTCCAGCAGCTCTGTGTACTCCAGCTCCTCACACATGTGCTGCAAGGTGTTGAGGGGCTCGTTGAGCTCCACAGGCATGGACACCTTGGACAGGTCCTTTCCGATGTTGTTCCTCAGGATGTTCCACAGGTTGATGTTGCTGGTGTCCGGCGATGGGGCGGGGAGACACGTGCGCCGCCCGTTACGGAAGGCACTTCCTGCCAGGTCTCCATTCGCCACTGAAACCAGAGGGATACGCCGTCACAGAGCATGCTCGAGACAAGTCAAGAACGACATGGATTCATCCGTTCTCTACTCCTCGCATTTCGCTACCGTCATCATTACTTTCGCGAGGTGCATCATTACGCAAATGTAGGCAAGGGATGGCCCTAGCAAAAGAGTAGACCCCCTAGCGAGGGCTCTCCTACACTTCCCACTGATAGCTTTCATAAGGCCTGAGTGCAGCTCTTGGCACATAGGAGGCCTGCCAGGTCAAGGCTGCCTCACTGATAAATGAACTGGCCATTGTAGTGAAGGGGTTTGAAGGGTGAGGAGGCGGCGCTGGCAGGGTTGGCTGGATCCTCTTAAAGGGGTCACCACCTCCATCAGATTAGCCCCCTGCACTAATGGAAGGGACTGGGAGCTGGGGAGGGTGGAATGCCTACTTTGTCTTGAGATGTTATCGGTCACGCTGGCGTTGTCCTCTGAAATGTTATCACTCACATCACTGACGTATGACTCATCATCTGAGGCCTAAAGGGGGGGCAGGGACAAAAGAGGCAGTGAGTCATTACAGTGTTCCACACACACACACACACACACACACACACACACACACACACACACACACACACACACACACACACACACACACACACACACACACACACACACACACACACACACACACACACTGCAGTTTGCCAGTGGCTAACAAACTGCAGTCAGCCACAGTGCTGGCTATCTCTCCCTCTGCAGTAATCACAAGATGAGACACTGCAGCATTTTCTGTGCACTTTATATAGTAACATACAATGAAGCCATTGACAGTGCCAAAACAGCATATTGTGGCTGCTGGCTGTAATAGCGTCTATTACACCCGCCTGCTGGAAGAGCTTTCTTGGCCAACAGCAAGTGTGTTGCAGGTCTGAATGGGCCCGGCACCTGAGCCAGATCACTTGGCCCTGAGGTGCTGATGGATTTCCTTGGTGAGTAATCTTTCTGCATGGCTATACAGTATGTGTACCTGGGGAGTAGCTAGCTTCATAGCCTCTTATGGGGCCATATTTACTGGTGCTTAGTATTCATGGGAATGGAAAAGGCTTAGGGAAGACAGAAATGATCTGTCTCGAGGATGAGCCGTGTCAAATCCATAAAGAAAGGCTTATCGTTGAAAAACTGTTGGTAGTCATGGGGGGACAGTGGCATGAGAAATGCTGTGGTTTAGGCCCCAGTTGAGGGATTAGGAATCAGGCTAGAACAGAGAGGCCCCTCCAGTTGGTCTGGCTTTGTTTGAGTTTCCGTTGTGTGTTATCTCTGTCCCTCACACACTCTCATTAATCGCTGACTACCTCCAGCTCCACTCGGCCATCAGCGATGCTTTATCTGAAGCTCCCAGCAGTTAACCCCCCCCCAACACCACTACATTCCTTCAATCTGCTCCCTATGGTCCTATTGCCACCTTCTTCTCTTCATGTCTCAATGTCTTGCCTCTCGTCTCACCTCATTCTCTGAGGAGCTGGCCGACAGAAGCACCTCCTGTGCGTCGAAGAACTCTGACACCGACTCAGACATGGAGAGTCTGCTCTCGTTGGAGGTCTGTTGAGTCAGAGGGATCCCTATCTGTTCACTGGCCTGAAGAGAAACACAGAGAAAACACATCAGTGCACCTTCACTTCAGGGTGTATCCGTTGACAGTGATAGGAGGCAGCACTGCACAGCACTGTAACATAGTGTATTATAGGGAGTCAGTGGGGACTTGAATCACAGACTGAGGTCGTCATCGTTTTCTGATGAGTCATTTCTCCATTTACCTTCATGTCAGGGTCAGCATAATTTAATGATCATTTAAGCTCAACTGCCAAGATATACAGTACTGGTAAGACAATCATTCTTTACGGACGGGAATCAATAACGTAATTGACAAATCCAGTAAGCAGAGATTACACAATGTATTCCAGTTAACTACAGGTTCCGTCCAGAAGCAGACTGTACAAGCAGCATACAAGGACGGTCACTCATTTATTCCTGAGCCTGCCATATAGACACTCAGCACTGCAATGGCAACTTTCCTGCCAGTAGGACACAGTTCTTTTGGGGACTACAAATACGTATAGTGGGTTAATCCAGTTGAAGACGTACAGTACCTCATCAGGACTGGGTATGATGTTTACACTGACCACCTGCTCATTCAAGACCGACTCAGAATGGATGCGGCTCAGTCGGGTTTTAAGCTCCGCGTTTTGGGAGAGGGCCTGAAAATGGGATCAATAATGACCAACGATTATTGGTCTGTCAAGTGCAGAAGAAAATACAATGTGAAATGGAGCATTGAAGGGATAAACATTATCTCTGGATCTATACACTGTAAGTCTTCAGCTCTATAACCATTTAAAAAGACAACTCTGAGGCTCAATTACAGTATACCCTAACTGTGACAGCAATATAGATATAATGTTCCATACTGGCACTGTAGATTGTACTGTGATGGTCCCCCACTCAAACCCACCAAACAGGTTACCCTGAGGAGAGATGCAGATAGCCTATCTACCCTTAGCTCAAGTAAAGGCCATGTTGACATCACAATCCTCTCTGTAGCCATACCATGACAACACTATCTCACGCCCACATACTTAAAGTCATGGCTTGATATACCCTTGACCCACACTATTAAGAAAGATTCCAATTAAGAACAAATCAGAGATAAACTGGTTGACATATTTAAGGAAACTTATGTCAACTGTCAGCCCCGTCCAATTAAATCATTAGGCCACCAGAAGCCCTGAGGAGCAGAGGTAATGAACTTCCCGGAGAAATGAGAAGCAGAGTTAATATTCTTCCCAATTATGCGGAGAAAGATAACACAGGATTTGTTAACCGAGCTGTCCTCTTTCTCATCTCCACATTTCATTTCATTTCATTTCTCAGATGGCGTGGAAAGTGGTTGCGATGAATCAGCAATGACTGCTGTGTTTTACCTGACAGCTCATTAGTTTCGCTCTGTGACAATATGAAAGAAAGAGAAAAACAGAGAGCTTCAAATTTAGTGTTTTTTGTAAAAATGATGAAAGCCATACCTTTCTTTCATATCTCCTTATTATAAGTCTAGCGAATATGTTCTATAAGAGCTGCACCGTGTATTTGAGGTGATACGAGAAGATGTTTGTTTTGTCAACAGATCCACTGTCACCCTTTAGAATGACTGATGTAGAAGGAGGGGGGGGGGGGGCATGGGAACTGAAGGGGAGTAGTTACAGTAGTGAACACATCATGCATGTCTCACCTGTGACAGAGACCTCCTGAGGGTGATGATCTGGGCAGACTGTCCTGACTGCTCGTGGTCAGTGAGAACCTGTTTGATCTTCTCCTTCTCTATGGCCACCGTGTTGAATGTAGACTTCAACTGAGAGTGAACTAGAGAGAGAGACCACAAACCCACTTCAAACACACCCTCTGCCTTGATCACTAGCTAGCGACATTTCCCCTAAACTTTGCAGGTATGTATAATATGAGGCAAGTCTTAACAGTTAGGAATTATGTTAACATTGTGTAAATGAATGTGTTGGTTGGTCTACATTCATTCCAGTGAAGTCTAACCAGTGTATGATGCCTACCCTTCTGGGCGATGGTGCAGAAGTCCTCCTGGAGTTTGATGTAGTCACTGGCACACTCTATGCTGTCAGCCAGGCGGGACACAGGGGCCTGGTAGTCCACCAGCTCAGCACACAGGTTGGGGTTGGAGGAGTGTAGACGGACAGGGGACAGACTGGCAGACAGAGGAACCTGGGGGAGGGGGGGGGACACACTAATTCACCTGGAAGGCTAGGGTGGTACTGGATTACTGTGATCTATGGGCAGAAAGAACTGTATAGATGAAAGAGGTTGGGTCTCAGCATGTGGTGGATAGAAACTCACATCCCTTTGCATACTGTAACCAATTTATGACACTAAGTCATACTGTATGATAGTCAAAACCAAATATTCACAAGCGTATTAAAGCCAATGTTTTTTTCATATCCCTCAGCTAAAAATACATGAATACATCCGTTCTCAATAGAACAACAAAGACGAGACTCCCCCCCCTTGTTCCTCTCAGACTGATGACTCACTATTCACTACCAGTATTCTCCCAGAGGCAGCCTGCTAAGGAAACGCTTTATACTGGGCTACGCAATCTAACACAACACCCCACAGTGATGAGGATTTGGTATCATGAGGGAAAAGGCATTTAAACTGTCCTCTGGCATGGATTATTGGAACAGTTTAAAGAAAGCTCATTTATATGAATCAATAGCATGACTAAGCCTTTTCCTGAAGCATTAGAATGTTAAACTCAAAGCAGGGGATATCAGTCAGCATCATGGATGAACATGTTTTATGTAAAGTCATTGCACACCAATATAAGGTGGAGCTCTGGTGCAGACTCAGCACTGTGACAAAAGGACATAGGAAACAGGACAAGAGAAACTTCCTATCCCTTGACCTAGAGTATAACTGCTCCACTGCTGCCGGTAAGCAAGAAAGCAACATTTCTTGGTTACATAGACAACAAACTGCCATAATGCACCGCTGTGCTGCAATAGAGAGCTCTCCTACACAATAAAGGTTGTTGAAAAGAGGAACATTACATCTTAAGTGTGTCTGGAGCATTGTGTATTGAGATTACAAAACCTGAAACTCATGTGTGTGCGTGTGTTGTGTGTGGTGTGTGTTGTGTGTGGTGTGTGTTGTGTGTGGTGTGTGGTGTGTGGCTACACTGACATTCTAAGAAATAGGAAGAGGTACCTGGAGTTGCAATTTTGCGTCTTTGCCGACACTTTTTGTTCGCCATCGTCTGTTCATGCGCTTGTCTTTCTTTGACATATCGACACAATTGGTCTACATCACAAACACGGATGAGAATATGTGAGAGGTGGGTAAATAGAACAAAGAAAGGGTCGCATCATCACACAGGAAGCAGCAGTTATGACAGTTAAGATGCTGACATTGTTAGCTATGGATGGCATCATTCTTACAATTGAGTTGAAAAATAGGATTGGATGTCAATGACAGGTACCCAGAATGCAGCTGAGGTTAAAAAGGAAATGGCTAACATGGAAGTTGAATGATTGTATGATCTTAACTCAATAGAATTTGATACACGTGGGTTAGAGGGCAATAAAGGCTGTTGAGGCGAAAGCAACAATGGATGCTTTTGGTCTGTGAGTGATAGTGATGGAGGTAGTAGCTTAAGACGGATTGGTTCCACACAGACTGACCATGAGGGCCAGAGACACACCCCTCCATCATCGCCTGGACAACAGAGGTCTGCAGGGAAGCCCCCCCATCCATTATAGTGACAGCCCCCTCCCTGAGGAGAGAGCCTGAGAGTGACACTAACTGCACTGACACACTGCTGCGCTCAGATTAAACACTCCCTTCTCCCTGTGTGTGTGTGTGTGTGTGTGTGTGTGTGTGTGTGTGTGTTACCTGCATGTCAGTGAAGTTGGGAGCTGACTGCGTCCTCTGTAGAATCTCCAGACTCTGTAGTAACCTACTCAGCTCAATCAGGTTGGTGTGGCAGCGTGCAAGTTCTGGAAACCAACACACAAGGCAATATGTCACAGACTAACCATGTCAATGTCATATTTCCATTCATGCTATCATTTAGCAATGACTGAGGAATCTATTTTAGACAACAATTCACCACATGTGCTTAAGAAAACAAGAATTATCATGATAGGTGCTCCTTATTGAGGCATGAAGAGAGGATCCACTCGAATCGCCATCTGCACCAGCTAATGCGGTATGTCTGGAAATAATGGGTCCAACTTTGAGACGGGAAAAAACGAGTTTGGGTAGGTGGGGCTCAGAATGAAGGTGGAAATTGTGCTCTCTATAAATCTAAATAAATCTCTATAGCTGATTCAAACAGGTAACATCGGCAAGCCTCTAGAAGTTAGCAATTTTGTGTCCGGGTGAGATGTTCACTATAAGGCACAACCAGATTCGGAAGACGAATAACGATAGGTGGATTTCGTGCACGTGCATGTCCCTCCCCATCCGTCTAGAGGACTTGAAACAGCAACAGGCTTCCAGACGGTACGCCGGGAGCATATGCAATTCCTGGGAGGAAACACGTCTGGCCCTGTGAGACTACTTGAATGGTTACAGTTAATATTTCCTCTGTCGGCAAGGAAGAGGATATATATTGCCATCATTATCCGGATGGATGTGGTCCAGGAGTGATGTGTGGGGAGGGATGGGAGAGATGGAGGAAGGAGGGAGCACTTACCCTCTGCACACTTGTCCATCTCCTCAGACTCCTGGAGCCAGGCAGCCACCTTGCTCTGGCCGTTACTGTAGGAGGCTGGCAGGCTACTGCTGCTGCTGGGGGCCGCTGGGGGCCATGGGAGGCTGCTGGGCTTGGCCTGCTGCTGGAGAACACCGAGACACACAGGACTGGTTAGCTGGTCACACACAAAGATGTCACGGGGTGTGATAGAAATACAGTGGGGATGCTTAATGAGGCAAATTCATACTTTTAATAGTAATGCAAATAACACCAGTTACATACTAGGCTACACTATGTACAGTAAGATGTAAACCTTAAAACATTGAAAAGCTGGAACTTCAAAGCAGCGATTTTCTATTTTGAAAGTCAAAGGTGTTGGGTTAGTTTGTGACTTCAAAGCAGCAGATCTTTATTTGCAGCAGGTCCAGTGGGAGTGCTGCTGGCTCATCAGCAGGAGGCCAGGCAGGCTGTGAGGCAGACCTAGTCCGCGGCCCAGCTGCTCACTATACAGGCCCTTTTGATGAGTCCTAATGGCCTCCGTCTGGCACAGATAGAGCTGCTTTCTCTGGGGGATTCACACTGTCTGTCTGTCTCAACACACTCACACATGGCCCAGACACTCCCATTACCATACCGAAGCAGTATGACACAGCATGTTGTTTATCCCTATCTTTGTTCAATTAGATCTACTCAACAATATGATCTGACAAATTGATAACTAAGTGATAAATACTGCATTAACGTGTTTGTTCAAAATCTAATTTAGCTGCAGAATGATCTGACTGGCAAATATGAATGATAGCCATGAGTCTAACATAATAAGCCATGTAATACAGGCAGTGGAGCCCGTAGCAAATGAAAATGTTTTGTGGCTGTTAAACACTTTGTCGAAGCGTTGATAGCTTATATGGTCTGGCTCAGCACTACAGTATGTAATCCAAACCAGGATCCCACAGAACAAAGCTAACCTCAGGAGACAACACCAGCCAGGGCAGCAGTACCAGGGAAGAGAGGCCCACCTTGACTTCATGCCCTGCAGTGGGGGCTGGCTGGGGGGACTCCTGGGTGGCAGGGGGAGGAGGGAACGTCCGCAGGGTGGCGTCTCGGGGTGATCGAACGATCTCATTCTGCCGGTACAGACGGTGGTGGCGCAGTTTGCACACCCACGCGTCAAAGATGTCTTGAGACTTGACCTGTGAGTAGAGGAGAGGAGAGAGCAAGGCCTCTGAGAGATGTCCCAGGTGAGGCCTAATGGACGTGTCAGGCAAGGCTACAACCTGCCTCTCCCCCTGACTCCCTCACTCTTACCTTGACGTGGTAGATATGCTCCTCTGTGTCCAAGTCGATACGACGAGCCCTCTTCTTGATGGACATGACTGAGAGACCCACATCAATGCTGCCATGCAGTTTGCCTTTCTGAATCTAGCAAGAGAGTTGAGCGTAAAACAAATGTGAGCAGGTGCTTGTTCAGTTATAGAAACAAAACAACTTACTACTGCTGCTGAAAAAGTCCCAGATCATCTACGGCTTCTTAACTAAAGTCATTCAAAAGTCACCATTATGAAATCGTTATGGGTGGAGTCCTAACTTGTGGAATCCTAATCCTTGCATGTAACTCCAACAAAATGGGAAATTTGCATGATGATTCAACTTAAGCGTGCAGATCTCGTGTTAGAATTTCACCTTAATGTGCATTTTGAGGCCGGTTGAAAACAACACGGCTTCAGGGAGCAAAGGCTTCAGGAAGCACTGTGGAGGCTCCGTTGGACAGATTTGATTATATGTGGACGCTGCAGTTTTGTCAGTCATTTTTCAGCTTTCCTGCACACTGACATGGCTAGCTGAAACACAATGAGCAGTGTGACCCTCGTGGGTGTTTCTGCTGACTCATCATGGCAGGGTGATGCCAACCCAGGCTGCCCTTTGCTGCTGCCCCTGGCTCCTAGTCAGGGTTACTCACATCAATGGGGGACTTGGAGTACTTCAGGATACCGTTGTCCAGAACAAAAAAGCGCTGTGGAGGGACAACAGAAAACACTGTGTTGGCGAATAGCAATGAATGTAATGCACCCTGTCTGAAGAAAATTGTGTTTGAAACTGTTAAACAACAAAGGCATTGATTTTAAGGAGTGAAGTTAATAGTGTTGTGTCTCACTTACCTTGTGCCAGCCTTTCAGAGGCCATTTTCGCTTCTTCAGCATGAAGCCCTCGTGTTTATCTGGCCTCTGGACGTTGCTCTGACCGATTTTCAGCCCCTCAATGATTTCCCAGCTGTCAGCCTCCTTGAGACGAATAAAAACACGGTACTGCATGAAAACTCCTCTGTTCACTTCTCCAGGGCTGGAGTATATTAGAAACTGCAACAGAACATAACTGAAATGCCCCCACATCCGCATCCTGCCCAAAAACCATTTCAAACTGATAAAAACAAGATACAACAGAAATACTACCAGTATACTACATTTACTCAAACTATGCATTTGGTCCCTACACAAATACTGTCCAATAGAGTAGGCTATCTTTCAGCACTCTCAGCAGTTCCACACCATTAGCTTTCCCTTACTCGGCTCTTCCTGATTCTGTTGGGTCTACAAATCAAAGCCTTCCTCTGGAGTGTGGGAGTCTGGGGACCATAGACTTTTGGTAGGGACAGGATAGGGTCAAGTGGGGATACATATGACACTACACCACTGTTCCACTGGTAGACCCAAACACAGGGAGGTCACTGGGAACACATAGGCTCAGAGAGCCAGCAGGTGTGCAGGGAACAGCTGGAAGGGGAGTAGTGTTGTGTTGCCCCCAACAGTGCTGACAGCCCTGTGGTGTGTGTGTATATAAGTGTGTATATATGTGAGTGTGTGTGTGTGTGTGTGTGTGTGTGTGTGTGTTTGTGTGTGCTGAAGCCTCACTAGACTCGATTATACAGTGAGACACTCAGACCTGAGGGGTAAAAAGGCCATGACCACACAGGGCAAAACAACAAACCATTGGCTGCTGCACTGCTTTGGATAATAATATGCTTACACAACCACAGCCATCCAAAGACCTAGTGATCCATCTGATATTAAGGTTGTTGTGACCCACTTAAACCACCATTGCAGCCTAGTAGAACTGGGGCATTCAAACCCCTCAATTTCAAAGTTCAACTTACCTTCAAAGACATCAAATCATAACACTAGAATAATTTTCATACTTGCCCGATTGCTGGATATGCAGAGGATTGGGTCATATCTACATCATCATAAATCATAAAATGTGTGCCTTCACACTTCAACACTGGAAGATGGACCTACAGTTTAGATCAATGTTTCTCCAATAACAATACAATGGCTCCCAGGTAGTGCTTACCAGACAATAAATAGCGACACATAGCCCATTCAACTTCCTGGGGTATTATTAGAAGGGTAATGGAGAACAATCAAGTCTACTAAAAGAGATCAATCAATACTTCACTGAATAAAGGATTGCTCACAGTGCATAAGAGGAAATCCAATTCACTTAGTTCAACATCCTCTGAAGATTCTAACCAACCAAGGATTAAATTATGTTCAAAGATTTAGGCTAATAGCTATGATATCCCCTGGATTTATCTTGTGACTGATTATGCAACTGATGTTACTTTTCTAAATCTTGCATGCATTACACACCCAGTGTGAAAATAGTATTTATTTATGCCTATCAAATGTCCAGGCTATTTATGTCTGTGTATGGATACTACCTACAGGTCTGTATCTACTGGGACTTCATGATCTCTACACTCACGAGACTCACATCCAATGCTGCACACTAGCATAGTACATTAGACCTCTAATACTGCCATCATGAATCAAACTATTACAGGTAAGGTCTCAAGGAGCAGGGAAAAGGACAAACACTCGTAAGGGACACCTTAGGGAGAATCTCTGCCTATAAATATAGAGACAACAGCCAGGTTCCTATAGCAGCTTTACCTGACACATGGGTTTCGCCCTGAGAGACTCCAAATGAACACCGAGGGAGAACAGCATAGAGGAGAGGAGGAGAGAGGAGAGGACACACTGGCAGAGCAGTGTAAGCAACTAGCATGGTGGTTGGGCGGCAGGTGGCCTAGAGGTTAGAGAGGCCGGCCAGCAATTGGAAGGTTGCTGGTTTGATCCCCACCCTAGGAGGGAGCCGGACGGATGTGAGCTGGTAACTGGAAGGTTACTGGCATCATATCTACCACTGCCGTTATGCCCTTGAGCAAGGCACTTAACCCCTAACTGCTCCAGCGGCGCCGAATATGGCTGCCCTGTGCCCAGAGCTCTGTTCTCCTTTGGGGGTGTGGTGTGTTCAGTGTGTGTGTTGTCTCAGGAGGGGTGTGCACGTGTCAAATTCCTACAATTGATGAGAATTGATTGCATGGCCAAATAAAGAGTCTTCTTCTTCTGGTGAAGTTAACTGTCCCTTCCCTCAGGGACATGCTGTTGCCAAAACTTACCTCTCAAACTCCACTATCTGCAGCCATTGAATTCCATTGAACTTTCATGGGATGAAAATACTGTCACCAGAATTTCAAATAACTAAATTCCAGCCCTAGCCGCAACACTTGAGCCCATGTTTGTATGCAGCAGAGTGTCGTATTTGCTTCCATAAGTAGTCAAGACTCCACTGCAGTCTCCACAGCAGGCAGCACAGTGAGGTTATGCTAATTGAAGTACCACAAGAAGCTTCTTCTGTGCTGATAAACATCATGCAGACAGCCTGAGAGCTAGGCTTTGATAATCACTGCCAGAGTGATTGTAATGACAGTCATTCCCTTCAGTCCTATGTTTGATTTATCATAAATCTGTGTGTAGGAGGGGCACAGGCTGCTGTGCTGATACAGTGTGTGGTAGAAATACTACCTCATGTAGCCTCAACATGATTGATTCAAAGCTCCGGAGGGGAGGAGAGGAGAGCACCACTTTAACTATGCTACCGGAGGGGGAAATCCTGACCTATAGTGGAATGTGTTCATACTGAGAGGATTGCTCAGAGTGAGGCCAGGTGGGACGGTGTTTGTCTGCTTGCTCTTTACTCCACTAACTGATAAGGTCAACAGATGGCAGCTTTACTTTTACCCCAAACATACGAAGACAGGCCAAGTCAGGCCAGGCCAGGCAGGTTGGTTACAATGGATTCTCTGTCAAGAGGAGGATCTTGGGGCCAAGTAACCCCTGTAGAAAACTGTAGTGTCATCTCTTTCGAGGTTCTCAGGCATCTTAACACCCATTAAACTGGATATAGTGAAATCCAGGGGGGAGAAAACAAGAGCTTTATTGGATATACTTCCTCACAGAGAAGGTGCCGAGATTTATTCCATTGTCAGCGCCGGTGGTTCATCACCCTTTCATCTCACATCAATGTGTTCCACCCATTACCATGAAAACCGCCTCTATCTGATCCGCAGTGGTTGATCATCATGTCATTGATTCCTCTACAGCCATAAATCCCGTCAGCTGTTATCAAAGGCCTCTACCTTATTCCACTGAAACATACAGTGAATAATCAATTTCAAATCTATTATTCTCACTGTCTATTTATCCATTATCTCAATGTCTAAGAATAATCTTATCTCACTGAAAAAATGACTGAGGTTATAGCATAAAGAAAAGGTTAATGTCATTATCTGGATGTGGATGTCTTGCTTGTGTGCTAAATCAGAGAGAGAAAGAGTGTGTGTGTGTGTGTGTGTGTGTGTGTGTGTGTGTGTGTGTGTGCGCATGCGTATGTATACTGCAGGTGGTGTCTCTAATTGCACTTCTGAGGGGTCTCCAGAGTGTTTAATGCACGTCAGCACAAGGGAAAGTGACAGTTATTGATCTGGGAATGGGGGCAGGATCTCATTAAGGCTTCCCCCACAAATAGCTCTCCCCTCACTTTCCCCTCACACTGAAACCCAGTCAAACCCACCAAGGTCTTTCCCCGAGGCTGTCTCTGCTGTTTCCCCTTCAGTCCCCAAGGAGGATGTAACCCTTCTACAGCAGTACACACACTCACGGGCACCGACATACACAATGAAACATATACTGCCCACACACACCCATGTCCACACTTGCACATGCGCACGCACACCACACGCATACATACATACACATACACACACAAAGTAGACAATGAGGCGGAAACACTGTGTTATCGACATCACCCTTCTGCTTGCAGTAATGCATCTCCATGGTGATGGCGACACTGAGCAAAGAGAGCTGTGCTGCAGCCTCAGTGTTCAGCACAAAGCCAATGAGGAGAAGGGATAAGCCTGTATTAATGAGTCACCCCACATGGTCCAATCCCAGCCTGAACACCTCTGTAGCTGTGTGTACAAGACAATTCACTAGTACCTAACTGAAGGCCTATCTACCAACAAATATAGTACAGCTATGAAATAGAACAGCAGTAACAGCACACTAGAACTATACCAATTAAAGTCTTGGTGCAATAGTGTCTGTCTGGAGGACAGAATAAGGTGAATCAATTGAACAAGGACTTAATTTGTGGCTAGCTTGTTACCTCCCTTGGTTGCAACTTTAATTAAACTCATTAAATAAGAGAAATAGGAATAGGGCATCAATATGGCGTTGAGATCAGAGCAAATTCAGGGAATAAAAGACTTCAGATCTCACAATAGAGCAGGAGAGGACTAGGAAGGGTTAAATCATCTCAAGCAGTCAGCCTGCTACTGTAAGTGTTCTGTACCGGCCCCATTTACCCACCAACTCCCCACAGCATTCCTTCTCCGAGAGCCATCTCCCATAGTTACGGGAAAGCAGCTCCTGCACAGCATACCAGAAGGTGCCACATGTTCATTGGAGCAACTAAGCCTTGGCTTCGCCCTCTCCCTCATGAATTATTCATGACAAGACCCACCATCGGAAAAGCTGTGATGTCAGAGATTCCATTGCAGTGTCCTGTTTCTCCGTGGCTACAGTGATATGGCAGATGATCAGTCCAAGGGGCAGGTGAAAAGCTTCACACACAGTCTACTGGGGCTAAGATTTAAGCCCCCTTAATCTGGGATGAAATAAGAACCCATCTAATTCACTGTTTACAATACCTCTTGAGGACATACATAGTAGTGGAAACAGCTAGGCTTCAATGACTTAACTGGGCTTTTCTCCAACAAACAGAAGGGTTTCCAAAAAACACCCAGGATGAGAATAGCTAATGTATTGTACTCGGATCCTAACATCATCATGGCGGTCCTTCTTAGTGACCTCCCTAACAGGGCCCTCAGTGAGTGAGCTGCTATTTCCAGACAGTTCCACTCTGTCTCTGTCTGCTCCAGTCCAGAGACAGTCTCAGGAGACAGGGCAGAGTGAATCACTCCAGCAGAGCACCGGGCCTCCTGTTCTGTTCTCAGATCAGTTGACTGTGTTGCTGCTACAGAGTACTGCTGCCAAGGACACCAACCTCAGACCAGCTACAGCAGCTGTGGTGCAACTACACCACTACATCAGCCTACTGAAGCCTGTCATGCACTGTTCCCAGATCAGCTGACAGTGGCGCTACGACTGTATAGGTTCTACAGTCCTGATGTACACTGTTCGCAGAGTGCGGTGCTGCTGTTGTATCTTACCTGCCGGCTGTCTCGCTGGGAGGAGGAGGAGGACGAGACGCTCTTGTGTGTTGGCGTTGAGGTCTTGTAGTGGACGGGCGTGGAGCACCTCTCCTCGGCGCTCATGGTGCGTCCCTGGGGGCCTCGCTGGTGGTGGTGGTGGTGGTGGTGGTGGGACATGGCTTCTCTCTCATCAGCTCCAGGCCTCCTGGGTAAAGAGCATTATCTGCGGCAGCTCCGCAGCACGCTTCCTCACGCTTTCTTACGACCACACGCCTCTCACCTACAGCAAGGGAGAGGAAACACACACATCAACCCCTCCTCTCAGTATGACTGTACTGTATCTACACTAGACGGTTCAACCCTGTTCTTCCCTGTTCTACATTTGCATTACTGAATAAGCCTTTCATTATGTTTGCGATGCGATAAGTGACCTAAGCCTTGCTCTACATATCCCTCTAGTCTCTCTTGCCAGACTCCAACCGTACCAGGTAAACCTTAGGCTACCAGTTACGCTGGATGGACTGTAGGTAAAGACTAGCATCACTCATATTTCACTCAGCAGTGCTATCTACTGTATAGCCTAAAACTGAACTCAGCCAGTGTAATAGGTTCTGCTTAGCATGTCTGGGATTGCTCATCGCCCCTCTCACAGACTGAGGGACACCCAATTTACATTTCTTGTCCACTCATAGCCTTGTTTATGATCTAGTATGGTTCTGTGGCCATATGTCCAGTTAATTTATTACCATAATCACCGTCTCCATAGCAAGGTGGTAGAAGCCATCCCACAGGACTGCATTGGCAATATAAATCCATTTACTTGTAATTACCATTATGATAATGGTGGCAATTAGGTGAAGATACCAAATCAATACAAGACACTGAGTCTACACTTGCAAGATCAGGAAAACAAACTGGAATGTAGGCTAGAGGATCCCAAACCTGAGTTGGAAGAAAGAGGTTAATTCTGAATGGATACTTTAACAGTGACTTCATAAACGTAACGTATAATCCATGAATAGTAATAGTTTCAAATCTGTAATTATTCATCCACTGTACTATATATGACTACAGAGATTCTACAGAAATGTGTCTAAACAGACCAACTAGTATTTTCAGCTAAGCAGACAAAGAGAAGGCTGCTACCTCGTCATCAGTCAGTCCATGTTTCCAGGCTGACACCTCAGTATTGTGTAATGTGCAGAGTCACCCTGCTCAGTATTGATCTAATGTACCCTGGGAGTCTGTTCAGGTTAATTGGACCCTGAAGACCACCGTAGCTGAATTTCTGAATTTCACGTTCTATTCCACAGCAGACACAACAGGAGGGAATTAAACCAAAAACCTGATAGATGACGGGTGGCAGGAATGACTGTCTGTGTAAATCGCCATGCTGATACAGTAGAAACCACGTGGCTTGTTTCCAAGTCCCACAGGGTATAATTAGTACCTGATCACCACTTTCTCTGCGGAACCTCCCTTTGCTACAGTCAACTGATCTTAGAGAAAAGCTGATTCAGAAGGACCCCCTGTTTCAACAACAGGATACATCTGCTACTACAAGCTCTCAAGCGCATGCGCAGAAGACATCCTTGAGCATAGCCGGCCCTTTGTGCACCACACACAATAAAGTATGCATGTTCTTTCTTCCTCTCTCTCTCTCACACACACACACACACACACACACATTTATAATTCAGATACATTCACCATGTCATCAGCTCTTCCCTCAGCCAACTCCTGTAGGAACTAAGCTAAGACAAACCCCACTCCGATATTACACATAATCAGCTGTCTGTCTATTTGTGTTTAGATTGAGTGGCGACAAGCTCCATACGCTGCCAGTATTGTGGGTGGCTCTCCTTCCTGGACTTGATTAGTCATGAGTTTAATCTTTTAAATCCTATCACTGTGATTATCGCCCCGGCACGGAGGAGAGGTCCTGCCATGTGGAGGATTGCAGAACAACAAGAACAGTTTAGTTTACAACTCTGACACATGTACACAACAACTAGCCTGCAACGGACAACTGTCTAGAAATGCCCTAGTCACTACTAAAATACCGGTGTAGGCTAATTCTTAGTCTAAATGATGGTAAATATGTGTTCATCATTTCAACTTCAGGGTTAGGGTGAGTTGAATGGACTAATGTGGTTCTGACAAGAGAAGTCAGCACTTCCTCTGTAGAACACTGATGAAAGGTGATTGGTGCATTCAGAAGGCTAGTTCTGTTATGTTTAGCTTGAGGGGAAGTGGGCCTCAAGTGGTGCTGTTGAATCAGCCCTATCTGTATCCTTGTGGCTCAACTTGAATGTACATACAATTTGCATGGCATTCTAAATCTTTAGGTCAATTCAGCAAAAAACATGGCCAGTTCATGTTTCTAGTTGCTAGCGACAGTAGTGTCTGTGGATTGTGCTCTTACGGGATAGTAGCCCATTCTGGGCTCCACTTGTCTGGGAGATGCTACTGCAGGGAGGGCATGACACTTGTGTCTGGCGTTCTGGTGACAGACTGAGACTCTTCTACTCTGGACATTTCCAAACACTGGCTTCAGGGCAGAGGTCAGAGTTCCTTAACTGAGGAAAAATTTCACCACACAAAGTCCATTGATTACACTGATTTCCTCTAACACACAGCACTTTGTGCTTCAGAATCTTAAATCCCAACCATAGCATTTCCTCACCAAAAGAATCTGCAGATGGATTATATATTATATATTCGGCTATTGAAACACAAAAAGAATGTAAGTAGCCGACTCTATAATGCTATAATAAATCAGATCCTTCAATAGAATTGATTAGAGTTGAACAATCTCTTTCCTATGCCATACAGAGGACACTAATAAATCAATGTAAATACCTTCCCCTCTCTCCAGCTGTTGAAAAGATGGTAGACTGTTTACTGAGGCTGCTCCAAAGATGTCACATTCAATAGGTCTATTATTAAATTGTGATCGTTAAAGACACTTAATGGGACAGATGTAATTACCCAAGACAGACACCCAAGGACAAAAGAAACACAAATGAAAGTGAATGATGCGGTGCTATGATGTTATTTGAATAAGATAAGCCAAATGCTTTGGTCAAAACAATAAGATTAGGAGCAACTTCATTAACATTGCACAAAGGTAATTGAACTGTCATTTCTGTACTATTCTATTCTACTATTAGTACTATTTTCAGTTATGGAAGGCCCAGCCAAAATCCATGTCATAGCCAACTGACAGTGAGATGGAGTACTGGACTTCATTATGGCAGTGGAACAAACACACACAGTCATGAGTCTCCCTGGGCCTGCTGACCCATTCATTCAACACTGACTGACTGACTGACTGACCGACACACACACACACACACACACACACACACACACACACACACACACACACACACACACACACACACACACACACACACACACACACACACACACACACACACACACACACACACACACACACACACACCCTGTGAACCTGCGGTACAGTAGTCTAATGGCTTTGTCATGGCACTCTAGGAAACCTCCCAATGCTGTTTTGTCTTCTGGCCTCAACATGACATAGTCTCTCTAAACTCCATGCCAATTGCCAAATTCACAGTATTGAGGTGTAGTGGGAGAGGCTAACAGTCTAACAGAGGAAGGCAAAGACTACATCCACTGGTCAGAGAGACTTTCTTCTTTTCAACATGTTATATCAAAACCTCTGTCCTTCAACTGCTCACTTCAAAGCGTATTCAACACGAAGAGAGACAGCATGTCACACGGTGCCTGAAAAAACCCTGTGCCGCAGCAAGTTACAGGGTCCTTGAAAAGGCTTAAATCTTTCCCCAACATGAGGCCACAGCCTCTCACCCCAATGATATTGTCAGGGCCACTTCCCCCTACCCCAGTGCTGTGGCAACAGTGAGTATTCAACGTGTGACTGTGTGTGGAGTGAGGACATGTGTGTTACATGCTGCACCAAAACCAACAGCACAAACAAACATTTCCTTTTCTTCTTTTTCATCCGAACAAAAGCAATTTCCTCCCCAAGGAGCAACTGTCCCTGAGTCCCTTAACACCAGTGCTTTGCGCCTTTTGAAAATACTGCAGTGCTGTTCTGAGTAAACTGCTTTCCCTCTTAAGGGAACAGTACTGCCGAAGAGGTTAAAGCAATTTCTATTGTCACTGGTCATCAGCTGGGAAGGTTTCAGAGGAAACCTGGTGAGTAAGCAACCTCTGAACAACATTTGCAAAATCACAGGTTTGCAGAAAAATACGACGCAAACCATTAATTCATTACACAAGACAATTTAAAACACAGAACAGAGGCTCTTACGGTACATTACATGTCATCTATTTACAAGGAAGGACAGGACAGGACAGAACATCATACTCATATTACATTACTTAATGAGCCAGATATACCTGTGTAATAGCAATAATGTGGATAGACTCTTATATGGTATAATTTTGTCCTATGGATGTGCCTTTCAATACACACAGGCTAAGTGAACAGCTAAGCAGAGGGCGTTGGGTTTTTTGGACCCGTTTTTTGGTCTTGGGTCTTCCATATTACAGTAAGCTTAAAGTTCACTTGGGCCTCCTCTGCTAAAATGACAAGGCAAGCAACTAGGCCCTCTCCTCCCCCCCATCTCATCACCACCAAAACGCCCTCTCAGCCCTATCATGCACATGAAACAAACTCAGTCCCATCTCAAACACGATTTCACGCTCCAGCAAAGCTACAGAATGTGAGACTCTGGAGTGTTTCCCTGATGCAAACCATCGATGTCTGTCTGTCTCTGCCACTGCCAGGGCATCACAACCTCTGCAGAATGCTGTACGTATATGTCATGTATCTATATGAGAGAACATTACCATTATGAGGTTGCAAACAGCTACACAATCAAAAGAAAGAGTTACTTGCACAATTAAAATAACCTAATTAGTGCCATCTGTGCAGACATCCGTTTCTTGACTTATCAAGGTTCATTAAATTGAACTCTGGAGACATTCAAGCCAGCCGGCAGATAAACAGTGAAGCATTAAAAACAAGCCGAGTAAACAACACTAATGATATGACGGGAAGGGGATAGAAAGGCTTACATATCATTATTAGTGACCTTTGCTTGTTATTTGTGTTTGCATTAGTGGAACACATCTGAGTCATTGTACTGGACAAGTGGCATTGTAATCATCAAGGGATGCACAAATGACTAGGTGGAAATCTTCCTCCGTTCATTGGACAGCACATGCCAGCCAAGCTTTGAAAATGTTATGTAGAATGAAAGACAGCGTGCAAATATGTCATTATAAAAACCCATGCATTTAAGAGTTGTAGGCTAGAGTAGGCTATAGGCCTATCAGATGCCTAACATGTGGATATTTGTGTGCAAATGAGGGTGTAGGCCAACTATGGCTAATATACAGTGCAAGATATTAACTTGTCCACTTCAGTTCAGTGAGTGCAATGGAATCAGTGCATGTTTATTAAGTGGTAAATAACACCTCAATATGTGTGATATCCTTTCCCTGTCTCAGTCAGAACCACTACTGAGCTTTTTTCAAAGTTGGCTGACAGGAATGTCTGCCAGCCAACCAGGCAAAAGCTCTATTCTCCCTGTCAATAGACTGCCATAGAGAGAGGAGAAAGACCAAACATACCAGAGAGCTGGATAACCGTATGACAAGAGGCCTTGTTGACCATCTAGTAGGACAGGCCTGGTTAACAGTAGATTCCTTGAGTGAAATATTTGCAAAGGAAAGCTGTATTTAGGAAAGCTGTATGTACACAGTCCTGTATTCTTCTGCTCCTTCTTTTGAGACTGCGGCTGCCAATTTGCAGTCTGACTTTAACTCATTGCAGCATGCCCTCATCGACTTGAAACTACTTTTAATGCAAACAAAACTAAGGCAATGACATTTGCACCTAGTAATACCGAGGTTGCTTCCTTTTCTGTTAACACCCTTGAAAGTGTTGGTATTGAGGTATTGTATCATATTGGAACTCTAACTAAGAAACTCAAGTTCACGCTGTTTTTTTAAATATAGATTAAAGTCACGTTTCTCACCATCTTCTCGTAAACAACTGGTTACAGGCCTAATCCTGTCTCAGCTAGACTATGGTGACACCATTTACAGACTTGCTTGTCCTACTGCTTTGTCCAAACTCGACCCACTTTATCATGCTGCTTTGAGGTATATTTCAAATTCAGGCTACAGGATTCATCACTGCACATTGTACAATCTGGTCGGATGGTCTTCACTTGCTATGCGTAGGATGCAGCACTGGTATATTTTAATGTATAAGGCCATTCTAGGCAGGTTACCCACATACATAAGCTCTAAATTCATATTCGTATAAAACACTTACAATCTTACAATAATTGGCTACGCTTAAATGTGCCACCTGTGCGGACTGAGGCTGGAAAAAGGAGTTTATTTTATTGTGGTCTTGGAATGACCTGCAGGCCAGACTTAATCTACACTTCCTCATCTCCCTAACCAGTTTTAAACAAAAGCTAACAGATGTCTTTACCACAAACTGCCCCTGCTACAATGCAAAACAATTTGTCATGTCTTGATCCCTACTTGTCTGCATGTGTTACACAGTATTTGTGTATATACAACCTTTTCCGTTGATGTGTGGATAGTAGCTTTTACTTTGTATTACATTGTATCATATTGTATGTATTGTATTGTATATTATTGTCATGTAATCGATGTGTAACTTTGCTGCCTTCTTGACCAGGTCTCCCTCGTAAAAGAGATTTTATCTCAATTAGTTTTTTATCCTGGTTAAATAAAGGTTAAATAAATGTATGTCAACAAAAACACATTGAACTGTGTGACTTCAACCAGTGCCTGTCTATCTACTGTTACTGTCTATCATGATGTCAGAAGCAGTTCTCCATCTCTAACCCAGTTGAAATCCTTGGATTAAAATACGTTTTCTGTCCCCATTATATTTGGAAGTGGATGAGTTGGCTCACTTAGAATAGCCATTCCATCCAAGTGCCCTGCGGTTCCAGCACGTTAAGCTGCTTAAAACCATAACCAAACGAACCAGGGATACTGTATTGATACAAGAGGACAACAAGTCTGTTGCCTTCTCTATTCTGGTTACATCATTGTTATAGAGTGATCTAAATAGGCATGCAACACCTCTGCTCAAATCAGCATAAAGTAACAGCAACAAAAACAGCAGATACATGGAAATCATGCTCTTGCAGAGTGGACCCAGATGTTTCATAGATGATCACTCCACTTAATCACTCACTCACTCCCACACACACACACACACACACACACACACACACACTTACATATTAATTTACCGATGCAGGGAAAGAGAGTGTTTACATTGTTTACATTGTTTTAATGACAGGCACATTTGCGTTACACGCACCACCTAGTCAACATCACAGCATTATTGACCAGTCTGCTGCTCCAAGGGTGCTGATCACCCTTTCTGTTGCATAATTAAAGAAGCAGGGCAACAATAGAGACTTGCATCTCTAGATTACATTACAACAAGAACACATAGGGGTTTTGTATCTGAGGAGAACTGTGTTCTAAGATTATTAACTGGGTGATAATGCATAATGATTGGGGGGCACCTTTTATGTAGTAGGCTACATTCTCTATGTGTGTGTAATGATGATATCTACATTGTATCTAGTTGAACTTCAACTAGCATGTCACACTCACTGAGCAAATGCTATTTCAAATTCATTAAAGTAAAGCAGTTAAAAATTGGTAGACATGACAGTCATGTATCTTCGTGACTAAACCCTCTCTCTGACTTCACAAGAATAGATAGCCTACAGAGAGGAACAAAATGGTGTATCAACAGAGTACACTGCTACACCTGGAATGCTATAGGCTACTCCAAACAGTGGATGGACTGAATGGTAAATAGATTTGCCATCTCATTAAATCTGGTATTAATCAAAGTCCATGAGCTCTTCTGCAAAGTATGTTAATTGAGTAATTAAATCACAGTTAGTAAGTACCGAATATGAGTCACGATTCTCCATCAGATCAGTCACCAACAAGACTTATTTGTTGGTTTAAAGGGGAAGCCATTCTATGGCTCTGTGTGAGTGAAGATAAGGCATTGGGGCAATTCCACGGTAACAGACTGACTGCTGGGACTCCAAACAAAAACTCTTGATAACAAACCCAAAAATATCTGGTTTGGTTGTTGAGCTACAGTAAGTGAAGTAGATTTACATCAGGTAACAGAATGACTCTGTTACTCTGATGTTATTCTGTGAAATGTAGCTGAAAAACTAAGGTTGAAATATACAATAGACATAGGGTAGAGGATATATATATATAACATTAGAAAGGGTAATTTGATAAAACTCACAAAACACAAGAAACATAAATCTGCATTTGAAACTCTCATTTATGTTATTTAAATTAATACATTTGTGGTTCTCAATGTATTTTTCTTCACTATAACAAAAAAAAAAGAGTCACTTTTGGCACCAACAAAAAAAATACATGTTGGCAAATGTCATGTGCAGACACACACAGACACACCCAATCTGGTCCTAGTTTGCTTCAGAGATCCCCACTGCAAAATGAAAAAGTTATTTACAATTATTCTCTGGAACCAGTGTTGGAAGGACCCTAAGAATCTGTCGTAGTGACACCACACCATGCGCTCTTTATAATGAAGACAAATACCTTGCTGTCCTTATTGTAGAAGGGTGCAACATGTATAGTATGCCATCGTTCTCAGTGGCAGTTACCTGGCTAAATACTGAACATATTTGTGTGATTTGCTGGCTTTGCTTTCCCCAATGTACTCAATAACAATGAAGTCTAATTTTTTTGGAGCAAGAGTTGAGGATGTTGATGTGGTTGTTGGTGAGGATGATGCAGATGTTTGTAACTACAGTACTACTGTATGATATCCCGCTGTCCCTGATGAAGAACCCTTTTGGAGCTGTTCCATGTAGAACCCTTTGTGAGAAGGGTTCTAAATGGTACTCCCACAGGGACAGCCAAAGAACCCTTTTTAAATGATGTACAACCTGTACAAAAAGTTAATGTAGCCAATTCAATTTTAGTAGTTTTGTTACCGAGGCAGTTACTGTTACTGAGGCAGAGAAATTTGAAAATATTTTATACTTTTTTTGTAAAGAGATTTGGTAACAGAATAACCTGGAGACTGGGCAATGATTCTTCAACTTACAGAAGCCAAAACTTCTTTCTGCAAATGACCAGGGTCTGGGATTGACCAGGGTCTATACTTGAACATTAATTAGGTTTGACATTTTTTTCTAAACACCTTTAAAAGACATTTTCTGGTAGATGTTATCTTAAGACTATTTTCCATATGTTGGACCAGAAGTCAAAGTTTTTGCTTATCCCAATTTTTACGATGTAAAATGGTTGAAAAATGTATTTCTGACTTAATTTCCCCAAAATATAAACTCTTAGCTTTCATTTGACATCCGATTTGATATGCTCTGATGAATTTCACATTATGGTCCTCATGGGTCCTTTTACACAGAACTGCCCATAGCCTAATCTCTACATGCAAGGCTTCAGGATGAAATGAGGACACTTTCAGCAGGAGGGCTCTTCAGTCCTAAATCTGAAAATCAATGACGACTGTTGATTAAAGCAGAGTCTGTTCAGGGATGGGGATGCCAATGACACATGGCAACAATCCATCTGTGAATTCCTTCAGGATGTTCTATCCCGATAATTTGAGTCTATTTTAAATCACACTGCAATGTCACTGTCTGACCTTGATTTCAGAAAGTCAAGGAAGCACCACTACAGAAAATTCCCTGATGGGATGGTGAACTTCAGTTTTCACTAATCCAGACTTGTGTTTACGTAGGAGGAGGAGGTCCTGTGTAGACTACAAGCCACAAGCTGATCAATGATCACAACAGGCACATGAAAATGACAGTTGAAAATCAAAATAGTAAGAAATAATGCACATAAACCAAATGTAATCAACAGAGCAGAGTGGAGGCAGTGAGGGAACTTTCAGACGTATTGATCTTACTCTGACTGAGCACAGCCATTTTCGAAAGATTGCATAATTGTATTTATACATTTATAGAGTAGATTTAGCTACACGAGGCCCATTTCAAATGCTTAAGTGTAAAGGCTGTCATCCCTCTCTCAGGTATCCATTGGTCAGGAAGGGAACAACAATAGCCTAGTGTCTGAGGATGATGCTGCTTATCACTTGACTGGGTACATCAACATTTTTAACCATTTATTTTATATAAGGTGTGCAATAATTACGAAACATACAGATTAAGTGTACCAACAAATGCTTTTGTAAAGGAAACAACACTGCTTACCGTGGGCTCGTTGTACTGACCATGTCTTTACAATTCTTGGCGCAGGAAAATAAATGACACGACTTCTACACAATGGTCAGAAATACCCGGTTCCTTCTTCAGAGACAGATTACGTTCGGAGAGTCCACATTGAATACCATTGTTATTGATGTGGAGATGATGGAGGTTTGAACATAAGCAATGGAAAGTCAAAAAGTGCTGTGTATGCCCGTTTTCTTCTTGAATGCAGTTTGACGGATGCTCAACAACGCTCCTCCCTGCAGCAAGGATGACTTACGGCGGGAAGAAATGGCCGGAATGGATCACTGAAAGAATGGGAGAATCATCACGGCTTTCGCAAAACAAGGCACCGGACTAACACCATCACTAGCTCGTACGAAGGCTGTTTCACAAATTAGGGTCATGTCATCATTGTCCCCCATGATGAAATAGGGGATGGGAATGTGGATCTGTATCCGTCCGTTCGTATGTTCGTATGTCATACGCGATATCTAAGACACCATTGGGACAATTCTGACGAAACTTGGGTGAATGATGCGGCTTGTCAGAGATCCACGAGGTGAAGGAAAATGTGTTATTTTCAAATTTCAGATTGCCTTGCCTGTCTTGTTTCAAATTATCCATGATGGGCTCTTTTAACACAGCCTGCCTAATGTACAATGTTTTGAGAAACAACCTATTATTCATAAAAATCTTACTGTTATAATGTGTAGATAATACCAAAATGTACTACAGTATATCTCACATGCACTCTCAACAGAGGGTCAAACTCTCCGCTTTCAAGAATAAGATTGCCATCTAGTGGCTGCAATTAAGCAGAGCCATGAACAAAGAAAAGAAAAGCATATAGTTCAACAAGAGGCAAATAGCCTTCAGGGTGCATACAGGTCCTAAGTAATCCAAAAGAACTGAGCAGCTCTACAAATGTGTGACTGGAATATGACTTTATGAACAGACATCACCAACATACATTTATTTATATATTTATTTAGTTATACTTTTTTTTTTAAGTCATCATACATTTACTTCTTCTGGATGATGTCCTCATAGCTCAGACTGTCAAGAATGCATACAGGATTTTCAAAAAAGTGTTGGCTTACTCCTGCCAAGGTGTTATGGGCCAAACATGTATTTGTGTATTTGTATTAGGCACTGTAATATTTATGGTAAACATACCGGTAATGTTTATTGTTATGTTTATTATGAATACTTCCAAGTGTGCAAGCTTTTTGGTTTGTTTATAACACTGAGGGTCATAACTCAGTCTCAAAGTTCTCACCAAGTGCCACGCAGATTGAGACTTGAAGACTTGAGCACATTGGTCCAACCCTGAAGTCTGCTGAATGACCTGCTGTTATCAAAGGCTACCCTTAGATAGAGTTTTAAGAGGGAAAAGTCTGAGCCACTAGTCATAGTCTTTATTGTTTCAATCAGTGAATTGTATTTTGCAAGATATGTCCTATATGACATGGCCTACCCATAGGTTTCACACTGTGTAATGTCAGTCAATTAAGGTCATCCTCAGGGTATTCAAGCCTGACCTTTGATTCACTGATCTTATTCTTAGACCCTTGAACTCTAGCCCTTCCCTTCTAGTTTAAGCACAAGTTTGGACCCCAGATCATAGCCTTTCTAAAGATAGCTTGAACCACTCTCAACTCCATTTAGTAATTGCCTGAATACAGTATATGCCCTATCACCCACAAACCTTCACAGCACTATAACCTAGTAATAATAACTATATATAACCTAGTAATGATAATAACAGCTTCATTCAATGTTTGTTTCAAAATAATATAATATAATTATAATGAATAATATAAAATAATAATATACATTAGCAGGGGCAGGGAAGAGAGAAACAGGGAAAGAGAAATTCAAAGAGAAAGAGAAGAAATTCACACATAAGCTAAATACATTTTGGTGGATGTTACTGATAAAAACACATACATTGGGACTGACCAAAGATGTTCCAAACTCTCTTAAACAATAGAAACATTGAATTAAAGTACCAAAGTCACTGTCTGTAGCTATGAGGTTGTGTTATGTGGTGATGTTTATGTTGGTTCAGTCATGTTGAAGGTAGGCCTACATCTCTGTGGGAACAAAACTCAGAACGTGTGCAACAAAACTGGATTGGTTTCTCATGAGGTGCTCAGAAACTAGTTGGCACATGTCTGAGTCTATATTTTGTTTTACTTCATGCTCCTCTCCATGGTGAATCATTAAGTTTAGGTTTATATATATTTTTTTTTTTAAAGTTTAGATGGCAGGCACCTTTGATTTCAAATTGGTGTTATAGATTATGATTGTGATTATGTTCATTACCTGGAGTTGAGTTGCCCTGTAGTTATGGTACTGTCAAATACATCTCTGTGACTGTCAAACAACTTAGGTCATGTAATGTGTTAAGAATAATTTTCTGTAGGTTCACAAACCAGGTCCTTACAGATCTTGTCTTCATAAGTTGTGGAACAGTTTACAAGGCATTCCCTCTTCCATGTTGTCTACATAAAAAGACTGTGCGAGTAACCATTTTGTGACATCACTGCAAGGTGACCTCCAAACCCTTGCATTGGTGACCTCTCTGTAGGGTGCATTATGATGTTCTGACCACAACTCTGCCAATCTGCAAGGTGAAATATTACATTGCACAACACCAGATACTTTGTTTCATGTCTGTTAATGCGTTACAATTTCAACACCGTAAAGAAGGACTCTAGGAATCTCTCAAAGGTCAGTATAAGCTTCCCTATATTCACTTCCCATTTCCTTCTTTGACCCCTCCTCGAGCAATCTCGAACATTCCCAACAGTCTGATGACATCTTGGAGAGTAACGATATTATGATTTTTTTAACTTGGTAGCGTAACAATATATATAACAAAAAGTGTGTAAAATGTTATGAGATTTGATAACTTTTACAATTTATTTTCAGGTCCTAATTTGGTGATCTGGACAGCGTACGTCATCATGATGATGATGAAACAGAGCATGTGACAGCCGGGAATGACGTTTTAAACTGGAGTAACTTTCAAGTGACAAGGAAAAGAGGCACTTCCATTTAGCTACCGGCGAGGAGACAGCAAGTCAGACGGATTAAAACTATAAAAAAGGGAACAATATTTTGGATTATAAAGCTGAACAGGTACGAATTTGATATATAAACGTGTACAACGTGGAGTTACACGTTTGGGTGTGAGTTGTAAGATTTTACTTCGAGTTAAAAGTTTGCCTCACCTCACTGTCCTCAGATGGTCGTGCCGGGCCGGCACATGAAACGTGGTAGCTAGCTAGTATCTTAAGTGAAGCCAAGGAAGCTAAACATTCGCGAGGGAATTCTATATTCTTCCGGCCATTTAGCTAATATTCAATATGTTTTGTATTACTACTCGCTTGACCATGTTAGTCAAAGACTTTAGTACGTAACATTCGTCAGCTAACTTACTATATTTCAAGAAGAAATGCTTGCCAGACATGCCAGATAAACCAGCAATGTCTGATATGTGGTTAGTTGTAGCCACCTTGGTAGAAGTAGTAACGCGATTGAATTTTTTGAAGCATTGTCCTGTCACGTGCTTAGCTAGCTAGCTGCCAGGTATGCGCTTTTAACTGCCAGGTATGCGCTATTTAACTGCCAGGTAGGCGCTAGCTAGTTAGCTGAATTGCTAGCACTGCATTGTTGCAAGTGTGATTTGCCCAACATCAAAACGCCCCTGGTGGCGGAATGGGTGTACATCCGTAAATCCAGGAACAGAATGTAATTGGGTATATTAACAGGTTTTATTGTATACCTATACTCACTTATGGGAAACGATGACATCATGGATTTTGCCGAAACTGGACACGTGTGAACCACCTATTCTCTTTTTGGATAGCTATACAAGTGTTGATATAGTATTCTATTTTCTTACAGAAAGAATGGGTGACATTGCCAAAGGAAAGAAGGCGTTTGTCCAGAAGTGTGCTCAGTGCCATACTGTTGAGAATGGAGGAAAGCACAAGGTTGGCCCAAACCTCTGGGGCCTGTTTGGACGCAAGACTGGACAGGCTGAAGGCTTTTCCTACACAGATGCCAACAAAGCGAAAGGTAATTGAGCCTGTCTTGTACCATTTTTATATGGTATATTTTGTGCAAAAGGGACAAAAAATAAATGTATGCATTCATACCCTGAACTATCCTTCTTCTGATTTCAGGTATTGTTTGGGGAGATGCTACACTCCTGACGTACTTGGAGAACCCCAAGAAATACATTCCAGGAACAAAGATGATCTTTGCTGGCATCAAGAAGAAAGGCGAACGCGTAGATCTCATAGCATATTTGAAGTCGGCAACTTCATAGGCAACACAGTCTGTGATGTTCAGTGTCTTACATTTTTGTCTTATGTCATTAAATGTTCAGAGGAGAAGAGATCTTTCAGGTAGCTAATATTCCACATTCTTAGAATTTTAACAATTATGCCTTACTGTTGTGCCAGACTGAGATGTTGCAGCTGAATTTTGCATGATCAGTGGCTATATTTATCAAAGCTGCATCTCTTTGATATGTTCCTCCATCTTGATGGTGTAAATTATATCCCCTGGTTTAACAGGTACTATATATATATAAGTTATTGAAACACAGACTGTATGTTTTCCAGAATGTATTGAGTGAAACTGTGGAATATTTGTTATGAATTGATTCAATGTATTAATTACAGAAGTTGAATGGTTACTGATCTTATACTGTCATGGCTGATCCAAACAAGACATCCGATTTGTAATTGTCTTTTAATCTTTATGGTTTACCTTGAAAGTTCTGTCTCTGCTCCAGACCATGGTAATGTTGTGACCTGTGAAAACCTCATGCTATGGATATCTTAATTGAATTTGAAATAATTGAGTTTTCAATTGAATACAATAAATCACATGCTTAACTTGTTAATCTTGTCTTGGTGTTATATTATCAGCTACCTCTTGTCACATACATTTGAGTTATTCAGCAGTTGCAGTTGTTGGTAATGTTTCCTCAGTGTTGCTAACCCTCTGGCTATGGGTTGTATGTATGCAGTTGCATGTTTCGCCAGCTGACAGAAGTAGGTTATACACAGTTTTTTTTAGGAAGTAGGTCATTCTTAGAGGATAGATGAAAGGTCACCCCTGTCAGTGTCTTTCAACTTATTGAAATAGAAATCATGTTTAAAATATTTAATTTCCCAACCTAGTGTAAAAGTATAGTTGCTTGATTATTTTAAACTATACTACGTGGAAGCGAGTAGGCCTATAGGAGGGAATGTGGAATGTTGCTCATATTAGCCAGATGTACTAGTGCGGTACAGTAGCCAGTAAACATGGTAGAAGGGCCATGTTTTTAGACAGCATTAAGATCATATTGGAGTACAGCTCCCTCTAGAGGAGATGTCGTAGCTATAATTTACGCAACATACTGTAACTTTTGTAGGTGAAGAACATTATGGCAATTGAGCTGCTGCTGCTTTGACTTCAATAAAAGTGCATTGACGATCATGTCTGTTAGCACTATACAAGCATGTGTTGATTAAACTAAAGCCAGACAGCCATTTGATGCTCTTAGAGATCCTGAGATTAATCTGTGTGTGTGTGTGTGTGTGTGTGTGTGTGTGTGTGTGTGTGAGAGAGAGAGAGAGAGAGAGAGAGAGAGAGAGAGAGAGAGACTATGGAGGACTAGTCTACCTGAATAAATTGTAAGACAAAAGAGAAGCGCTTTTCCAGCACCATCAATTCCCACCAGAGGCCACTATTATCACACGGTGTATGAGGCTGCTGTATATAGTCGAGTAAGATTGTACTATGATGTGCCTTATATGGTGGAAATGAATTCGACAGGCAATTATTTCACGCTTGCAATATTGATTTATAAACATATCATTGCTGACTAATGGATCTCTTGAATTGTGCAGATATGGGATATTTAATATTATTCCCAATGATATTTAATATCTATCAATTTAGCTCACGAAACGGTAGACGTTTTTAAAAGTTGCAAACCTTCTCTTACCGTGCAGTTTCGATATGCCTATGTGAATGCGTTCATATGACGAAGTCGGGTGTCGAGCGGATCCAACCTTAGCCATAGCCAACGTCATTTGCGCGCAGGAGATGCACGCTGGTGGTGATGCGCGGAGCCACTGACAGTGTACCCTGTAATATGAGGAACACCCGAAGTGCGTGAGTGTATCATTAATTGCATTCAATCCTTGATTCATCCAATTGAGTTAGCTTATATGATTTGAAATAGGTGTAATTCTGATTTTGGAAATACATCGTTGCGCACGATGTCTCCATCCTAATTGCGTAGCCTACGCGACTCAAGATGAAGAGCTCCAGCAGAGTTTCGCTCGGAATGGATTGTTGGAAGTTGTGGTTACAATGGTTTCTTTACTTGTGATACTCAGATAAACATTATAAATGACATTTCCCTGTGCAATTCTAAGGATTTGGTTTACTGAGGACAATCATAAGATCAGACATGGCAGTGTCGAATATGGTCTTCTCTGACGTAGAAAGTTTTTTGGACAAGCATCCCGAGTTGTTTGAGGACTACCTGAACCGAAAAGGGAAGCATAGTATGGTGGAAAAATGGCTCAAGAATCACCAGGCCAGTAAAACACCAGTAAGTATCCCCGCAGAGCCGGAGAAGACAAATGCCTGTAAGGACAGTTGGGCGAGCAAAGGCGATGGTCTGCACAGGCGAGCCTCACAGAAGGAACTGCGGAAAACGTTCGCCAGGTCCAAGGCTATCAATGCGAACAGGACATATGATGAGCAGGTCAATTACCGGGCTCAGGAGCCGCTGACAAGTATGAGAAGGAGAGCTCTGCTGAGGAAAGCCAGCTCTCTGCCTCCAACCACTGCCCACATCCTGAGCGCGCTCCTGGAGTCACGAGTGAACATACCCCAGTACCCATCCACTGCTGTTGATTTCAAATATTATCTTAAAGAACACAACGAAAGAGAGTTTTTCCTGGAACTGGTAAAAGACATATCTAACGACTTGGATATAACTAGCCTCAGCTACAAAATCCTGGTTTTTGTATGTATTATGGTCGATGCAGACCGCTGTTCCTTATTCTTAGTGGAGGGCACAGCTAATAAGAAGACATTGGTATCAAAATTCTTTGATGTTCATGCAGGTATCACAATTTTACCCTCTCTACGTAACTCGGATGAAGTTCAGGTTCCATGGGGGAAAGGGATCATTGGATATGTTGCTGAGCATGGAGAGACCGTCAATATCCCCGATGCCTATCAGGTGTGTGTGTGTGTGTGTGTGTGTGTGTGTGTGTGTGTGTGTGTGTGTGTGTGTGTGTGTGTGTGTGAGAGAGAGAGAGAGAGAGAGAGAGAGAGAGAGGGAGACACACAGAGAGAGAGAGATGGAGATTCAGTCAGACTGTTTTGATTTGATAAAAGTACCATAGTCCCCTGAATCAGTTACAATCATACACACACCACCCTCACACAAATAAAGGTTTTATGATCCCAATACGGAACAGAAGATCAGAAGATCAGAAGTTCATTCGTATAAATTAGCATATCCCTAGCTTTGATTCAAAAGATTGTTCGTGCTAGATGAATATCCATCCATTTCAATTATGATATTGTATAGCCTATATATTATTGCAACAGTACATTCCAACTCCACATAAGTTAAATTACAATATACAAATATATTATATGCAATATAATATTATAAGTTAAAAGAGGAAATGATGATCAATGTCACAGTGGTTATAAGTAGGCTACAGTAGATAATATTCAGAATTTAAAAGCATAATTTCGTAAATCAAGTTTCTTTCATATGATTTTAGGACAAGAGCAATGGAATGAAAGAGCTATTTTGTCCCTCAATAGCGACACCAGATTTCCCATCTCCTCTCCAGTGTTCCCCATTGGCATAATATTGTAGCACACTTAGTGCTTAGTTCTCCACTGATATGCAAGCAAGCACAATCTCTGTTTGCCCCACAGGCAGTGCTATTTCATTTATTATGGTTTGATTAGTCAACAGAAATTGGTCTCACAGCAGACATTCTCTGCTGTAAAGAAATTATTTCATTTTGACCAAATTAAGGTATTTTAATAACAAAGTGTGTGTTTGTGGTGCCACTGAATCTATGAAGCTAGTTGCACCAGAGATGACAGTGGAGTGGACTACTGTCAAGCTCCAAGGACCTCATGTTGTTGTTATTGACTGAGCAGTTAGTCGCCTTGATCAACTGATGCACAACCCAGTCTTCAAACAACAGATGCACAACTCATACACAGACTTGCAATCTGTGTTTAAAAAATGTGATTGTGTAACGAAGTAAACACTTTTGTTAGGCTTTTGCCATTCAAAGATTTATTAATGAAGACCGTAAAAGCAATATTTTAAAGTTAGATGTAAAATATCACATTAATTTTCAAACTAGCATTCATATTGTGCATTTATGTTAATCCATCTTCCATTCATTGCAGGACCGTCGTTTCAGTGAGGAAATTGACAAGCTGACAGGGTACAAGACCAAGTCACTCCTGTGCATGCCCATTCACAACAGTGACGGGGAGATCATCGGAGTCGCTCAGGCCATCAACAAAAGCCCAGGAGGGGCTCTCTTCACTGAGGATGATGAGAAGGTAACAGCAGTTTGTAAACAAATCTATAGAGATATGATGAGTTCCATTATCAATACTCAGTTGTGAGCGGCCATAACAGAGGTTGTTAATGAGAGAATGCCAGTTGCTTGCTGAAGTAGTCGTTGATTGTCTTTCTCGTTATGTCACACATTCTAATTTAGTAAATATCCACTTATTCTGAGTCCACACATGAAGTATACAATTACATGTTAGAACTGGATGTCTAGCTCCTGTTTAAAATGGTACGCCTCCATTTTCTATGCAACATCCCATATCCTTTTTATAGCATCCCAGAACCAATTAGTTCAATGAGGTACAAACCAAAGAGAAGTGATATCTGAACCGTGTTATTAAGGCCACTTATAGAGACCATAGACTATTGCTCATATGTGAATCACTTGATATGAACTGAGAAATGCATCAAAGCCATCCAGGCCACACATTTTGTACTTTCTTAATCAAGCTGTTGTCCAGCTGTTGAAATATAATGAAGTGGAATGAATATACGTAGACCTTTATTATGATTTTAAAATACGGATCTATGCATTTCAGGCTGGGATAAAAGTTTTCTAGTTCAAGCAAATGGCTAGGATTAAAATAACAGCTCAATCCTTCACCCTCATCATACTGGAGTTAAATTGGCGCATTTTCTCAGTGCGGTCAATAGCTGTTGTTTGGCAAGGGTTGCAGGGGTGTCATCCTCATGACGTTCCACGTTGTAAAGCACTGGAGTCTGTGATTGGTCATGTGTTTTATAATTACCTGAGAATTAATGTCTGTGTGCAAAACTAATTGGTTTCCTGGTGATTTATCTGACAGAAAGGAGACTTGGCCTGCCATGCTTTTATTAAAATGAAGCAAAACAGTCTTTCATTAACTTGCATGACAAGACAAATTGACGGAAGTGTTTATAAATAGAACGTAGTCAGTTTTGCAGTATTTAGTGACACTGAAGTAATCCAAATATCAATGACAGCTGGCCACTTGTGCTCATTGAATGTGGAAATTAAATAGCTACAGTACAGAGGTACACTGCCCCCTACTACTGATGGCATTCACAGTGAAATTATATGAAATTAAAAATCATCACACTAATATTCATTTACACTAATATTTGTCACTACGTTGTCCAGAGGTACATGCTGTATATCCCAAAGTGAATTACCACCGGGGTGATAGCAAGTTGTTTGTGGACACACATAGGCGTTGGGAGTGTTACTGGTTTGTCTTGACATTGTGAATTGGCTCAAGCTGTAAGCAGATAAGCCGAGCTGGCATTTGCGACGAAGACAAAGACACAAACGTCTCTCTGTGAATGAAAATAATAAGCCAAAGCAGTGGGCGGGGGGCTGGCATTGATCTTTCTGATGGGGATCTGCTGATGCCTAATGAGCTATTATTTGGCACAGTTACTCATTTAGCTCACTACACAGTCTCAGAGAGGCATAACGAGCACTGCTATACTTACGCACTTCAAACCCTTCCACAGCCAGGCAGTCCTGTGATGTGTCTGAAAGTTATGCAATGTAGGGGCAGATTTTCAAGGCTCACGCTGTCTTGTTTCATCAATACATGTTTTTAACCCTGGTGGATCTGGAAAGAAATCACTGTGAGAGAAAATGTGAAGGAATTTCTCAAAAGAAAATATATATATATATTGACATGATAGCATCACGCAGTTTCTGCAGATTTGTTGGCTGCACATCCATGATGCGAATCTCCCGCACATCCCAAAGGTGCTCTATTGGATTGAGATCTGGTGACTGTGGAGGCCATTGGAGTACAGTGAACTCATTGTCATGTTCAAGAAACCAGTTTCAGATGATGTGAGCTTTGTGACATGGCGCGTTATCCTGCTGGAAGTAGCCATCAGAAGATGGGTACACTGTGGTCATAAAGGGATGGACATAGTCAGCAACAATACTCAGGTAGGCTGTGGCGTTTAAACGATGCTAAATTGGTACCAGGAAAATATTCTGACCCTACCATCTGAATGTCGCAGCAGAAATCAAGACTCATCAGACCAGGCAATGCTCTTCCAATCTTCTATTGTCCAATTTTGGTGAGCTCGTGTGAATTGTAGCCTCAGTTTCCTGTTCTTAACTGACAGGAGTGGCACCCGGTGTGGTCTTCTGCTGCTGTAGCCCATCTGCTCCAAGGTTCGACGTGTTGTGCGTTCAGAGATGGTCTTCTGCATACCTTGGTTGTAACAAGTGGTTATTTGAGTTACTGTTGCCTTTCTATCATCTCAAACCAGTCTGGCCATTCTCCTCTGACCTCTGGCATCAACAAGGCATTTTCATCCAGAGAACTGCTGCTCACTGGATATTTTTTCTTTTTCGGACCATTCTCTGTAAACCCTAGAGATGGTTGTGCGTGAAAATCCCAGTATATCAGCAGTTCCTGAAATACTCAGACCAGCCCGTCTGGCACCAACAAACATGCTATGTTCAAAGTCGCTTAAATCACCTTTCTTCCCCATTCTGATGCTCGGTTTGAACTTCAGCAGGTTGTCTTAACCATGTCTACATGCCTAAATGCATTGAGTTGCTGCCATGTGATTGGCTGATTAGATATTTGCGTTAACGAGCAGTTGAACAGGTGTACCTAATAAAGTGGCCGGTGAGTGTGTGTGTATATATTTATATATATGTATATATGTGTATATATATATATATTAGATGTTTTGAATGTTTACCTTTGACTGCAAGCCCTTTATTACAGATTTATAATGAAAGAAATCCACTGTGTATAATGGATGGAAATGACTAACAGTTTTTTTTCAGTGTGTTTTCAGCATGTTTCACATTGCATTAGCATCACGCTAATGCACGGGATGGCTACAGCTGAATTAGTAATGAAATGTTAGCATCTGAGGAAGGGAATAAGCTGCATGCTGCAATTTCCTACTCACAGATGATGCAATGCTTTTATCAAAAGACCTTCCAGAATGAAACGTACGAATTGTACTTTTTAGAACAGAACATTTATTTTCGCTAGGTAATACTGTAAATCCACACGACTATGTGGACGACGATATATTTGGTTTTAGATACAGACTTCCATCTGTGTAACAGAATACTGCTCCATCAAGGAATAGTTAAACATATTATATGTCTATGGTCTTAAATGCCACACTCTAAATTGTGTTATGTTGATTCCCTGCAGGATTAGAGTCCTTTAGGGAGCTAGGATAATGGTCTAACTCATGCATAATTGTATTTATAATCTCATTATCTTTATTTGAGGAATACACAGTTTCTCATATGCAAATAAGTTGACCTCTAGATGCAGTTTCTGGTCCTTGCATTATTATATCGTCTTTGTTTAGTATTTCATGCTGATACAGTGGAGTGCCACTGAAAAAAAATCCCAGTAGAGTGTTAAGTCTTTAAACTCACTGATTTTAAGGTTCATTTTCACTGCTAGTTCACTCAACACAACTTAGGAGTGTCAAGTGTCTACAAGTTTATTCTCTTTATCGCCCAAATGTTTCTGAAAATACAGTTTCAACACCTGTGAATAGATTGAGCAGCCAAAAGGCATCTCTCTCCACACTCTCTAATTTCTGTCCCCACTCCGCCACATTGCCTGTCAAATTGAGTTGAAGCAATACTGTAATAACCACTTTCGGACAATTTCTCAGCGTAAATAAGCAGAGAAAGTAGAGAGAATCCGATTTCTCAGTGGTGCCATGGACTGATGCTCCAAAATTGAGGTTTGAAAACACAAACCAAAATACAATCCTCTAGGTTATCGAGACACAGTCTTGTCTCTCTGGATGGAATAGCACCAGTGGGTACAATCAATGATTGGCCTTTTTCTATTTGCAATACAATTTATTTTCTGACATCCTCATACAAATATAATCTATGGCTCTCACATTGCTAGCATGGAATCTCATTCAGTATTAACTGAGATCAAGTCAGACCGTCAGTCAGACAGATATCAATGTCCTATATCACTGACCCATACAGCTGATATTTCACCATGGGTTCCTTCTGTCTACAACACTACCCCTTTATGATTGTGAACAACTTTAGAGTGGGAGCCTTCTTGTTACGTCTACACACCACCTTGGAAGTACATTGATGTGACTCCATGCCGATACTGACACCATACGAGGCCTTGCCCCGTCCTTCCCTGTCCTCTACCCTGGCTGAATGAAATCTAAATGAAAAACCTCTTAAAATGATTGAGGCTGTCTGGTATCCGTGGCATGAGTCCTGCCCGGATATTGCTCACATTTGGGCTTAAAGGTGGCATAATGGAATGCCATTGAGACATGACAGCAAGAATCATGTGAGCCCCACACAGACAGACTTGTTTTGCTGCCTGACAGCTGTCAAAGCGTCCAATGGTGCCGCTCGACTGTGCCTCGTCGGACAGCCATCAGTGACACAGAGCAGGAAATGATGCTCTGTTCTTTTGATTGGCTGCACTCATGTTGAACTGATGTTGAAATGATGTACTGTGGCTCGCTGCCCAGGGAGCAGACCCTTGGAGGAAATCAGAGTAATTAGAGCCAATTTGGGCTTGAAGTGACGATCATTATAGAGGGTTAGGCCTGTAACCTTTCATCAAATGCCCTCTTTCTCATCTGTTGACTTTCCCTTTTTCCCAGGAGGGGAATGTCAGTGATTCAGGCTTCTCTGTGGTCTTCAAGGTTAGCTGTTTGACTGTAGGGCTGTAAAGCCTCTTCAAAATGTTCATATTGACATTTCAAATGTGTTGACATTGTGAGAAGCATGTTGCATTGCATTTACATGAGTAACAGTGTTTTGAATGTTGCCTTGGACATTACATCTACTGACAGTTATACAGTTATATAGTATTTATGTAAACAATGTACTGTAAGTGCTACACCACAAGGTCTCACATAGATAAAGCTTTCTTCTGTTATTATACACCTATCATTTAGAGCTGATGTTTGTTTTTCCCTAGAAGGACAGGTTTCTCAGTCGTCAGCTTGTAGAACATGTAGAAACCACTAAGGAGTCACTACAGTTTAACGGCTCTCTTTTGTCTACTGGAATTAAGTTCCATAAAGAACCAGAGCACTGAGGAGCAATATACTGTACTGTATGTGTGAAAAGATTTAAAACTATCTTGACATTATTGGGCTGATGCAACACCCACGGTTCCACAGTCAACGCGACCTCAGACTGCATTGCTTCATTGCAAAGTACAGTTTTGTAATCATTCTTTGTTTTGGTATGTACAGTGTGTACATGTATTTAACATTGCTTGTGATTTGAGTAAAATAAGTTCACTACTAATTGTATTATATATTATATTATAATATTTAGTTATAGCTAGCTGAAGGCTCCATTAAATATGTTAAAGAATGTAAAACATTCCCACATTTGTATTGACTGTCATGTGGTGGCATCAGAAAGCATGTTTCAACAAATGAGCAATGGCCTGTGTGAAGAATTAGCCACTCAGTGCTGATAGAGTGTTTTGTGAAAGTAGGCCACAGAGACGGCATGCTCCCGTTGCACCACAGTCAGTAGACGCCCATAAAAGGGTACGGAACCCTCTCTGATGGCATTCACAGGAGCCAAACATATGGCCCAGAGGAAACAGGATCATTAATTTTCACCTGATCTGTGAAGTGTCTGGAATTATTCATAGACTAATTGAATAACAAAGAGCCAGCTGCATTGTGAAATTTGTCTCGGTGTGGATTCCTCTTTCATAAATATTTGATGTCACCTCCGTAAAGAGCAATCACAGTTAAATGCATCTGAAAAAGTGCTACATGCTCTGCTGACGCAAGTTAGAGGGACCCGTGTGACATCAGAGAGAAATGGGAGACTGCGTACTGGAAAAGTAGATGCAGCCCTGCAAGAGTATTGTCATAACAACAATGGTCTCATAACATACCATGTGTGAATAGAATGCATACAATCCTGGCTAGTCGATTAATGAAACTGGATGCAGTAGCTTGACTGGAGCACTGTAGCTCGAATAACCATTGAGATCATTAACACCGTAACACTGTCACGTCCCATTGGTTTATTAAGAAATAACAGAGGTTAAAGCCACAGTCTGGTGTTGGGTCCTAAGGCCTCTGCCAGTTAGTTTCATTATTAAACCACTCTTTACTGGTCAGCTCTCTGGTCTCTAGGCAAAAGGCTCTTATTTGTAATGCAGCCTTGTATAATGGCCTGCCTGACAGAATCTAATTAGAGCGACCAATGCTTTCCTTGAGTTTGCCTGTTCCTTATACGGGGAGATCCATAGCTGGGTCCCCGATGTCCTGCTAGCTAATGAATCTGATCCTGCTGGGTCTATTGACGGCTGCAGCCTTATCTGGAAGATCATTATTAAAGAATGCTATCGGACAGCAGAAACAGAGGCTTATGTATGTTGTAGTTACTTCGCCTCATCTTTTTCCATTTGCGAAAATATATTGTATAATGTTTGTGAAAGGATGCGCAGTGTCTACTGTAGGTGGTAACACCATATTTCAACAGCTCCTACATTCACCAACAACAGCTGAATGACCATCTATCAACATGTCAATAACATGTTGTTACTAGAGCAGTTATAGTGTAACGACACAGATATAAGACTTATGTACAATGACCACGCCGATTGTTGAATCACCCTGGACAGCTGAATGTGCAGTATGTTTTGAGGTTGTGACCAATGAAGAAGACAGAGGTGATTGGTGTAGATATGCATGTTGTTGTACAAAGTATTGACCTATGGGAAATGTGTAGAATACATCATAACCTGCATTTCACATGGACAATGGACACAAAGTCACAAATATACCTTGCAGGATTGTCTGGATGACATCTGTAGCTGCCAGAGAAGTGTCATAGTTTCTCCCTCCCATAATGCTGTCTATGCCCCATTGTTTACCTTATCAGTCATTGAAATATTAGCTTTGTCCAGCTGGAGCAGGTGCTACAGTATCACTGGTCACAGCTGAGTAACTCCCCATACATGTATTGTTCTAGGGTTCCTGGCCCGGTCAGGCTAATGGCACGACCAACCTAAGTGAGTTAGTCTAGTTGTACGGACCTCATTGGTTGATGAAGCAGCAGCCAGAAGCAAAAGCTAGATAAGTAAACAATAGGCCTCGGCTGTAAGGGAAAGCAGAGCCGTAATGCGATTGATCCCTCGTCAAAGGGCACTGGTGTCTCAGATGAGACCACATGGTCTTGGAGTCATATACACACCTATAGACCTGATCCTTCTCCTAAGTCATGGAGGGATCTGATACCACAGCAGTCCACACAAATACCAGCAACAGCCCCCTCTCATTCTACATCTATGTACTCTTGTATTCATGTGCCTTAGAGAATTGTTGTGCATATTGGGCCAACAGCACCAGAGGAAATAGGATTTCTGACAGCAAATAGTTGATTATATTTTCATAACACGCTAATTAACCCTAGTCATTAAGAATTGTATAGAGAGTGGACCTCGATTTGTTTACAGTAAGGGAAAAACGAGGAATAGAATATGAAATCATTTATGGAATTCATGTTATCACCTTGAGGCGTAGTGGGTCAAACCATTCAGTCAAACGGGGAAATGTCAACTGAATTGATTTATTTGTCTTGGCAAGTAAATGATGCTGATGAAAGGCCATTCTTTATTCAGTCCATTTCTCAAAGGCTCGCTTTCTCCCAGCGTGCTACGAGATTATTACTCTGCACACAGCTAGGTTGTCTTTGCATGTCCCAGGAGTACAACTGGCCACAGTAACAATAAATGTCATTTTGAAACAAAACAGTTTCTCTGTGAATGTTTGAAGATAGTGACATTTATGACCACAACAAAACAGCTCACTTCATTGTTTAGACTGAAAAGACTTTGAATAGAATATAGCCTACCACTCACTACTTTCACACTGACTATTCTTACCTAAACATCCAACACCTTCTCCTGACCTTGGACGATTGAGCAGTAACTTTGTTCCTCTGAATCTATTCACTGAATACTGAGGAGTCTGGGAGTTGGAGTGCAGCCTTTGAAACACTGAACCCTTTGTTGCTGGGTTGATCCCAGTGAGGCCAGGGTTGAGTCTGTCAACTGTCTGTCTGGTGTGTCCACAGGTGCTACAGATGTACCTGCCCTTCTGTGGGATCGCCATCAGCAATGCACAGCTCTTCGCCGCCTCCAGGCAGGAGTACAACAGGAGCAGGGTAAGAGCCGTCCACGGCTGGGGTTGGGGGTTTGGAGTTTGACAGTATCCCAACTCCCCTACCTCCCCTTAGATCAGTCCTTCCTCCCTCTCTCCAGCTCTCCTCCCCCCCTGTTGCTGACAGTGAGGCTGGGTATCGATCCCCAGCAGCCCACTTGCTGCCACTGCAGTAGGGATCAGGGAGCTGTATGGTGTGGATGTGGTGTGGTGTGGTGTGATATGCAGCTCTGTACTGGCCCTCTCCTCTCCTCAGGAGGGGGGATGGGGGATGGGGGATGGGGGATGAGGGATGGGGGATGGGGGATCCAGTGGAGGTCTGGGGTGTAAATCTCACAAGAGGCGTCTAGAGAGGCTCTAATGCATGTCACACATTGATCTGTGATGAGGGAGAACATAATGAGAACAGAGATCAGGGAGAAGAAGAGAGATGGAGAAGAGGAGAGATGATGAGAGGGGAGGGAGGGAGAGAGAGAGATTCTCCATTACTTACTGCTTTATGTTCTCTGTTGTGTTTTATTGGATTGACATCACTTTAGATGAAGTGCCTAATCTACTTTTATTGGGGAATGGTTTCCTGTTATATTACCCTGGTATATATTGTCCCTTTATGTATTTGGAATAATGATGATTCTGCTAATAGCTCTATGAAGTGAAACAACTCCATTTAAAGAGCCTTGAGTGTTACTTGCTGAAAGGTGGATTATTTAGTGTGTCTTGCAGTGGCTAGTTTGTCCAGACAGGCAGTGAGTTATGTTGACACTAATGTCTTTGTTTCTTGGCGGTGTGTGTGCAGTCGCTCCTGGAGGTTGTCAATGACCTGTTTGAGGAACAGACAGACCTGGAGAAGATAGTGAGGAAGATCATGCACCGCGCCCAGACGCTTCTGAAGTGTGAGCGCTGCTCCGTCCAGCTGCTGGAGGACATTGAGTCACCGGTATGCTCTCTCTTTTTCTCTCTCTCTTACTCTCTTTCTCTTTCTATCTCACCCCCTTCTCTCTCTCTCTCTCTCTCTCTCCCTCTCCTTGAGGGTGAGCGAAGTTACAGTCTGATTTAATAGATTGATCTCTATACTTGATGAATAGTGACTCCATCTAAGCGTTGTTTTCCTTTTACATCCCACAGGTGGTGAAATTCACCAAGTCGTTCGAGCTGCTGTCTCCAAAGTGCAGTGCTGACAAGGAGAGCAGGTAACTCCTGGGCATAAATCCTCCAAAAAATAGTCGTAGAATAGTAGTAGAATTGTCCCTATCTGGGATTCAGTGAGTAGGCAAGGTCATGGGTAATTGTTCTCAGAGAGTAGAGATGGCAGTTAGAACACTTACGCACACACTCTTACATACTAATCTTGCATGGTGACACTTTCACAAGGTGAAACGATAAATATAAAATAAAAGCCATGGCCAATATCTTTGTTTTGTATGCATCCATATGCACCCATATAACATGTAACCACTTCTCCTCCTCATCTTCTCCAAAATATGTCTTGATTACTCATCAAATTATCCTTGGTTTAAATAACACCACTTCATGACAAATGAGGATTTGCAATTTATAGAGTAAAAAAAAATCTAATCTATCTTGTCTTTTTAAACCTCTGACGTTGTCCCCTCAGGGGTTTCATGCATGGCTCTGCATAGTTAATGCAGCTCTCTCTCCCTCACGTAAATATTCCCATCTCCCTCCGCTGCTGACGTCAAGCCTTCCGCCGAATTATCACAGCTCCGCCTTTCCTCTACGCCACCGGTGCACCTGCAGTTCCTGTGCAGAGCCTCAGCTGACTAGTTAGAGGCTCCAACTGAGAGGAACTCTCCGGAGGCCTCTTTCTCTCTGTGAAACTTTGTAAAAAAAAAAAAAAAAAAGGAAAAACAATGTGAGGATTAATATTGCGGATGTGCTGTGGAAGTAATATGCTGATTGTGAATGGAAGGCAGTGCTGTAGGAGCCCTCCTTAATTGGGTTTTGGTGCTTCTCTCCCCCGCTAGGCATAGTTCAGGGGAGGGAGGGAGGCAGAATACTGTGTGGGTTGTTTCTGGATGAAAAACACCACCAAAAGGATGACAAATTATCCCCCAGTCCAGCGCAAGCTACGACTGACATGCCCACTTCAAGGCTGCAGTGATAACCGCAGCAGTAATTAAAAAAGCATCATAGCAGAATAATATAGTAATCAGTGAAATGTCAGGCTGCATGGCTGGCCAGTTCAGGCTTCTGTGATGGGAGAGACCCATCACCTATGATTGGTGTTGCTCTTATCATGTGGAGTGCACGCCGGTCAGACAAATGACCATATCCTGATTCCCAAGTTGTAAAGTAAACAAAACTCATAACCAAGTCAAAAGGAATACGTGTTTATGACGATGGCACATTCCAAAAGGTTCCTCTTGGCAAAGAGGGTTATGCAAGATTTATGTGTTTAATTAAGTGAATAAATCTGACGTCAAAGGCACAGGATTTTTAATGCT